>NW_004567114.1:24463951-24470300 GCF_000260355.1 Condylura cristata | reverse complement strand
GCCATGTGGTCACCTCCGGGGCAAGCGGGAATCGAACTCATGCGGAAGCTGCTTTAGATTCTCAGTGCTGTGCTTTAACCCGCTGCGCCACCAGGGAGGGCCTCCTTTTTATATTTAAGTAGCACATTCCCCCTATCAGAAATAGAATGTAGATCCATTATAGGGGGAAACATGCCCATACAGGGGTCCTTGCTATCTGAAAGTAAATCGTTCTTTTCTGGCATGTCTTGGTAGATATTTTTTAGCTCTGGGAACACTGTGACCATTCATTCAAGTGGATGTGTGGGTGGTGTCCACAGCTATCCTCCAGATAATGTCACAGTTTTTGGAGCTGCAGCTGCTTTACCATGATGTGTTTTTACCTTGTGTCTTGGATGAGATTTTCCCAGTGGCCAACTCTGAGACAGGGAATTCTGTGAAACCACTTTATTTGGAGAAGATCCAGGGAAGCCTTGTGAGGACATGGAAATAACCGCAGGGAAAGGAGGAACGTCAACCAATGGGCACTTACTGAGAGGGTTGCTGCCATGGGCCACTAGGCTTAATCCTGCACTCCCGCTGTGCCCATCAGCCCCATTTGGTAAATGATAATGATTTTTTCCTGGGCAACTGAAAGCTAAAAGGATAAGAGCCATCCAGTTAGTGGTAAATTTAGTTCCATCTTTTCTCCAGCTTCAGTGCCTTTACACATGCTGTTCACCCAAACGCTCTCCCTTCTGCTCTTTGCCCAGTGTAAGCTAGACATCCTACAGATTGCACCTAAAATACCACTTCCTCCAGGAAGCTGACCCTCCAGACTGAGTTAGCAGCCTTTTGGAGTAACTCCTCAAACACCCTGTACCTTTTTGCAGTACTATGGACACTTGTAATTAGTGAATAAATTATTGATAATTAGTTGCTTAATATCAGTCTTCCCATTTTAAAACTCCTTGAGTTCAGTCACCTGTTTTGTTTGTATCTCATTGTATACCCGTTGTCTAGCACAGTGCTTGGTAAATACTAAGGATGCAGTATAATTTTATGGTTTGATTAGTTTTCCTTTGTACCAATAGATTAGGACCAAGGAGTGGCAATTTGCAATGGAATCTTAAACCTGAGTCTGAAAGAGGTCCTTGGAACAAGATTTTCTCTGGATTACCCAAGTATGTTAGTTATGGGCTTGATGAATGGGAAAGGCCCCTTGCCGAGTGGGGCAAGATATAAAACAATATAGACCAATAAAGCAAACAATGCACTTGGAATTAGGAGTTAACCTTCAGTCGTGTGCAATGTACTACACACAAATATAATACATTCTTCTGGCTCTTAGTGTTGATAGACTTTAGAGAACATCGAAACTTTGGGTATAATGCAAAATTTCAGGACCAGCCTCAGTAAGGTTAACCTTTGTGGTTAAGTTTTTTGTCTGTATAATGGGGCTAATAATGATGACCTCATAAACAAGGCCTCAGATAGGAGATCATGTAGGGAAAGTGCTTAGCAAAAAAGACAGCTCTTAGGGGCATAGTTGGGTGGGGTTCAAGTTCCCATTCTGCTACTTGTTTCTGGCTTTATGAGTGAGAGAACCTCCAAAATCTCACTTTTTTTTTTTTAAAGATTTATTTATTTGTGCATACAGAACTGGGGTACAAGCCAGAGGCTCAGGGGCAGCAAGAGGCTTCACCAGAGACAGAGTGGGGAGCAGAACAGGCAGATCTATGAAGTACACTGCTGAGGGGAGCAGCGGGCGGGTCAGGAGAGGTCTGCCACGCCATGTGGTCACCTCTGGGGCAGGCGGGAATCGAACTCATGGGGAAGTGGCTTTAGCTTCTCAGTGCTGTGTTTTAACCCTCTGCGCCACCAGGGAGGGCCAAATCTCACTTCTTTATTAATACAATAGAATGGGGGAAACTAGTAGTTCTTAATTCACAGAGTAAATGCAAGAGTTACCATAAAGCTTTGCATGTTTGGCATTTGCTAACTTCTCATAGTTACTACTAGTATTAATTTTGAAAGCAGGTCACAGAAGTGTAATCAGGTGAAAAGAGAGGTTCCCCCATAGGTAGAAGAGGAAGAGAAAGAAACAGAAAGAGCAGACAACAGACATCACCTAGATTATTTTTAGAAAGATATGCATTATTCCCCATGACCAGAACTGCTGATTTTTTAGGGACTTCTCCCTTGCCACTCTGGCAGTGCTAGGCTTGAACTTCATCTGGTATTTCTTGTTTTATTCCACTTCAAGCTGCCTAGGGGGGAAACAGCAGGAGTAAAATTATATAGCACTAGGAGCCAGTGCATCCAGTCCTAAGGCTAAAGGCCAAAGGACATTCATATTTTTGAGCACCAGGGAGCTGGGCACGCAGAAGTAGCAAAAATCCACAGGTGAGACTTCTGGGCTCACTGCATTGTCTGTGGTGACGGGAGCTCTTTTTGCTGGTTGTTCCCCAGCTTTTTATTCTTCGCTGGTGAGCTAATCCTGGGATTTCAGCTGGGATAAGGTTCACCTTTAATAGGTGGTCACCTCAAATTAAGGCTACTTTTTCTTTTAGCCTCTTCTGTAACAAGAGCTAGTCACACGACTAAGTTCTAGCCAACCAGATGAAGGGAAACAAGACTTTCTGGAGTCCTTAAGGAGAGGGGCAGGCTCATCTTTTCCCATTTTCCTCCCTGCTGGCTGGATAAAAGGTGTGGTAGCTAGAATCTGAGTGGTCATCTTGGACCATGAGTTAGAAACTGCTTATTAAGATGACAGTGATGCAAGAAGGAGCCTGGGCTTTGCAGGGAATTGTATGTACAAAAAAGAGATGTATTAATATGTTTCTAAATTTTTTAAGTCACTACTTTTTGGTCATGTATATTGAAAATCCAAGGACTTGATTTAAGGTTAATTTCTGTAAGTCAACCTCATCTGCATAATGGAAAGATTCTGCTAAGTTCTCAGTGCTAAGTGTTGCCGTCAGTTGTCATACATCTGGAAATGGAATCTACGATTCTTGGTGTTCCAGGCTCCAGAGCACAGTAGTGTATGAGGAAAGAGCCTTGGAACTTTCACCAAAACTCATCTTTTTCTGTTGCTAGCTGTTGTCACAAACAAAGCAAACATAAATCAAGGTGTATTTATATGATAGAAGCACTTTTCTGCAAAGCCCCTTTCAAGATCTTTATGATGTCTTCCCTGCCCATTAGGTCTGTAGTGGGGCCCTTAGTTTCTGAGTTCCCTAAATATCCATGGCAGACTTTGCTCTCCAGGTTTGTCTGCTCTGTGTTTTGAATTAGATAGCAACCTCTCAGAGGGCCGGTGTGCAGCTAATGATTCGGCGTAAGAATCAGGATTTGCCAGCCACAGAAGGAGATACATCCAGGGACTTGTTAAAATGCGTGGAAAGCTTTTATCCTGCGAAAAGAGGAGTGTATGAGAAGAGTCAGAAATACATTTGAAACAGACATTCCTAGCTCGTACTAAGTACTTGAGGCCTTCAGACTTCAATATAGGATATTTTTCTTGTACAGAAATCTCTCCTTGCTAACAGGACAAAGAGTATGACTGAAACTGGGCAGGCCAGATGCTAGGATAGAATTATTTTTTGGACCATGAGCCTGATCTCCAGGGAAAGAAGGAACTTGTCAGTTGTATTTTTTGCCTGGACCAGAAGATTAAGCCTGGCAAAGAGATACTTTTTGGGAGACTAGTTCTCTGGAATTTCTACCCTTCTCTGGACTTGGGAGGAGTCAGGAGAAGAAAATGCATCATTTGAATGATGGCCATAGTTACGACAGGTCCCACATGCCAACCAGAAGGAAAAAAATACTTGCTGAGCAAAGTAACTGGAAAGCAGTTACTCATATTTTAAGCTCAGCAACATGGTTGAAATCCAGAATAATGGAGACTTTTGGGCCAGCGACCACATGGAAATAAGCCTTCTGGCTAGAAAGCAGCATGTGGTGTTACGGATGGCAAGGATGCCTATTCCCTGGGTGTTTTGTGCTGCCAGATACCAGGTGTGGGTGGGAGTGGTGGGTACATCTCAACTGTATTTACTTACTCCAACAGATTTCTCAATAATTCCAGCAACGGCAAGTTGACCAGGATGGACTGGGTGTCTGTGGCCAGGTGGTAGGGTCAGGACAGACTCATCAGGTGGCTGAGCCTGAGAGTGACATTTGCATTTGGCCAAGCCCTGCAAGGTGAACACTCAGACAGGCACAGGGACGTTGATGTAAGTGCTTTGGCACAGTACTACTTGTGACAAATGTCACAGTCCAGCTGGACACACTCCAGATCACAAGGGCTGTTTCCAGGAAAGCACCATTCTGGTTTTCTCAATGCTCTCCCCTGACACTCAGTGACACTCAGGGTCTCCTTTCCGTTGCAGGCCACTGAAGTTACTCCCAGTCAGCACAGAGGAGGTCTCACCTGGTGGCATTTGAGGTTGGACAGAGCGGTCATCGCCTCACATGCAGAATTAGGCTCTTGAAGCCTGCACTTGAACGTCAGCTCTCGTTTATGAGCCAAACAAAGCCAGAAGTCACACTCTCATGAACTAGTATTTACTTTCCTTTAAAAATGGATCTTTCTATCACACAGGATTATTCTGAGGATAAATGAGAGGAGGCATTTGTCTTGCCTTTTTCATATACCAGATGGTGACATTTCTAACTTGACCACTCTCAGGGCTTTATATACTCTGTCTCCTTTCATCCCCCAAACAATTCATGAGGCGAATACTATTTGAATTCCCATTTCACAGAAGGGAATACTGGGCTCCAGGTTAAGATCAGTGACATGTGCCATTTTATACCACTAGGTGGCAGACCCAGGATTTGAACCCATCCTGACCCACCAGAGAGCAGGTCTGACCACTGCATGCACCATTTCCTGGTGGGGACAGATACGCAGTTTTCTTGGAGGTGTTCTTGAATTTTGTTTGGAGAAGCATAAGTACTTTGTTACTGCTCCAGCATCTATTCAGGGGTTTTTAATCTGGAGGCACTGGGAAGCAATGAAGCCTTTTAGCAGCGTAGAGGCTGGAAGGGGTGGCAAAGGGGAATGGCCGGGATGCTGAGAGCAGGGATGGAGGGGGAAGTGTGTTCATATCGTTTGGGAGAGAAGCCCTAAGGGAGCAGAGCAACCTGATGTCAGGACCTCTCAGGCTCCGACAGGAAGGGGAGTTAAATGCTGGTGCTCCTTCCAATCTGGTTGGTGCACAGAATCCCTCTCCGTGATGTGTGTGGTCCTTACCAAAGAAATAAGCTCGAAGGGCCTAGTGACACGTAACAAGGGAAACCATGGTTCTCTTGACCTGACTACAGTGGGCATGACTGTGGTTTGCTGCCTTGAGGAGCTGGTGTAATGTGCTGTGACCAGTCCTGAGATGGCCCTCCGGGGGCTATGTGGGCAGAACCCTCTATCTGACTGACCCGTTGTTGGGTTGTCACATCCAAGTGCATTGGGCACCAAGAGAGTCCTCCTTGCCTTCCTCTGATCCGTCTCTGGGGCCTTTGCACGGGGAGGCTGCCCACCCCATCAATGCTTTTTCATCCTCCTCCCCCACCAGGAGACCTGGGCCATCCCAGTGCTCCTCAGCCACAGAGAGGCTGTCCCTAGCCCCTCTCCCTCACTCCTCCAGTTGGAGCAAGGAGCCAGGATGCCTGGGTTCCAATCCTGGGTGCTCCACAGGACCACGGGTGGGCATTACCCTACACCTACAGGGGCCCTCCCCCACAGGCCGTTGCCCAGCAAGCGCTGCACCTCTTCTCCTTGACACTTCCCCCGGGGCCAGTTGCCGAAGAACATGGGGTGCCACCCCTGCAAGCTTCTCTGAAAAAGGTGGATACACCCAGGCCCCACCCCCAAGGTGGTCGCTGTCTACCTGTGTGAATCACTTAGTGACTTCCCCGTTGTTCCTGGTGTCTATGAAGTGGGGAAACCTCCGCGCCCTGGCACCCACGTCTGAAAAGTGAGTGAGGCCAGGTGTGGTTCCTCTGTCTGCCCGGTTCACGGGGCTGCTCTGACAGCTCATGTTCTCCTGAAAACTGCGCCCCGAAGGCAGTGTTATTAGCCAGGTGGGCATTCTGGTAGCTCAGGCTGCTGGCGCGCCCTCCGGCCACCTCGGAGAGGCGGGCAGGGAGAAGGTTCCTCTTTATGCAGTCTCCCCCGGAGCCCACTCACACAGGGCAACAGGGTGTCGCTCCTCCGCAGGGCTGACCACGAGCCGCCCCTCTTTCCTCTCTCCCATTGGCTTTCACCTGCCAGAGGGTCTGTTGCTATGGGCTTCTCGGCCCGTCAATCAGGGCCGCCTCCGCCCCGCCCCTCCCGGGGGTTTATAACGGGAATTCCCATGGCCCGGGCTCTGGCACCCCAACCTGC
>NW_004567114.1:24431133-24463720 GCF_000260355.1 Condylura cristata | reverse complement strand
GCGTCCCGCCGAGCCCGCGACCCCTGCCCGCAGCCGCCTGTCGACCCTGTTGGCACCATGCTGCCCGCGCGCTGCGCCCGCCTGCTCACGCCCCACTTGCTGCTGGTGTTGGTGCAACTGTCCCCCGCTGGCGGCCACCGCACCACCGGCCCCAGGGTAAGTGCGCCCTCAGCCGCGCGCCCACCTGCGGACGAGACGGAGGTCGCCGGCTCTTATTCCTCCCGGGCGGACGGAGGGGGAAGGGGGGGTGTCAGACCTGTTTCCCTCCCACCCACCACTGTCCCTGTGGGCTTGGCGGAGTTGGTGTCATAAAATTTCTTCCCTTGTTGCCCCCCCACCCCATCTTTTCTTGCGACATCGATTCCCCCCAGACCCCCTCCCCAGCTGTCACTGGTGGGCTTTATCTCCTCATCTCTCTCCCCAGGGTATTTTGCACCAAGACCCGTAGAGGTATCTACAGCGCCCGAAGCTCTCAGCTCAAGTAGGGCTGCCCTGTGGTCTCGCTGCGCTGGGTCTCGCCCCAGTCGCCGGTGCCGGCCGGCGTCCTTGGCAGGCCGCTGGGTCAGTGCTGCCTCCAGAGTTTTAGGTTACCCGAGAGCCACACAGGGGACCTTGTGTCGTTGTTTTAAAAAGCGATCGCTGCTCGTAAAACCTACAGCAGATAATTTTAATGTTCCCTCCTGCTGAGCACAGTCTCTGAGGGGGTTGGGGGTGAGGGCTGTGGAGAGGTGGTGGAGAGGGTCAGCTAGGTGTGCAAGGGTCTCCTGCTCTGGGCTGGGGCTGGAGGGTGAACTACTTGTTGAACCTTGGTCTGATTGGAGTTTCTAAAAGATATGCCGCCTGCCAATCCTGGGCAGAGGGCAGAGCGTCCAGGCATTGTCAGCTCTCTGGAACCAAAGCATTGTGCTCATTTCTGGTCTAGATTATTGCACGCCCCCCTCCCCCTCCATAGGTCTAAGAAAGGGTTCTCTGGCTGTAAAAAATAAGTAAATAAATAAATAAAAAGTACACCAAGCCATCGAATGTTCATCTGACAAAACTTAGTTCAGACAATTGCTGGCCAAAAAAGTGGCTGAAATCAGGGCAGCACACAGGATAGCTGCTCGCTTCAGGCAGCAGTGAGAAAGTTCACGTGGAAGGAACTGGGAACTTTGTGAACCAAAGTGCGCCCTTGACCAACTTGTGCTTGTTGGTTAAGGAGCAAATCTTGTGCTTCCTCCCGGCATCCCTGGGCCTAGCCCCCTTGCCACCTGTTCAAACTGCAGGTTCTTTATTCATAGCTCATGCTGTATGAGAATGGTCTTTATAGCTGTCGTGTGTGGAGGAAAAGCCTTGCAAAGTTTGATGAGCCTTAATGACGGCCCAGATGCTGGCTGATTACATCTGAGCCCAGCTATCACTGTGAGATCAGATTTGCAACCACTTAGGAAAGAAAAGTGTTTGTCCCCATGTTGGGCCAGCCCTTGCTTTTATGACCAGATGTGCAACAGCAGCAGTTAAAGTGCGGCAGATTAGATCCAGGGCGTGCCATAAATCCTCGACAGCAGGCATTCCCAAAGCTGGGGCAAGGAAGGGCTCTGGGAGTGACTTTTATGGATGCAGATGAGGACGCTTTTTAAATGAAGCTGCTTGGTTTGATATTAGGACTCGCAGCTCTTAAACTCTGGGGTCAGGAGAGCCACAGTGTTCCCTCCAATAATTAGAAACAGTCAAGACAGAGATGCAGACCAGAGCACCCCAACTGAAATCTGGATGCCCGCCCATACGAGAGGCCCGGAGACAAATGGTGGGGGGCTCATTTGGTGCTGGGCATGTCTAGTGTCTCAGGCCATATGGCTTTCCTTTCCTGCCTCCTGAAATTGGAGGCAGCAACTTTTCGGGAAGCTAAGGACTTTCAGGGAAACCAGGGATGTTGGTTCAGTTTCCCTCCACCTTCTTTAGTTTATTAACTTGATACCAGTGATGGAACACAAGCAGCAAGTCTAAGCAGGCTGTGTGTGTCCCAGATGCGTTCTCTAGATCTCTCTCACATACACATGCATGCACATACAAATGCATTTGTACATGTGTGTGGGTAGAAAGTACAGGGTGAAGCGCCTGTCTTGGGCATGTCGTAGGCAACAATACCATCTGCCACGTAAGAACACTGGGCAGGCACTTTCCACGATCGCTTATGTTTATAAGAACAAGAGGCTGGGTCATTTTAGTGCCATTTTACAAGTGAGAGTCAGGGAGGCTGAATAGCTCGCTTGAAACACTTATGGTGCCCATATAACGCTGGGAACCCCATCCCCATCTATATGGATTTACAGGTTGTGTGCTTTCCATACCACCAAGCTGCTATGGCGGGTGTGTGTGTGTGTGTGAGTGTGTGTGTGTGTGTGAGTGCGCGCGTGGTAATTCTGTTCCTGTGAAAGGCAGAGCTGACAAAATGAGAAAACACTCAAGTCAGATGTATCAGGCAAGTCTGTAAGAAAGTTATAAACATTATTTTTTGCTGTTTCTACTGCTAAAAGGTGGTGTCTTTGAGTTTTCACCGACCCCTAAAGATGCTGCTCTCTCTGTGGCTTCTCGGTGGCCTCATCTGTGTGGCTCTGGTTGCGAGTGGCAGCGTCAGGGGGAGCAGAAACATCTGGCTTGTTTGCAGTATTCCCTTGGGCACCCCTGGGTCTCCTGTTAATCTTTTGAGTGACAGAGGCTTAAGGATTGGCATCTTTTCCAGCTGGCTTTCTAGGAAACCGAGAGCATGCTTTTTCGGTTTAACTTTATCTGGCTCACTAATTGAGCTCCCTCGAGGCCTAGACCCCAATCCTTGCCCCTTATTTGCTTCCTGCCTTCATAAAATTCCTGACATTTGTTTGACTCTGCAAACCAGCAGCTATCAAGTATCAGATTGGAGCCTATTATGTAGGAAGCACCTGATTTTTTGGGCTTGCAGGGCCGAGCCACTGCGGGCTACCTGGGGGACTGGCTTGGATTCTTGTAGTACTGCAGAGGCAACCATTTCTTTCATCCTGCACAATTTACTGAAAATGTTTCCCGGGAGGATGGACTGGGGGAGGAGGTCCTTTGGAGGACTGGGTCTAACTGATGGTCAGGTCGGTCCCACTTACTGTCTTTGTCTGGCCCTATTTATCTTGGCAGATTGGAGCTGGGTGAGGGCGGGACCTGCGTCCTCCGGTCAACTGGTGTATCACTGGAGCCCAGCACAGGGTCCGACACCTGGTGGGGATGGACTTGGCTGGTGTTTGTGGAGAGAACAAATAAATATGGGTAATAGATGTTTAATGGGGGGGACCCATGGGTTTCCCTTCTTGGTCCTTTAGCGTACCTGGAGGCAGGAAATAGATCTATAAGAAGTTTGAGAAACAGGAGATTTAAGCATGTCAAGTGTGCATAAGGAATTTGATTCCTTAAAATTGTTTGAGGTATAGTTTGTGTTTGTTCTCTCTCCTCTCGCTCGCTTAATGTGGTCTTCCAAGCCCAGCTCCAGCAGCGCCCTGGAGGGACTTTGCTGCAGAATACTCTTGGCTGGAGCTGACTGCGCTCGCCTTTGAACCCTCTGCGTCTGGTTCACGTGTGTTCTAACTTTTGCTCATCTCTCTGCAGCCAGCACCTTGAGATCAGCCGGGCATCTGCCAGCTACTCAGCGCTCAGTCGCCACCTCTGTACGCCAGGCTCAGCCTGGTCTTGTTAAATAGCAAACTCAGGCCCCTGAGGGCAGAGGAGAGATCCGACTTGTCAGTGTGCTGGTCACACTGTGAAGCCTTCTGTAAATATTTATTGAAATTAATTTGTCTGTGTAGTGATGTCCCAGCTCTACCCATTCCTCTTGTTTAAAACTGAAATTAGTTACTCACAAATGATTTCTCCTCATGTTCAGATTTTTGTTCTTGGTTTAAGGGAGGCTTGGGAGAGGTGAGACTGAGCAAGCACACTGGGGTGGGGAACAGGGTTAGCGTCACCCGAACCCCTTTTTAAAATCTTGCATTTGTCAAGATGTGCAGCAACTTCTAGCCAGGTCCCTTCTGCGTGACCAGGCTGCCTCAGTGTCTGGGCTCCGGGTCTCAGCCGTGCTGAGAGATCATATCTGTGTGCTGAGAAGAGCTCTCCTTTCCATGTGGGAGAATTTATCAGAGATGTCACTCAGGTGTTTGGCCAAAAACTTGATTTAAACATTTTGATAGAGCTGACATGTGAGATTAAAGAAACAAAATTGAAGAGAACAGGAAGAGGAAGCAATCATCTCAGAAACTCTAGAACATGCAATCAAATGGAAAACACGTCGTCATTCTCTTGCTCTCTCTTAAAGTTGAACATTCACATTTCTGATGACCCAGGACACAAGTGTAGGTAATAAATAGGAGGGTGAGCTAGACAGATGACAAATAAAAGGAGGTGTCTCTGCCTAAGAAAGCTCTTGTCCCGGGGGAGATAGAGGCAGCTATGTTTGTAATAACATAAGCCTGGAAAGGGCCCAAATACCCATCAGTCGGATGAATAAACCTTGCTGTAGTCTCACTGTGGAGAGGTCTGCTCAGTCAAAACAAATCTTGGTAATATGATATTAAATAAAAGACGCCCAAAGCTGCAACATGACATCTTTCATACACGTAAAATAACAACTTAAAGAAAAAACCTTGTAGAAATATTAAAATAGCTGGAAGGAGGCTATTTGAAAGGAAAAGCAAGGTTCTGATAGACACAAGATTGGGGGTGGGGCTTGGTGCTTGAAGGGGAGAGGTTGGCAGGAGAAACCAGATGATGAGGGAAAAGTGAGTGTCCATACGTGCCCTTTCTTGGGGTGGGTGGGAGGATGGTATCTGTCAATTAGTAAAGATCTAATAGTTGATTAAATTTAAAAGAAAACCCAAGCCTGCATGGACCAGTGTTGAGTGTGTTACAACTCACAGATTACGATGAATTCAATTCTTTGCACCTGAGTTCAGACAAAGGTAAATTCCCTGAGGAGGGACCCCTTTCTCTCTTCCTTCTGCTCCCACCTTCCCTGTTCCAGATGTGCCCAGTGGCCCTACCTCAAATATCACGTTGGGGAGTGATGATTAGCTTTTGTTTCAATTCTTGGCCAGCTAGACCCAGAACCTGGCATCAATATCTACATTAGTTGGCAGAGGGCTTGATTGTAATGCTGAGCCTGCAGTGGGCAGCTTCCCTCTCCCCATCTCAGGGGTCAGCATCTCAGTCCCCTGCCCTGCAGAGAGAGAAATTCAGACTGAGCTTAGGTCAGAAGCCTTCTGTGCCAGAACTGGGTGGGGGAAGGTTATTCTGGTTTGATGCTGGCCTTTATTCTACCTCCTCCTCCCTCACCCCCCTTCGCAGAAGCTGGGGAAGGGGAGGTGGCCAGCTTCACAGGTACAGGGCACCCTTTCTCTCCCAGCCACACAGAGATCTATTGTTTAAGCAGCCAAGTTCCTGGGCTTGCTGCTTTGGTGTTGGTGGTGGGGGGATGTCAGTGTTGAGGGCCCCTTCCCTCTGCATTTGTCACCTGGAGCTGTTTGGGAGAGGACAAAGGTTGAGTTGCAGAGGAGAAATCAATCAGGGCTGCTTGCAAGGCCTGCCTAACCGGGGGGGTTAGCACTGCACACACGTGCCCGGCACGAACCCTGAATCGCCAAGGGGCTAAGTACTTGGGGCATCTTGAACAGTCCCAACAGCCCTGCAAAGAGTCAAAGCAACATAGGTGCCTCTAGGAATGACTCAGAGTTGTCTTGCAGCCAATGTCATTCTAAAGGCAGTTGCTACGTCACATCATCATCTTCCCCTTGGCAGACATCTAAGCTTGTTAGGTGTCTTCCGTTGATTTCCGCCTCCTTATTTTTTATTAGTCAGAGTTGGCAGCCTCCACTAAGTAGAAGAGGGTCAAAGAGCTGGAATGGTCTGAGACAAGCTCCTCGTGTGCCTGGGGAGGGTCAGGACCAAGCAAGGTTCCATGAGAGAATGTGTCAGGTGTTTTGGAACCTGACAAATATGATGCAGTTGTGAGCGACTCTGCCTCCCCCCTTGCCCATCCTTAACATCTATTTTACATGTCAGGACAGTGTTGAGCTGGGCCCGTAGGGCTGAATGTTTTTCAAAACGTATTGACAGTGGAAAAAGCTGGACCCACTTCCCAGCCAGATTCACTTGTAGGACTAAGGAAGCATCTGCTGGGAGCTGACAATGTATTTAGTGGATGTTCACTGTTCATCTATTCTGGTAGAATGCCTGGGGAGAAGGTACAAAAGTAGATGATAAATAAAAGGGTGGGCTGGGAAGTGTAATGCAAAGACGTGACTCAGACACAGCATCACCCCATCTAAAAAGAGACTCCACTGGCCTCCTTTTTGCCAGGAAGGAGATATTCTATAGCTGCATATTCTTGGTCACATACTACACATTGGTGGCTATTAAAGTCTTAAATGTGATTAGTATAACTGAGAAATGGAAATTTTAATGTTTTAAAATTCATTTTAAACATGGCAGCTCCATATGGAACAGCTTGGGTCACTAGCCAGTGTGCCCACCTCCCACGGGACTCCCCAGGTGTCCTGGGGTCAGCCCACCGAACCCTTTTGCATCTCCTGACCTTCCTTCTCTCCATATGGTTGTCAAAATCCCACCCAGCGTCTGAAAGCGTCACACTCCCACAGAGCCATCCCTCCTCTGTGCTTTGCTTGCTTGCCCCGGGGCAGTGCACACCCCGTCTGCCCTGTGTTCCAGCTGCTCATGGAAAGGAGGGTGGTGGACAGCTCGGCTCAGGCCTTCAGAGCAGCCAGACCCTGGTGAGTCCAGCTCTGCCACCGTGCGCCTGGATGAGCGAGTGGTGCCCTGGTTCCCAGTTTGTCCACTGGAGGCCACAGATCCATGTTCCATGTTCCAGAGTGATGAGGGTGGGGCTGGGGTTCGGGGTGGAGGGATGAAGTGGGACTTCCCTGTCCTACTCCTAACCCTACTTCCTTTTTGTATTCTTACTGCTGCTGCAACAAATACTCAAGCTGAGTGACTGAAACAACAACATTTTGGGAGGTGAGACATCTGACCTGGGTCTCAGTGACCTAAAAACATCAGCAGAGTTGAGTTCCTTTCTGGAGGTCTGCAGGGAGAAATTGTTTTCTTGCCTTTTCCAGCTTCTAGAAGCCCCTGCATTGGTTGGCTATAGCTACCTACCAACCAGAAATGGCTGCTGATGTTTTTTTATGCTGCTTTCTTCCTGGTTCTGAGCCTTTACCTCACCATTCCAGGACCCTTGTGGTTGATGACACAAAGCCTACCTGGAGAGTATGTGCTGTTTCCTTACTTTAAAGTTAGTCCATTAGCAATCTTAATTTCATCAGCAACCTTAATGCTCCTCTCTAGGTAATGTGGCAGTAGTAGGATGTATTTGGGGCGGGGCATTTTTTCCTGCCTACCACATTTGTGAAGAGTTGAATACAGTGTCTGGCTCACAGAAGGTATTTGGTACAGGGGAAAGGCATTCTTTTTTTTTTTTTTCTTCCTTTCAGAGTAGGAGTCTCTCAGCAGTGGAGTTGATTAATTTTCTTTACAGACTCCATCTTGCCAGAGAACAGGGGCTTTATAAATGTTTATTGAATAATAGGATAGTCAATAAATGCAAATAGTTTCTTGTTTTATAAAGATATATTGAATAATAAAAACAAGTTAAATGACCTCTTCTGAAAAAAAAAAGTCAATATGCATATAGAAAAATAGGGCGTTTTATATGTCATACTGTTAATGGTAGTGATCATGGGGATGGTCCATTTTTATGAGATATTTTCTAGTCATTATTAAAATAATTTTGTTACATGACTGTCTTTTAATATTAGGGGAAAGTAATAAAGAACATGCATGATTAAAAATAATCCTCAAATCTGTCTCAATCAGCCTGATCTCCAAGTCACCTCTGGATCTGCCCTATATGACACAGTATGCCTGTACTCATGTAAGTTGATTTTCAGGCTTACAAACTGTTAGCATTGGTTCTCCTACCCATTTTCAGCATGCTTTGAACTCAGTCTGCTCTAAAGAAGAGTTTTCAATTAACCATAGTCAGACATAACTGTAAGTACAATCATTTTGTAGAATTACAGATGAAGCTGCACATACTAACACTGTGCTTGCACTCTGTTATACATGCTAGAGAGACACATTAAAATATATACTAAGAAACATCTATCAGGGTGTCCATATCAGCATTTTTTTGGTAGTAGTGAAAAATTGGAAACCAGATAAATGCCCATCAGCAGGAGACTAGAAATATAAAATTATGTTATAACCGAAAAATGAAATACTGTGTAACACTGAAAATGACTAGAGCAATATCATTAGTGTGGATCAGCTTCATGTTAAAATGTGGAGTGAAAAAAGGCAACTTATAGAAGAATACAGACATGCTGCTATTTACATAAAGGTTGAAAGCACGCAAAAACTATATTATGTTTAGGGGTGCACACATAAGTAAAAAATACATGCAGACACTAGGGCATACTAGCTCTGAAGTTCAAGTTCAAGTTCAAGTGTGTGGTTGCCTAGGGTGTGAGGGCAAAAATGGAGAGAAATAACCCTGGTGGGGGCACAGAGAACTTGCACTTAATCAGTAATTTTTATGTTTTTAAATTGGGGGATTAGTATATAAATTTTAAAATTCATTTTATAGGTATTATATAATACAGCATTAAGTTTTCATAGTTTTCCATGAAAAATAAAAATGCATTTGGAGAGGTCACACCAAAATTTTAAGAGCAAATAGAAATGATACTTGTATCAGGAATCTTCTGCTCCTACTACTGGCCATTTTTTCTTTACACTGAGAAACTTGCTCCTGGGTGTTCAATCAAACTTGCCACCTCTCCCACCCTACAAGCCACTGTGGGTGCTGTCCCTGTCCACTGGCTGTCCTGCGGCCACGCCTCCTGCCCAAGCTACCTGTGGTGCAGGTTGGGCTTCCTTCTCAGCGGGTCTCTGACAGCCCTGATGTCCTCTCTCTTCCTGTCTCCACGCTTCTCACTGTACTTATTTTTCTCCCATAATTTCTAGAAATGAAGTCGATCATTTTCTTAAATTTATTGTTAGGGTTGCCAGAATCTCAGTTATGCTTAAATTTAGACACATAACACAGAATATTTTAAGTGTGGTCCCAATAAAAATGGTTACCTATCTAAAATTCAAATTTTAAAATTAAAATTCAAATTTGAATTAAAATTCAATTTAATGGGGTATCCGGTGTTCTTTCTGATAATCTCACTTTAGATGCTGTCTGGGAATTATTCACCCAGTTTTTTTGTAGTTTTAAAAATAGGAATGATATATATATCATATATATATATATATGATATATATATCATTCCACCCATTTAATATCTGATAGAAGTTCATGTGATATTTCCTGTGAACTCAACCTAATGTAATCCTGTGGAAAGAGCACTTGTGTTTCAGAAATTCCCAATTACATTTGGAAAAAAGATGAGTCAACCCAAGTCTTCCATCAAGGTAATTACTTTGGGAATTTATATAAAAAGTGTTTGTTTATATAAGGAGGCTATTTTGAAAATGGCATAATCACTTAGAAGAGAATTTAGACTCTCCTCCATCTCTAGGTCCTTTCCACTCATTAAAAAATTTTTTGGGGGGCCCTCCCTTGTGGTGCAGCGGGTTAAAGCATAGCACTAAGAAGCGAAAGCCACTTCAGCATGAGTTTGAACCCTGCCCCGGAGGTGACCACATGGCGCGGCAGACCTTTCCTGACCGGCCCGCTGCTTCCCTCAGCAGTGTACTTCGTCAGTCGGCCTGTTCTGCTCCCCATTTTGTCTCTGGTGAATCCTCTCACCGCCCCTGCACCTGTGGCCTGTACCCCAGTTCTATATGTAAAAGTAAATAAAAATCTTAAAAATTTTTTTAAATTAAAAAAAAAACTTTTCTTATTATGAAACCTTCTAAATATGCACAAACAGGAGAAAATAGTATAATAAATTCCCAGACCTCTCACCCAGTTTCGGCAGTGGTCTGCTGGCCAATCTCATTTCTCTCACCCCTCCCCCTAGTCTTTTGCTCAGATTATTTTGAATCTAGACTTTACAGCTTATCTGTAAATAAATTTATCTCTTTCTCTAAAAGATACTCATATGAAACACTCTACAATGCCCTGTCAGAGCCAAAAAATATGAATAATGATTCATATTTTATTGAATCATTATTCAGCCAACATTCAAATTTCCCTAACTATTTCTCCAGTATGTCTTTTTGGTTATTTGATGAAGATCCAATGAAACTCCAATCATTGGCTTATCGGTATCTTAAATTTTTCTTAACCTGTTAGTTTTTACTTTGTAATTCGTTGCATCATCAGGTTGACCTTGGGTTCCCCACTGCAGGTTCTGGGGACTCCATCCCTCTGGCAATATGGAACAGGTTCCTCTACCCCTCACATTTCCTGTAAAATTATATGTCTAGAGGCTTGATGAGATATAGACTTTTAAGGATTTTCTAAGTATACTTCACCAGAGTTGGCATCGGGAGACACGAAACAGTTGTGCTTTTAGCACTGGTGATGATTATTTGGGGACCCATTCATTTCTTAGGAGTTGGCCGTGATGATGGGTAACTTGCCATGAAGGGAGCAGAGGAAGGGGCTTGGGTGCCCAGAGAGGCTCAGAAGTGGCCTCTCTGTGGGGAGGCAGCTGTGACAGCAGAGCTTCCCTCTCTAACCTTTCAGAGGGAAGCTCTGTGCCACGTTCCTTGGGGGCCTAGGGAGAGGAGTCTCCTTGGTTTTGCTGTGATCAATAAATTCCTGTTGGATTTGTAGCACAAGGAAGCTGGTTTTACTGTCTAGTGTCAGTTGGGAGACCTTTCATTGTGACTATAGATCAGTTTTGTGTGTGCTTTTTGGAATGGTTAAGAATTTATATTATAAAAATCTGATACACATTTTACCCAATGAAGGGACATACTGACTCAAGTAGTAGAATGGACAATGGAAGTGGATTTCAGGATTGATTCGATTCAGCAGATTAGTAGTGTCATCACTTACCCAGTGGCTTTATGTCTTCTCCCCTTTGCATTTTGTGATGTCTGTTTAATCCCAACTCCAGCTTTTCCCAGTGGTAGAATCACTGTAGTGGCCCCATGCTTTGTATCTAAATATGACACTTTATAGATGAGGGAAGAGTGAAGTGATTCCCGCAGCCCTTTCTGAAGAGACAAACTTCCATCCTAGATGCTCACAGAAAACTGACTCTAGCTGATTGATCTCAGTGATATCAATCAGCTATTCTTTCACCCAGCCTCTCTGTTCAGGAGAGTGAGTGTCTTAGGCTTAGATTCCTTAGATCACTGTGGTTGCTGTAGGAGATAGGCTACTCATTTCTGTAGCTGGGGTTGGGCTCTTCCTCCATTCCCCTCCTGATCACATGACTGCGCATGGTGGGAGATTAGAAGAAATGTTAGGGCAACCAACACAATGTCCATTTGGGGGATTTGTAGCATTTGTAGACCTGCAGGGTGGTGGGCTTGATGTGTGGTGACAGGTGTGCTGGGCATGGATTGTCAGAGCCCAGAGGAGAAAATGTGTTATTGTGTGACGAGGCCCTTTGTCGATGAAAGGAAGCTTGAATGACCTCCAAGGTTATTACCAGTGTAGACATGCCAAGATTGGGAGCTGATAGCAAAAAGGGAACATAGAAGAGTTGCATACTTTCAGAGAAGAACAAATGGATCAAATGAAGATGATTCCAGAAGATGCCCCAAAATAGGAGAGCATGGTTATATTGTCCTATAGTTGGAAGACATCTCAGGGACCCCTTCATTTTATACATGCCATGAGGACTGTTCCTGGGGCACAACCAACTACGGGAGAGCCAGAGCCCAAGTCAGGTCTCTGCCACCATTGCTCTGTGACTTTCCATTCACGATACCTTGGAGAGCGTGGGGAAGCACAAAAGTTAGTGGAGGGGAGGAAATGGTTTGGCTATTAGTGGAGGGATTTTATTTATGAGGTGTCTTCACTTCATCAATGTAATGTATAGAGGTTGTAATGCATGGTCAGAAAACTCAGGGCATGTGGAATCTTCCTTGTCCAGACTGTCGGTGTTATTGTACCTTCCATTTCACTAGGGTCTGGCTTCTCAGTCCCTAAATGTTATGGCAAGTTCCCAGAGAATCAGATGGCACTGAGAGGTGGAGAAAGATTTACTCGTCACACCAGCGGGCTCAGTTGGATCAGTCCCCAAAGGCTGAGCCCTCAATTACAGGACTGGAATTTATACAGGTTGTATGAGGAAATGCATCATCCCATCCATCACAGCATAAGCATTCAGTATTGTTTGGGAAGGGGGTCAAGGTAGCCATAGCTACTGTTGTGGGCCAGCAGCACACTGCAGGAACTTTTTGCTCCAGCGAGCAGCAGAAGCTAAGCAACAGACTCCCCCAGCAGCAAGGCTGGGAAAGTAGCAGAATCTAAGTAGACTTGGGAAACTTTCTGCTTCATGAAAGAATTCTTGGTCTCTGCAAATGCTTCAGGGTTCAGTAGGGAAATGTATAGCAGAGCAAATGGAACAAGTGCCAGTGAAGTAGAGGGTAGACCTTGGTGTGAGACAGGGTGCTTGTGCATGCCACACCATCATGTAGAGGCTACACAAACAGAGTGCAGAGTCACGTGGCCTGGGTACAGGGCGTATTTCATGGCCAGCACGACATTTTCCTGGGGAAGCTTCTTTTTTTTTTTTTTTTAAATTTAAAAAAAATTATATTAGTTTATTTTTACATGTTTTTGTGCGTTTTTCCATCTCAGTTGCAATCCCTGGGGGAGCTTCTTAAAACCAACACCTAATCTGAGGGTTGAAATGGAAACCCTTTGTATTTGTCCAAAGGGTCTCAAGGTGTCCAAGTCCTCCTGAGGGCACATTCCTCCCACCCTCTGACTTCAGAAAACCTCTGGGCAGATTTGCAGCTGCTCTGGCCCAGGAGCCTGAAGTCAAGGGTTTTCCAGAGGACAAGATGTATCATTTCTCTCTGTCTCACCTTCTTGGTTTCCAGGGTCATGTCGCTTCTCCTGGTGGTGGTGTTATGTTTTCTTCTCCCCATCCAGACACTGGGTCCACATGCCAGGCTCCATCTGTTGCCCACACCCACTTTATACCTTTCCCCTTTAAAGCTGCATCTACCTGTGAAAACAGCCTAAATGCCCCCAGATAGATGAGGGGGTCAAGAAGATGTGGTATATATACACTGTGTACTACTCAGTGATCAAGAAAGATAAGTTCATGCCATTTGTGGCAACATAGATGGAGCTGGAAGGGATTAAGGGAAGCAAAATAAGTTAGAAGGAGAAAGATAAATATTGGATGGCTTCACTGTATGTGGACTATTATTGTTTGAACAAGTTCTTATTCATTTGATCAAATAAGAAAAGGAAAAATAAGGCTATGATCTTTCTTTAATGTTCTTCTTAGTGTGTATTATATCTATCTATATAATTTTTCTTTTCCTTTTTTTTTTAAACTGGGGTACAAGCCAGAGGTACAGGGGTGATGAGAGGATTCACCAGAGACAGAGTGGGGAGCAGAACAGGCAGATGGATGAAGTACACTGCTGAGGGGAGCAGCGGGCGTGTCAGGAGAGGTCTGCCATGCCATGTGGTCACCTCCGGGGCAGGCGGGGATCGAACTCATGCGGAAGTGGCTTCAGCTTCTTAGTGCTGTGCTTTAACCTGCTGTGCCACCAGGGAGGGCAGTTTTTCCTTTTCTTTAAGGCACTTTTAGTCATTTCAAAAGGCATGTCTACTACCTATAAATCTCTCAATGTTTGCTTGCCTGAGAAAATTGTTCCCCTGCTCATTTGAAGGGATTTTTCTTTCTTTTAAAGGATAACTGTGCAGATATGTAATTCTAGTTTCATATATATATTTTTAAATCTTGACCTTAAATATTTAACTGCATTATCTTGCTTATAAGTTTTCTGAGAAGATTGATAGAATTGTTATCTTTAGCAAGTATAAGTTTTCCTCTAGCTTCTTTCACAATTTTTTTTCCCTTTATTTCTGATTCTCTGCAGGTTGAATGCGATATGCCCGTGTGAAGTATTCTTGGGAGGCCTCTTCCCTATTGAGTCTCTTGGATCTGTGGCTTGGTGTCTGACATTAAAGTGGGTGGGTGGGGGGATGGGGACTGGAATTCTCAGTATTGTTGCTTTATTTCTTCTAAGATTTTCTTCTTTGTTCATCATCTGGTATCTCCTTTCTATGCATGCTATGCCTTTTGTAGTCCCACATTTCCTGGATATTCTTTTACATTTTTTCCAGTCTTTCTTCTCCAGGTGTGTAAGTTTCTACTGAGATTCTCTCCTGCTCTGTCCACTCTGCTGAAGAGCCCATAAAGGCATTTTCATCTCTGTTACAGAGTTTTCAATCTTTAACCTTTTGGATTCTTAGAATTTCCACCTCTGTGTTCACATTAGCCATCTGTTCTTACATATTTTACTTTTTCTTGTTTATGTGTGTGTGTGTCTGTTTTACTTCGGTTGTACTATCCCTTAGAAGTGGATATGTTTCAGTGTACAGATTTCATCAGTGTTACAAGAGTTTTGACACAGTTAATATTTCAGAAGAAACTTAGGGTAGGTAGGTAGCAGCACATTTTTTTGATTAGAGCCCTAACGTACTGATGTGATCACTGAGCATGTCTGCTATTTTTGAATTTGGTTCTGATGGTTTCTGTGTCTCTTCTCAGGGTTGTTGTTTTTTTCTCTTTTGTCTTTTAGCAAGCCTTGTAATTTTTCACTGAAAGTCAGACATGATATCCTCCAACCGAGGCAAAAAGAACTATAACAAAGAGACAGTAATGTGGTGGTGTAGTGTACGAGGCTAGGTGTGCTGCTAGCCCTATGATTAGCTCTCAGCCTTGGGGGCATTTAGGCTGTTTTCACAGGTAGATGCAGCTTTAAAGGTATAAAGTGGGCGTGGGCAACAGATGGAGTCTGGGCTGTGGACCCAGTGTCTGGATGGGGAGAAGAAAGCATAACACCACCACCAGGAGAGGTGACCAAATTTGCATTTGCCAGTAGCTACTTACAAATCTTAGACAAGCTCCTTTGGGAGGAAGGGAACCTTCTGAAGTCTCTGACCTCAGTTCCTCAAGATGTTCTCTTCTTGTTGGATGGTAGAGGAACACTTTATTTTGGGGCTAAAGCCACTGCAATACTGTCATGAAATTGAAGCTCTTGACTGGGCAACTGTAATCCTGAAAGTGAGATGTCCAGTTTTGCCGAAGATCGAGTCTTAAGGGCCACATGCAATTACTATACCACATGATCAAATATAGAAGGAAGATTTCTTTCCCCAGCCCTTGACCCCACAGAGGAGATGTCTAGAAAACTGAAAAGCAGGTTACAAGGTAAGTGACTGCACTGCAGTCCAAGAGGCTCCAAAGAGTTGGGCTGGTGGAATTGCCGAGGGATATTCGCTCCACTGACCACATTTCCTCCCGTACCTGGGGGCCTTGGGTCTGAGCACATCTCCAGGGAGGGAGGGACATTTTGACTCATTCCCTCATTGACTTACTCATTTATGAGTTAGACTTTGACAGACTGTGGGAGGCATGGGGGAAGTTTGCATCTGATCCAGAAAAACCACTGAGTTAAGAGACAAAGCATTCTGATTCCTGTTAGGGAGGGACATCTCTAGGGGTCAGGGGACACATGTCTGAGCAAGAACAGCTTTGCCAGACGGAAGAGTTGTGCAAGTGCATGTTGCAAAAGGCTTTGTCCCATGTCTTTGTTTTTCAAACATACAACAGGCTATTCAGTCGTGCACGCACCACCCCACTGGGAAGTTGGGACTGTCAGCTGGCAAAGTTGCACGATGCATTGAGAGAGAGAAACGCAGTGCATTCTGTGGTGGCTCTGTCTTGTCACCATCTTGAGAAGCCTATTGTAGAAAACATCTGTTGTTTTGGTCTGCCTAGTATCTATTCCCTCTTTTCTGGAAATAGAATCTCTGCTGTCTTTTGGGAAAACCCCTCCCTCCCAGTCCTTACAACTTAAGTACACTGATTGCATTGCCTGGTTACAGGGCAAGTGTGTGACCGAGGCTTGTCAGTCAGCGTCTGCCCTCCCCCAAGCCAGCATGGTCACATGACCCAAGCTGTGCCAGTTTGTCAAAACTTTTGGGGAAGGGAAGTTCTGGGGTCAGGATGCTGGGAACATGTGACTTATAGTGCTTGGTGATCACTTGGTCACTATGAATGAAAAGATTGTCTGACAGTGTAGCTTACAGAGCAAAACAAAGCCGAGCAAGGAAAGAAGCAGTTTTCTGATCCTGTACTGTGAACTTCTGGATGCTCACAGCCCCTGGTTTCTCCCACTTATATGTACCAGTTACTTCCTGGCGATTAAATATGGCTCCTGTTTCTTTGTGGCTCCTTCTGTTAAAAAGTGGAGTGTATCTCCCCAGCTCACACATCGAGGCTAGACTGTGCTTGCTCTGACTCAGCTGTGACAGGAACAGCTCTGTGTGAATCCAAGTCTGGGCCTCCAGGGCTCTTGCAGCTTCTGCCTTCCTCCTGTTGGGCCTCTTCCCCAAGGACGCACTACCAAAGTCAGTCTAACCCACTGGAGGAGAGAGACCGGCCAAGAGAAGCACGGAGGCCCCCAGCCAATTGCTGGCACCCATTGCCCAACACGTTCAGGGGGCCATCTTGGAGACCGTCCAGCCTAATTAACCCTCCGGCTGAATCCAGCTGTCTGAGGAGCCCAGCTGAAGTCAGCGAGGAACCGGCCAGCAACCCACAGGATTGTTAGTTTAAGCCATTACATTTTGGAGAGGTTTATGATACCTCAATAAATAGTACACTCCTTTTTCTTTGGCTTAAGTCAATTTCATTTTATTTTCCGTTACTGGCGACAAAGGCTGATTTGCAGCAGGTTTGACTGCAGCATGTATGTGATAAACGAGGCTTCACCAGGAAAGTGCCAGTTTCTCCTTCCTTCCCATCTCTGCCAGGGAGGCAGCAGCTGTACCTCCATGTGGGGTGCGCGGTGTGGTGTGGGGTTGGGGGTGTGTGTGTCCTCTCTTGGTGGAATCCACTTCTTGCTCATGTTTGTGTAATTATCTGAATGATAATGCCACTGTCTCTAAAAGGGTAGATTTCTTTTTTTTAATCACTTTTCCCACACATGCTATATTCTTTTGTTTCTTGTTAAATAAATGTTTTTATTTTCTTACATTTTCATTTTTGTACAGTGCTTGATTTCTCTGCTCATGGTCGTCACCATAAATCTCCTACTGCCGCATCACCCGTGTGCCTCATCACAGTCCTCTGCTCTCTGCCCTCCCGCTTGACCTCCCCCTCCCCTGCTGTAGGCCTGTATGGTTTGGTGGCAAGTTTTGTCTCTTTTTTTGACCCTATGTTCAATTTCCCTATACTCTTCCTATAAGTGAGACTCTCCGATTTTTCTGACTTATTTCACTGGACACGATCCCTTCCAGCTCCATCCATGTTGATGCAAATGGCCTGAGGTTACCGTGTTTGCTGGTTGAATAGTATTCCATTGTGTGTGTATATATATATATATATATATGCCACATCTTCTTGATCTAGTCATCTGTTTTTGGGCATTTTTAGATTGTTCCTTTATCTTAGCTATTATAAATAGAGCTGCAATAAACATAGGTGTGCAAGTGTTGTTTCAAATTAATATTTTTGTGTCAAAAGCGTAGATTTCTTAAGCTCAAGTGCCCAAGGGAAGCCTTCTTTCCTGGTCACTGATTGATACTTGACATTCCTTTGCCTTAATGGTGAACGTTCCCTTATAGTTATTTCTTGAGCTGGAAGTTCCTCTATATGGGCTCTTACCCATTTGGCTCCTGGGGTTCCTGGTCTGTCCTCAATATGTTTAGGAAGTGTGAAGGTTAGTAGTTTGAGATTAAGGTAGGTAGTAGAGCTAGTGATTTCTCTGCTCATGGTCTTCACCATAAATCTCCCACTGCCACATCACCCGTGTGCATCACCACGGTCCCCTGGAGTTGCATACCTGTGGACTCAAGAACGGGCTCTGCTATCTGCGAGGTGAGGCCTTGTGCATATCCCTTAACCTGTCTGAGAACTGGCTTACTTATAGGTATAATGGGAGATGACTTTCATGGAGTCCTGGTGCCCATTCCTTGAGGGAAGCCCATTCCTTTGGGGAGGGCCTGGCATATACAGCTGGCAGTCCTGATTTAGCAGTAACCTTCGATGTTTCTCTAGTAGAGACAGGGCATCATAGCATATCATTTCCCTCTCCCCTTATCTTATCTGTCACGCTGGAAGGAATTATGTATTCTTTGGTTTGGAATCAAGATTTTAGTGGGTTGGTTGCCTATGATAAGGAGAATCTTTTCTGCTAGCACATCTGTTTACTTCCTTTCAAATATGACTCATGTAGTTAAGATGGTCAGAATGATGATAAGATAAATTATAACATCGTATTATAATATTGTATGCAATAAAAATGTGGCGATGGGGGGAAGGAGTGCTATGCAACACACAGGACAGAGTGGAGAAGATCCCAAGAAAGCCCACTATCTAACATGACTAAGAGCTTCCAAGACAGGGACTGGGGAGGAACTCCAGGCAGGGGAGACAGCATGTGCAAAGGCGTGGAGGTATGAGGGAGAGTGGCATGTTCTAGGGATGACATGAAGTTCAGTGTGCTGTGATGTGGGGTGATTGTGAGAGAAGAGAAGGAATGAGGTTGGAAAGGGAAGTAACAGCCAATCACGAGGGAAAAATGCATCTACACACAATACACTTGGACTTGGTCTTTAGTGGAGCTCACTGACAGAGTTTATGCAGGTGAGTGATAGGATTAAATCTTTGGAGAGATCAGGCAGTGAGGAGTTTGCAGAGGTACAAGATTGGAGACTGGGGAAGCTGTTATGAGCTAATTACAAAAGTCCATCTAGAGCTGATGAGGATCTGAGTTAAGGTGGTTGTGTTGATAGTGCAAGAGAGGAACTCAACCAAGCAGAGGGTGTTGTTAGGCGTTGATATGGAAGTGTTGTATGTGAATGTTGGAGACATCAAAGATGTCTACTTGTCTTCTCACTTAGATGTTTTTAAAAATTAGGTGGTGTTATGGAGCATGGGTTATACAGGGAAAGTAACACACTCAGTAAAGGGCAAGGAAGGGTTGCTGTGGACTCTTGAATTTGAGGGACTTCTCATCTAGGTGAAGCTATCAGGGCATCTATCAGCAGCTCATTGATAGACTGAGGATACACCAAGGGGTAGATGAGAGTTACCAGAGACATGGTGACAATTTACCTGGGGAAAATGTGTGATCAGACTCTGGAGAATGCTACTGTTAAGTTCGGTGTAGCAGGAAAAATCATGGAAAAGGATTATAGCAGATTGACATTTCCAAAGATGTTTGCAACATACCTTCCACTCCACTTGCTCTTTCTAGAGTAGGACAGTGATGCGCTTCCTAGAGAGTAGGCGGTCGATGACCCCTTTCCATGATCTCCAGTAGAGGTGATGCTGTAAGGCTCCCAATCAAGGTAGTAAAAGAAGTTCAGCTTCCATTGGTTCCTTCAGGACATTCATCTTTGGAACCCTGAGCCCCCATGTCAGAGGCCAAGGTGATTTAAAGAACTCAGGTCAACGGGAGAAGCCATGGGTAGTATTTTGGCTAACAGCCCTAATCGAGGCTCCAAGTGTCAGCCAGCACATGTAGGTGAAGACACTGTCAATGATCCCAGCTCCCAGCTGTAAATTCACCCAGTGGCTTCAACTCCTCCATGAAGCAGAGCACTGTGCCCACTGTGCCCTTTCTGAACTTCTGACCATAGAATCTGTGAACGTGACAATATTGTTGCTTTAAGTGGTCAAATTTTAGAGTGTGATGGATTGAATGTTTGCACCCCAAATTCGTATGTTCAACATGGTGGTGTTGGGAGGTGGTCCTTTAGGAGATTGTGACATTGTGAGGGTAGAGCCTTCATAAGTGGGATTAGTTATAAGAGACTCCAGTGATCTCTCTTATGCCTTCTGCCATTTGTGGACTGAATGAGAAGATGCAATCAGTGAACCAGGAAGGTGATCGTCCCTAGACAATGAGTCTGCCAACACCTCGATCTTGAACCCACCAGAAGTGTGAGAAATAGGTACTGGTAAGGCACCAGCCTATGGCATTTTTTTTATAGCAGCCCCACCTGACAATGACAGGAGGCACTTTGCTATGTAGTAATAGATTAGACATGGTTGTCGGTGGACAACATGGGTAAGAAGGAAGAATTAAGAGAAATTGGAAGTTAACCCAGAGAGGGAAGACAAACAGCCTGGAGGTGTCCTCTGGCTTTGACCCCTAGTAAACACTTGCAGCTTCAGCAGGGGCAGGGACACTGGGGGTGACACCGTGAAGGCTGAGTCAGCTCTCTGCGAAGGAGGGAAGTGGAAATAGTGTGAGGACTGTATCATTGCTTTCATAGGAAAAGCCAGTCAACTTTAATATTTATAAAAGTAAGTAAGTAGTAAAATCTATGACAAGGAATCTTAAACATCTTTTTGCTTCTACTATGATTAAGGAAATCTGATGGTAATGTCCTTGCTAGTTATCAGTTTTCTTACTTAAGTATATAAATGATGGCTTTTCCCACTAAATGGAAGTCTACCTTTCTGAGATTTCTATGCCTTGGTCCCAGTATTCCCTTCAAAACTATGCCAGAGAACAGACTTTCAGATCCCATTTTATCTTGTAATTAACCAAGGGTAGAGAGAGCAAAAGTAAGGACCCAGAACTGGAGATGACTCTGTGGCTGTCTTGCCTTGAAGGCACCAATTCAACAAAAATGAGAGGGGGTGAGACAGAAATAGAAGAGAAGAATGAAGAATGAACCCAAATAAAAAGTGGATGAATTAGTTGTAGCACAGATTTATCCCATAATCTATCAAAACAGCTGTAGGCTTTTGATATGGGGAGGAAGGATTCACTCTATGTATTGGAGGATCCCATTTTGTGAGTGATACATATTTATAGAAAGAGAGTACACTTTAAGATGTGACTTTCCTCATGGTGGTGGGAATGTGGAGATTTTCATTTTCCTTGTTTACAAAAACAAGAATTTCTTGTGTGTAAAAATAAAATTAAAGACGAAGCGACCGCTGAATCTGTATGTCTGCTCATTGCAAATGCGAGTTGACCAGTGGTAGCTCCAGGTGACGTCAGAACAGAAGGTGAACCCTGGAAGTGAACCCCTCAGGTGAGGCTGTGTGCTTCTTGCTGTTGGCTGTGGCCTTACAGCATGATGGGAACAGGGATAGGCTATTTATACAGCCGGATTGAGGGGTTACACAGCTGAACCCCTGAGGATTAACATGTTCCATGGGGCAGACTGGGCTCACAACAGTGCAAAGTTGTTTTCATTTTTATCTTTCCTTCCCCTCTTCCATTGACCCTATGAGTGTGTGTGTGTGTGCTTATTACTTTTTCTTGAGAATTTTGTTTGAGAGAAGTCTGCTTTCCAGATTTCTTCTTTGAAATGTCTCTTTCTTCTTCCTCTTTGGTTCCCAGAACTTCATACTCACAACCCTCCTCCCCCCCACACCTAGTATCGATTTGCTTACTGTACATTTATCTTTTGGGCCCACAAGGCTGTGGGCTTCTTCAAGGAAGGAACCCCATATTATCAACTATATTAAATGAACTCAGAAGACCGGAACCTGTGGAAAGTCTCTATATTCTCAGGGTCCATGACTGTATAGAGAATGGAATAATTATTTACTGGTAATAGTAGCAACCAGGATTTCATCAGAAATATGTGCAGTTCTGTGTCTCTGAGTCATTGTACAACTTTGCTGTCTACTTTGCTTTAACTAGCAGGTGAACTTATGATTTGGTCATGTAATACACTATACCTTATTGCAAGGAATGGCAAAGTTCTTGTCTGACTTCTCTAAGCAAATTTATGTCCTCTGTGGACTTGACTTTGGTTTTATAGACTGATCTATGAAATGCCAACTTCTGAGTTCACACTGAATGTCTAGGTGTTGGAAAGTTTGGCCAGGGAGGGAGATGGCTTTTAGTTCAGAGTGCAGCAATGGGAAAACGTATTTTTTGGCGAGGATTTATGTAAAAGCTGAATTATAACTGTATCTTTAATGATTGTCCAGTCTCTTATTTTTGTGAAGAGCTATTTTCCATCAGAAAACAATCTTGGGCCTTGAGTTATGCTGTGTAAAATTTTCAAGAAAATGTCAGGGCATTTTCCAAGAGCACCCTAGGAGGTAGAAACAGTTAAAACATGAAAAAAAAAATCTATATTCTGATGGACATTGGTGATTTAATTTGTTTTCATTGATTCCAAGAGATTTGAATGAGGACTGGGGGAGTCAGAGAAGAGAGGTTTATCAGCATAACACTTGCTGGGTGGGACCCCACTTGATTATTTGTCATGGGGACACTATTAAATGTCAGTTTTCTTTTTCTTCACTCACATTTCGGTTACTCATTTCAGCCACTTCCCTAACTTGGACCAGAACATTTCCTCATGGTCTCTGATCTCTGTGGTAGTTTATGTTTTCAGGTTGATGTGGGTTAACTCGGGGCAGATAGGAGATAGACATAAATATTCTGGGTATGCTTTATCAGTCAAGTACCATGTTGGGTGTTTTAAACAAACATTTATTTCTGTTAACTGCAAAGGGACTGATTACTATCCTCACTTACAACTGAGCAAACTGAGTGACAGAACATTGAAGAAAATTCCCCGGGCTGCCTAGGAAGAGACTGCCTAGTGACAGAATCCTGTATTTCCTGGTATAGCATGCTCTCTTAATAACATGTCAGAGTGGGGTTCAGATGACGCAGTACAGGTAGGAGAAAAAAAAGAATGGGGAATAAACCTTTTTTTGTTCAGGTTTTTACTACATTTCATACACTTGGGTGGAGTTTATGATGGCCAAGTGAGATGCTTGAAGCTGGCAAAGACACTCTAGCACTTTCTGCCCACAAGACAGATTGTGTTTATTTCATGCCAGCTAATATGGAGGGGGCCTTAAGTGATTTATGTTTGAAGGATTTCTTTTTGTTGGGTTGATAAAATACCCCTATTGCAATGTGGCTTAGATACTCAATTTTTAATAAACCCAGTAGAGTAGCTGCAGAAGGTCAAGACAGCCAGACTGTGTTTATGCTGAGGAAGTGTAAGATTCAATGCACCCTGGGTCAGAGTCCCTCCTGAGCACATGGATTTTCCATGGCAATCAGTGTGGGTTGAACCCCGGGTGCCTGAAGCCTTAGGGTTCAAGTATTCTCCAAGGGGTTGTCAAGGGTAAATCTTTGGAAGCTTGAAACTGGGGATTTTGGTGGGAGTGGGCCTGCTGTCTTCAGTAGTAGAGGGAGTTTCAAGCATAGACTGTTATGAGCTATACATTTAAGACTGACACGTTGAACTGCATCCAGACTCCACATTACCCTGGGCAGATCTTCAAGTCCTGGGAGCCGGGCAGCTGCAAAGGCCAGTAGCAGGGAGTCACCATGGAACTCGTTGCTAGCGTTAGTGCGGCAGCCGGTATGGAGCAGCACACAATTTGGCCATTGTTCTGTATTTCAGGGGTGCCAGTGAATGGCTGGTGTTAAAACGTGCAGGATTTGGATGGAGACGCCTCTCTGCCTATCACTGTGGTAGATTCTGGAGGAATGTCCAGACAGTGCCTGCGGGGAGGGAGTGGGGACGGGAGATGTGGGGCAGATACTGGGGCTCAACCCATGTGGACATTCCAGGGAAGTCTTGTGGCCCAGGCCTGATCTCCTGAGGGGATTCATTTAAACTCTTTAGACATTTATTTTTCAGCTGCCATAGAGTTGATGAAATACTCTTTCAGGTGTGCAGGTCTGTGAGCGTGGACAAATGTGTGGGGTTCTGTGACCACAGCAGTAAAGATACACAGCTGGTCTGTCTCACCTCCTGCCCCACCCCCACACTCTCTTGTGCTGTTCCAGTGAATCAACCCGCTCTACTTTAACACCCGACAACCAGTGATCTGTTTTCCATCCCTACAGATTTGCCTTTTCTAGAATGTCATATAAAGGGAATTAGGTAGCCTGTTGAGTCTGACTTCTTTTATGAATTACAGAGCCCTTGAGATTCAGCCATGTCATTGCAGCTATCACTAGCTTGTTCCTTTTTATTGGTGAGTACTTATCGGCTTGTTTATCCATTTTCTAGTTGAAGAACATTTAGGTTGTTTCCAGTTTATGACAATTATGGATGGGAACATCCATGTCCTGGTTTTGTATGAAAGTGAATTTTCATTTCTGGGTGCGGGCTTGTCGGTCAGATAAGAGCTGATGTCTGTCCTTGTCAGGAACAGTCAGAGGTCTGGAGTCCCTGACCGTTTTGCATCCCACCATCAGTATACAAAGGTGCCGATTGCTCTGCTCCTCACCCGCTCCTGGCCTCATCAATGTTGTTTATTCTTATTTATATTCAGCTCTAGTAGGTGTGCGGTCTCTCAGTGTAGTTTTAACTTGCATTTCTATTAAATCACATTTCTGTGGACATTGTTTCCAAATGAGGTTACCTGTACAGTCACAGTTTTCAGGATTGAAACAAGTAGCATCATTGTATTTTTCATATGTGAATCTCCCCCTGCTCATTTGTCAAAGTGTATGCATTTAAAATTTAGCACAATTTGCCTTGTTTTAATAGATGTTGAACATGTAAAGTATCCTGTACTTCTAGAATTTAGGGGTGGTGTTCCCCTTCAGAGAATAGAGACGCCTCTGAAGACTCACTCTCATGTCAGAAATTCCAGGAGCAGCCGGTCCAGAGCTAGTGTGGTGGTTCCCTCAAATCATCAGGAGCTAGGGTCCTGCTGTCTTCCAGTGCTGTCATCCTTAGACATGGCTTCCTTTGTCAAGTCTAGAGACTCGCCTTCTAGCCAGGAGAGAGGGTGGGCAAAGGCTCTCTCAGTTTTTCCTCCAGGTGGATGAATGCGTTCTTCGCCCTCCTGGTCGCATCCCTGCTGGGGCTCTCGTTGGTCTCTGTCTTTTATTACATATGACTGCTGTTTGCCTAAGAGAAATAGCCAGACTTTCAGTGGGGGCTTTTATTATCAGTTTCAAGGTGAACTGAACGCGCCTGTTACAGAGTTCATTTGGAAACTGGAAGCATCAAATTAGAAATCTGGAAGAGTGATGGCTAAAGGCTGACATATGGAGCGTGTTCTCTGACAGCTGATAATGAAAGAAGAGGCAAAAACAGAAAACCCAAGTGATGGTCTAAGGCCATTGCGTGTGAGAGCGAGACCCTCTGTGGTTTCAGAGCCTCTGGCTTCTTGGTTGTGTGATTCTACCTACAGAGCCTGCTGGGAAACAGAATCATATCTGTCCCCTTTTCCTTTCTACTTGACTGTACTCTCCCGAGGGCAGGAACATGGTGATTTTCCACCTAAGCCCAGTGGTCTATGTTTCTATACATGTGAATTATGTTCTCTTCGCCAGCTTTCTAGGAAGACCAAATTAAATGAAATGGGATTGGATGCTTTAGGGAGCTTTATTTCATCTGGCAGCCAGATAAAATACAGGACATCTATTACTTTGAATTTCAGAGTAACAATGATGCCTTGAAAAAAGTATAAGTGTATCCTAAACCATGCATGGGATATACTTATACTAAAATACATTAACTGCTTATCTGGAGATTTAATAGGCATTCTTTATCTTTATTTTCTAACTGTAGTAATCCTACTTTGAGTGTTTAGGTGTTAGGGTGCTCTCTGAATCAGTGTTTTCAAAGTATGGTCCCTGGACCAGCAGCATCAGTATGACTTGGAATTTTTAGAAACTTGAGCCCCACCCAGACTTCTTGAATCAGAAACCCTTACATTTGGGCCCTGGAATCTGTTTTTAACAAGTCCTAGAGGTGCTTCTGATACATAGTGCGGTCTGTGAACCACTGCTCTTAACTTGGGGGTGGCTAAGATTTTTGGTATAGGATCAGATAACAAATACTTTAGTTCTGTGGGCCACAGGACGCTACTGCTCAACTTGCTGCGGGAGCACAGAGGCAGCCCGGAGAGTGGGTGTGGCTATGTAAAGCAAGTAAAGCCTGACAGTCTTTACAAAAACAGAGCTGGGCCAGACCATCCCTAAGCAGTTTGCTGACCTCTGCAGAAAGGAAGCCTCGCTTGTTACTTACGTCTTCCGTTCACTGGTAGATATGAAATCAGAAGTGTGTGATACCTAGGAAGGAAAAATCCCACAACTGCTCCCTGCGCCTCTGAGCCCACTGGTGCTACAGAGAAGGTACTTATGGTCTTCTCCCAACTCAGCCAACGACGGAGCCATCTCTACAGCTTGACAGGGCTGGAATTGTCCCCTTTTTTCCTCATATGGCAACTCATATCCACCTGCACATTTTGTTGACTTTCAAAATGTCTCCAGCTCTGCTGCCATGGCCCAGACCAAGTCATTATTAACAGGACAGCTGTTGCCCACCTGTCGTGCCAGCCTCTTGCCCTCTGTCGTCAACACCATGCAGCGTGAACCTCTGCAGCGAGCCCAGGTCCATCACCGCTCGCTCCCTGTGGCCTCCTGTGGTTTGCTTCTCTGCCTCCTCCCGGCCTCCTCCGGTCACTGCCCTCCTCTGAGCTGCTCTGACCTACTTCCTGTTCCCTGAGTGCAGGTTCATTCCTTCCTCAGGGCCTTTTGCACTTGCTATTTCCAAAGCATGGAATGTTCTCGCCCAGAAAACCACATGACCCACTCATTGACTTCCTTCAAACCTCTGCTCAAGCGTCACCATCTCAGGGACTCTGCCCAACTGACCTGCAGACCAGAACTGCTACCTGCAATCGCTTTACAGCCTTTCACCCACAGTTTTTCTCCTTATTACATAGCACCACTTGCTAGATCATGTATTGCTTATTAATTGTAACTTTCCACTGGAATGAAATGAGAGCAGGGTTCCCCAAGACCTGGAACAGCAACTGAGATCTAGATTATGCTGGAAGCTTGTTGAATGAATGAATCTTGACTTTTCAGACTTATTTAAGCTGTATTATCATGGACTTCAAACTATATTTTTTGTATTTAATTTTTAAAAATTATATTAGTTTATTTTTACCTATTTTTGTGCATTTTTCCATCTCAGTTGCAATCCCCTTGGGCTTCCCATCACCAAATCACCCATGTGCCATCACCATAGTCCAGTGCATTTCCCTCCCCCCCCCCCCCTTTTTTTTTTCCCCCCCCCCCCCCCACTGTTTTTGATCCCACTCCCCACTCCACACCCATAAAATGTCTCTGGTATATAGCTGTTCATCGTTATCATTATTTTCTCGCCTGTTCCGTTATATTCCTGCAATGAGAGAAACCGGTATTTTTCCTTTTCTTTCTGGCTTGTTTCACTAAGCATGATCTTTTCCAGCTCCAAGGCTTCAAACCTTTAAAAAGGATCAGTCTTTTTCCAAACTGATTTAGAAAAAACCTCAACTTGTATGTGTTTGACAGAGGTCAATGATGTTTGATCAATTTTAATTAATCTCATTTTTACCTTGCTTCTGTTCCTTTTTGTAAAGTGCTGAGAAAGCCTTGATTGCCATTGCAATAGCAGAATGTCCCTGAGTTAAATTGACATAGAAGTTGGAAGGAAAGATAGTAAGACATTTTTATCGTTGTGTTGAATTACTAATAACATCTAAGAGCTGTTCATTCTCTCTTTGTGTCTCTGTCTCTCTTTGTCACACACACACACATCAGTAGGGGAGAAGTATTCTGACTTAGAATAAGGTCTCAGACTGTTCGTTTTGAGGCCATAGGTATCCCTTCGTGGGTTCTGAAACTATCAACCCAAACACCTGTGAGACCATATTCCCGAACTCTTGACCATTGTACCCAGGTGCTATTGTAGAGAACTTGTTCTAGGCTTGCACATGAACAAATACATGCAGCGTTCTCACACATGTGAGAAAGCAAAACACAAAGAATGACAGCTCCTTGGTCAGTGAATGGCACATTTAGAAAGCACTTAAGCAACACACAGAGATGACCAGGAGAAGTTTTGTCACTGGGTGTCGTGCGAAGACCTTGAGCAGGAGACAGTGCATTGAGATTAGTCTTCACTGTAATATCATTTGGGCTGTAACACTTCAGTTGTTCATTCAAAAGTGTTCCTTCAGACTATTTGCTTCCTGAACTCTTTTTAAAAATAGCAAAACATTATATTTCAGCTGTCCATCTGAATTAAATCTACTGAGCAGTGTGCACAGGCCAGTGAACTTGGTGTCTTTTCTAAAGGGCTGTTAGGGACAATTCCTGAGACAGTTTCTACACTTGATCTTAGCCAAAAGGCTGAGAAGTGATCCGAGACAGTTTCTAAGCTCATGCTAGGCGCCTCATGAATGCATGGGTAGATGCTGAATGGACACATGGAAGTCAAAAGGATGGCAACATGCAGTGTCCTCTTTAAAAAGCAAAACTTTATATATGTGTGTGTGTATACACACACCTTATTTTCATTTTTGTACAGTGTTTGAGTCCTCCTCTCAGGTGTAATCTCCATAAAATTTCCACCCATGAACCATAACCTTCTGTGCTCTTTATTTCCCCGTTTTTTTTTTTTAAAGATTTATTTATTTATGCACACAGAACTGGGGTACAGGTCAGAGGTGCAGGGGCGGTGAGAGGATTCAGCAGAGACAGAGTGGGGAGCAGAACAGGCAGAATGATGAAGTACACGGCTGAGGGGAGCAGCGGGCGGGTCAGGAGAGGTCTGCCTCGCCATGTGGGTCACCTCCGGGGTGGGGATCGAACTCATGCTGAAGTGGCCTTAGCTTCCTAGTGCTGTGCTTTAACCTGCTGCGCCACCACCTACTGCCCCTACTTTAATCCCTCCCCCAACACTGAATGTCTCCAATTTATAGTTGCCTGCTAGTTTTGTCTCCCCCCCCATCCCATTTTTGCTTCCCCTATATTCCTCCTATAAGTGAAACCATCCGATATTTTCTTTTTGTCTTTGGACTTATTTCACTTAGCATAATCCCTTCCAGTCCATCCATATTGCTGCAAATGGCATGAGTTTATCTTTTAAAAAGCAAAACTTTGCCTCACCTCCTTCCTGCTGGGAGGATGTGATTCTGACTCCTAGAGTCATGATTGGTTGGATTCCATTCCTGGGTCCCTCCCTTACCAGCTGGTGACCTTGGCTGAGAAACAGAACTTCCTGATTTCTCAGTTTCTCCATCTTTAAAATCTGTAGAAAGGATCTATCCTGAAGGACTGTTTTGAGGCCCAATGAGTTAATTGTCAAACACCTAGAATGATGCCTGTGATAAGAAACGATCACCATTGTCATTATTATTATTATGAGAGGCAGGGCTTTCATAGAAAGTGTTGTTTGTCTTTTCTGAGAGCTGGCAAAGACCACAGGATCTTGAACTGGGAACAAAGCTGCTCGGTTCTGAACTGCAGCATTGGGAGGGACTGCGGGCGATTCTCTGGACACAGACATAAGGACGTAAGGACACATCCTCTTTCTGACACTTGGGTCATCATGGGGTGGTGGAGTGTTGTGTTTGATCCTCGCTTCTCTGGTGATAAGCCATGAGTTTTCTTTGCTGCTGCCCCTGGAGTGCATACATACATTTGCTCTGTAGAGTGCTGAATTAGGGTTGTTGTTTGCAGAAGCGGGTAGAACCTTCCTTTTCATGGGGCTGGTTTCCCACTGGGAAACCCCATTGCTATCTTGTCATCCAGTTCAGGCCATGGGAAGAGCTGGACTAAGCATCCCCTCCAGTTCTGGGGCGGGGCAGATATCAGACACCCTGGTATTCTCCATGGTGGTGGGGAGCGTGGCGGGGGTTGTGTGTGGGGGGAAGAATAAAGCCCCAGCTCTTGCTACAGCCCTTCCAGCTTCCTCTCCCAGCTGCATTTTCCCTCTCCCAGCCTTGCCTCCCTCTCATCCAGCCCATGCTCCAGTAGGGGGCATCGTGCTAACCCCCCCACCCCAACCCCCATGCACCCCCTGAGCCTTTTGCCTTCTGTACTTACGAACCATATTAATTGTTAGGATTTCAACCACAGAAATCATGGCTACTGGTACTTACTGAGACCTAGAAGGTGTCAGGTACACCTGATTTCATATACCTGAGATGTTGTATATCTCACGGACATGCAGAGGTAACTGGGGTATTAAACAACCTCAGCTCAAGATCTCTGGGTCTGTGAAAGTAAAGCTGGCCTCAGAGTCTGACCGTGACTTCAGATCTCACACTCTTAACTCACTGGCGTGGACAGGACCCCAAGGGAATCCTGTGTTGGCTCACTCTCCTGGCTTTGACAAAATCACTGGAAACCTGCCAGAGGTAGAGTTCTCAACAAATGTATTTTTATTCTATAATTATTGAATGTAAGTGTGGAGAAGATTATTCAATAGGGAATTAATGCATCTATTGAGACTAAATTATCCTATTAAGTAAATACCTCTCCCCCGCTCCCCTGGGGTAAGGATAAGAGGCCCATAGCCACATGTCCTACCTTAACACCAAAGTGGGGGCTGCCTGTCATATCTATCATCTCCTGGGGTCTCTCTTGGCTGTGAGGCTCTGGGAGTGATGGGATTCAACAGAGGGATCTCATCAGGGTGAGGCCCAGAGCTTCCAGCAGGGAATGGATCTGCAGATAGGGCCAGCAGTGCCCTGAAGCCTGGAGCGGCACATGTCCTGGAGCCTCTTGTTCTGTGGGGGAAACTTTCTGTCTCTTGCTGTGAGCAGCTGTTTGTGAATGAAGAACAAATGAATGAAGGAACGAACGAACGGATGGATGGTAATGTGCAGATCGTAGGCAGGGTTAGGTTCTGATTCTGTTCTTGCCACCCAGCTGGCTGTGGGCTTAATGGTAGCAAATCAGGCAGGTGCAGATAAGAGGTGGGGCCTCCCTGGAGCAGGCAGCCCCATGTTACTGTTGATAAAGTCTTGTTAACAAGACTTGGGTTTAGAATCACTCGTGTGCTCACCCATCGCAGTAGTTTCCTACCATATCAAACGGTTTGCTCCACCCCCTTGCCAATACCCCCGTCCTCCCAGCCCATTTCTAGCACATTCCTCCAGCACATTCCTCCTGAGCTGCGGGTGGCAGACACAGCCCCAGGTGAGATTACAGTGATGAAAGAGCAAGAGCAGACAGAGCTGTGCCTCCGTGGAGTGTCGGTCAAGTGGGGAAGGCGAGGAAATACACCACACGTATAAAGTGCAGCTTCAGTGTGGCGAGAGCTGTGGAGGAGGGCTGCCGGCCAGGGGCTTCGGCCTTGTCTGGAAGGTCCAAGAGGCCAGAGGGCTTCCCTGAGGATGTGGTGGTTCCGGTGAGGCCTGGGTGGCTGAACGTCAGCTGTCGCAGTTCTGTCTTGAAGTCGGCTCACGATCACCGTTCAGACGGGGAAGCTGGCCTGGGCTGCTCAGCACCAGGCTCCCTTAGATGTGGGCTATGCCGCTTGCTCCTCTGAGGCACCGATTTCTCTGGGGTGAGGACCCATACTCGGTTGCCGTGATGGGGCTGTGTTCGACCCCCATTTCGTTTCACACCAACTTCCTGCCACAGGGCTGGCCAGATGCTTTCTGAGCTCTGCCTGCGTCACAGCCTGGGCGGCGGCAGGCAGCCCGGAGGCCGGGAGCCAGAGGGGAGCTGGACTCTGCAGCTGTCAGCTCTGCGGACTTCTGTCTCGGTGGTGACTCCACGGGGGAGATCTTGCAGGCTGCTGGGAGAAGGAGCCACCGGCCTGCTCAGCCCCTGTGTCACGCACAGTGGGCGGTCAGGACATGAGGCTCACGGCCTGAGCTGGTTTTTATTTGCACTTACTCACTGCAAAATTTAGAGTGATGATTTCTCCTGTGTCCTGGGCCAAGTTTCCCAGGATGGCAGGAGACATCGGTTCATTCAACTAATATTTGTTGTAGTGCCGGGGAGAGAGAATGTCCTGAGCAAAGTCCACAAATAGGTTTTATGAACTCCCACCCCCACCCAGACCAAAACGACCCAAGGCAGCTGGGACTACAAATCCCACGATGCCATCACCACTGACGGGAGGATGCTGGGAACCGAGGGTGGGGTTAAGCAGCCAGGTTTGGTATATAGCCAGACGCGTGGGCCTTGGGGGTCCTTGGCTTTTCACTGGCTTTCAGTGTGCTCTTGGGGTTCCAGATCAGAGAAACTGGTAGGGAACATTCACCCATTTCTCTCTCTTTCTCCCTCAGCTGTTCATTTCTTCATTTCCCCTTTGTGTAAAATGACCCTTTATAAGCCTTTCTGTGTGTGCCTGTAGTAGAGTCTTGTTCTAAGTCCCTTTTAAGTACATGGGGGAGGACCCACAGGCAGCCCAACCCATTTCACACTGGGGTTGCCCTGTAACAGCTGAACCCTGATGGGTCATGTTCTGGGACCCTGGGCTGTGGGGCCTAAGACCTCAGAAATGAGGCATCCCCTGTCCTTGGGGTGCCCAACCTGTGACATTGCCAGCCCCCCTCCAACCCCCACCCCCCCCGGCATCGACAGAAAGCCACACTCTACCAGCCAGGATGGCATAAGACTCTGCAATTGGACTCCACCACACGCTGGCAGA
>NW_004567114.1:24382696-24431033 GCF_000260355.1 Condylura cristata | reverse complement strand
CTAGGAACGAAGACCCATATCTGTGTAGGGCTTTGTATTCTGGGAAGGGAGAGGCTGACATACCCCCTTCTCACAGTGGATCTTAGCAATTTTTTGTTTCCAGAAAAGAGTATTCCCGGGGCCTGTACTGGGCCTCCCTTGGGTGGCCACACCAGATTTTCTAGCTGGGGAATGCAACAATGCTTCTCAGGTATTTCTTTTGCAAAAGGGCTCTGACAGTCTTGATGTGCTGAATGCTTTGCGGTGGCAACCAGCAACAGCAGGCTAAGTGTTAAGATGAAGAAAGGTGGGGGCCCAGGGGAGGGGCCCCCTTGCGATCCAGAAGCCCTGACGTGCTCTGGGTGGATTTGTCTGTCTGTGGACACAGAATGCTCACCTGGGCACACTGCTCCTGTCTACCCTGACCTCCTGCTGCAGAATCAGGTGTTGTCCCAGCCCAGCTCTCTGAAGAGGCAGCTCTGTTGTCCCGAGGCAGAAGGTAGGCTTTAGAAAGGACAGTCTGGATATTATCCTTGTCACGTGGACCAATTATATGACTTCTGGAACTTTCTTGTGTGAAAGAGGTAAGTACTGATATCATCAGTTGTGCAAATAGACCGAAAAACACTTCATGTATGTCCTTTGCACAGTGCCTGGTACCCAGTCAGGGACCTCCATATCAGCGGTTGGAGTTGTTATCTGTGGCTCTTCCTCTTCCCATCATGCTTTAGGCTCTAGAGTTTCTGTGCCTCATATATGCTCAGGCACGTACGTGCTGCTGCTTGAAGTGCTGGAATGTGGCCAAGGATTAGCTGAACCTTCCCTGCTACAGGAATTGCCTTTCCTGGGGAATGCCCAGGTTGACCTTCTGCCACTGCCCTTCACTATGGCTGCTGCGTGTGGCACATCTCTACCCCCTTGGCACTCAGAGTGTGGTCTGCCAGCCACCGCCACTGGCAGCACCTTGAGGCTTGTTAGAATTGCAGCATCCAGCTGATCCCCTACAGACCCAGTGAACGGGAACCTGCTAGTGAGATCCCAGGTAATTCGTAGCCCCCTTAAAGGTTGGGAAGCCAGGCGAACATGATACCCACTCTTGGGTGTGGAGCCTTCAGTCTTCTTTTGGTGCGGTGGGAGAGGACACCTATGGGCAGGGCAGGGAGGGAGTGAGCAGAGGGCATAACAGACAACTAGCAGAACCTGACCTGTATCCCATCAGTGGTCACACTGAACACACTCACTTCCCTCCCTTGGGTGAGCTCCTGAGGGAGCATCTGTGCCATCTTCACTTTAGACTTCCACAGTCTGAATAAATGTAGAAAAATCATTTCCATGATTTTCTCTCATTGGCCTGGAGCCCAAACACATGTCGTGCTAAAGGGACATGTGGCTAAAGGGACAGAGCCGGGCTGGCCTCTGGTCATGTCACTGGGCTTTGCTTTTTAGTTTCCTTCGCTGCCTCCTGCTCTGCCCCCTCACAGTGTAGGATTATCCCCTGCCCCATCTATCTCCATTGAGATACCCCAACCCTGGTATCTCAGAGTGTCATGGCTTCCAGTCTGCCCACAGACCCACATAGACATGACTCCTGCCTCGACTCTAGGTCCCTCTGACAACTGCCCACCAGACATCTTCATTTAGGTGTGATCTGATTGGGGTCCCAGACAGACAGTTGCAGACAGAGCCTGAGACAGAGTCTGGCATTTGAGAGTTACTGAGCGCATGTTCGTTGGGGAACGGGGGTGAGAAAAAGAGTGGGGGAGGGCAGGGGAAGAGGCTAAGCAAGGGTGAGGGGACACTTCCTTATATGTGGAATCTAAAAATTTCAAATTAGTAGAACCAGAGGTTAGATTGGGGGGCCAGGAATGGAAGTGGGAGAAGTGTTCGTCACAGGGCACAAACTTCCAGTTATGAGAGGAATAAGGTCTGGGAATCTAACGTACATCATGGTGGCCAGTTATGAGAGTGCATCATCTACGTGCAAGTTGCTAAGACAGTAGGTGACAAGAACTCTCACCAAGTACAAGGTAACTATGAGGTGATGGGGATCTCTGCTGCCTTGGCTATCACTCATCCTGTTACTGTCCTTATACCTGCACCTTTTCCAGCACATCCTGTAGTTGGGATCGTAGCCTTCTGCTTTGCCTCAGGCAGTGATGTTTCTTCCATGTCATATTACCATAGCACCTTTCTTTTTATTACCTGTCAACAACCCATTGTCTGGAGGTAACACAGGTTATTTATTCATCTACTCAAGTATATTTTGGCTGCTTCCAAATTTTGGTAATAATGAATAAAGCTGCTATAAACAGGTGTCTAGCTTTTGTGTGCACACACGTTTTCATCAAGGCCTGCAAGTGGGGTACCTAGGGCAGTAGTATGGTTAGTTTTATCAGGAACTGCTAAATGACTTCCAAAGTATCTGGACATTCTGCATTCCCACCAGCAATGAAGGTGAACCCACTGTCGCCCCACATCCTTGCTGGCACTGGGTGTCGTCGGTGTCTAAGTTTTAGCCATTCTAGTGGGTGTAGCATGGTGGTCTTATTGTGTTAAAATTTGCATTTTTATTTATTTATTTATATATTTTTAAAGATTTATTTATTTATTCATACAGAACTGGGGTACAGGCCAGAGATGTGGAGGGTGAGAGGATTCACCAGAGACAGAGTGGGGTACAGAACAGGCAGATCGACGAAGTACACTGCTGAGGGGAGCAGTGGGCAGGTCAGGAGAGGTCTGCCGGGCCATGTGGTCACCTCCGGGGGCAGGTGGGGATCGGACTCATGTGGAAGTGGCTTAAGCTTCTTAGTGCAGTGCTTTAACCTGCTGTGCCATGAGGGAGGGCCCAAATTTGCATTTTTTTGATGACATGTGGAGCATCTTTTTAAGCCAGATGTGTCTCTTCTTTGGTGGAAAACCTGTTAAGATCTTTAGCCTACTTTTTAATATTTTTTTTAAAAAAGATTTATTTATTTATACAGAACTGTGGTATAAACCAGAGGTGCAAGGGTGGTGAGAGGCTTCACCAGAGACAGAGTGGCAGATTGAAGAAGCATACTGCTGAGAGAAGCAGCGGACAGGCTAGGAGAGGTCTGCCGCGCCCTGTGGGTCACCTCCGGGCTGGGGATCGAACTTGCACTGCAGCAGCTGCGGCCATCTTGCAGTGCTGCGCCCTAACCCGTTGCGCCACCAGGGAGGGCCCTGGCCTACTTTTTAATTGGCTTGTTTTTTCTTTTCCTGGGGATGAGCTTCAACAAAATGTTGATCAATTTCTATCATCCTCTTAGTAAAACGCTTCATGGCACTAAGGATGAATTTCAAAGTCCTCACTCTGGCCTGTGCCAAGTCTGGTGAAATCTGCCCTCTGCCGCCTCTTGTCTCAGGCAGGCTCTGATAAGGCAGGTGACGCGGAGGCCACCCTCAGGTGTGTGTCTCCTTTCTCCCCCGCCGGCCTGGGCGGCCGCTGAGCACAGGAGCCAGCACTCCCCTTGATTCTGTGTCAGCAACATATTCTTCAAGTCAGTGGTCAAATGTCACCCCTCCCCCAAACCTTTTGGCCACCACACGAGCCAGTCACTTGCCAGGTCATCGTGTCCTGCTTTACTTTCCTCAGAACATAAATTCTTTGTGAAATGGCTTATCCATTTGTGTCCTTGTCTCACCGGACACCCAAAAGTGTAAAGCCATGAGAGCAGGGGCCAGTCTTCCTTGCTCACCCTGTGTCCCCACAGAGCTGGGCGTATAGTAGGTCAAAATATCTGTGGCCTGAATAACTGAAGGCTGAGAGAAGCGTGCGAGGAGACAGGAGAGCTCTCTCTGGAACCCTCGGGGGCCAGTTTAAGGTCAGTTAGCTCTATCCAGAAAGTTCATTGTAGGCTAGAAGTTGTTCTCTTTCCAACTTTCTCCTTATCAAAATAAGCAGAGCAGGAAATGAAACCCAGTTTCCTGCTTATACCTCAGACCACCGGGAAAGGCAGACAAATCTGGAAAAATTTGAGCCTAAGAAAGGGCGTCCAGGCTCACCCGGACTGGACACACCTCCCTTGGGACGAACTCCCCACAAGGGGCTCCTCAGGCCCTCAGACACTGAGGCCGATGTTGCTGGCTGACGGTAGCCTTTACATGGCTCACAGCTCCCGGTGTGGTGTTATCAAAATGCTGACAAAGCCTGGAAGTTGTGGGTCCCGGAAACACAGTGAACGGCGTCTTCCAAGATGCCAGCTTGTCTGAAGAACAAGAAGCAGGAGTTTCCTGACGGGCGACCCTGAGGGCAGTGGTGAACCCAGCCACCCAGGCCTCTGAGATGTGCTCTTGGAGAGGTTTTGGAGATGAATCACTCCCCTGCAGATAGCGAGGTGGCATCTCTGTATTTGATTTTGTGCCAGAGCGCCAGGGAGGACTGAGTCATCTTCCCGGCTTCCAGTGTCAGGTCAGGCCGTGGGCAGGAGAGACCGCCAGACCTGAAAACTTTGAGAACGGGGGAAGGGAATGTGGAAGGACATAGGGCCCAGGCGGAAATCTGAGTTGCTTCTTTTGTCACATCTCCCTCTGTGGCCCTACAGGTTCTGCAGGGTTCTGGGAAGGTCGTGTGGTCTTTTCTTCACAGGCGGCTGAGCCCCGCTTCTCTCCTGCAGCCAGCACCTCTGACCAGGCCTGTCCTGCTCAGTTGCTCCCAAATAAGCAATCAGTGTCCTTTCTTCTCACTGTCTCCTCCTTACCGGGGCAGAGTCAGGGCATGCCTGTCTGGCTCTCCATTCGAGCTCCTTGACCAGGACGATCTGTGGGCGGCAAATAGCCCTTCTTGGATGTCGAATGGTGGAAAGAAAGTGGAGTAAGAAGACTCCACTGAGGGTCATGTTTTAATGCTCCTTGACTGGGTGACCTTGAGGAAGTGGCTTGCCAGCTTTGAATCTCCGTTACTCTCTGCCCGGGTGGCTCTCAAATTGTCATGGGAAATGGATGTGGCTGTGACGATGACATGGCTATGTTTATTGCGTCTTTGATCTACGTCAGGCCTGATTCCACACTCTTCACACGTCTTCATTTACACTTTGGCTCACAACATCCTTATTATGACGTGGCTCTATTATCATGCACACTTCACAGACATGGGGAGAGAGGCAGAAATAAGGTCACAAATTAGAGCTAGGGGCAAACCCATGCATTTCCTGCATAGGGCAAGTTGAGGTTATCCATGCAGAACATGCTGGCATAGGGCTCATGCAAAGGGCTGGCCGACTTCCCGTTATTTCAGTACTTTACACCTGGGAGGGTTCAGGAGGTCCAGGCTCCGGTTTGGTTTTGGGGTTTATGAACAGTTGAGTATTTGCTGTGTGTGCGGCTAGAACCCCTAAACACCATATAGGAAGGGCTTTGCTCTTGCTCGGAAATGTGAGGGGGCTGCTGGATAGAGAGCTAGTGAGGTGGTAAGAGGAAACCCCCATAGCCATGCCTGAAAACCTCAAGAGGTGGTGCGGGGTTGCGGGGGGCAAGGTCACTGCTCAGGCATTGCTCAGGTTTTCTGCATGGAGGGTGGAAGGGCCTGGTCCTCCTTCCTCACTGAGTGCTTGGCTGGGCTAATGATTCAACAGGACTTTCAAGCCATCTCGGCAGGGGCAATGGAGCAGAGCAGAGGGAGGACAGTTTTCCCTGGAGGAAACTAGAAGGGGAACAAATGGGGTGGGGGCGGAGAGAGAGGGGCAGTGGGGGACAGAGGAGGCAGTGAGGAACTGGGTAAGTCTGCTGGGGTTAGTGCAGGAGGTTGCCCACCCACAGGGAGTGAATTCCCGGGAACTTCAGACTTGAGACCCAGGTTGGAGAGGGACTTGCCCATGGCCTGGGCTGGAGCGTCCATCTGTGTCTGAGGCTGGCACCCAGCTTGGGGAACAGGAGGCCAGGCCGCCCTCGAGTTGCCTCCTCCAGGAAGCAGGCAGACTTCCTTGGCTGTGCTGTGCTGTGTCCCTTAGGAGCTATTCTGAGCTTATTCCTTGTCGGTGTCAGAGATGGTTTTTCTTGGCATATTGTGACTTTTTCAGAAATCAGAAATGCAGTCGCCTGGGTCAGCGTAATCCCCTGTTTGTTTATGCAGGCTCCGTGCACTTGAGGCCAGAGCCAGGCCAGAGCCAGAGCCAGAGCAGTCCTGGTGAGGTCCAGGGCCCAGGCATCTCTGTAGCTTGATTTGCAAACTCCAGCGGGACCCCAGTTCTGGAGCTTCCGCAACTTGGCGCAGTCGCGCGGCTGTGTCCTGGGTCTCCTGTGCTCTGGAGATGCACTTCCACGAGCCCCTTTTCTGTTTCCTGGGGCCTTTTAATCAGCATGCCAGTGAAACAAGAACCCATCTCCCACGACATTTAGGAGAAAATCTACTTTAAACCTTTTTGTTCAGTGAGTGCCCTCATCTGGGTAGAGTTACTAATATAACATGTCTTCAGAGTCTAGAGGTCTGTCCCATGCATCTGTGCTTCCTGGACTTACGTTGCTCCTATTTTCTGTGTTTATCATAAATTCGCCAAGGGCAGGTGAGGATGCAGCTCATAAACCCTGTAGGAGCGAGAGCTGGTAAGGGTCTGGGTCACCTGACAGACAAATGCACTGGAGTGGCAATTGGGAGGGCCTGGGCCTCTGGGAGGGGCTGGAGCATCCCAGAAGGGACAGTTAGGCAGCAACAGGCCTTCTGGAAGCCATCCTCTCCCACATCCCGGCCCCTGGAGGAGTTGCTCCCACCAGTTTAGTTTGAGGGCGAAGAGGAAGGACCCAGTGGGACGTCCTACACTGAAGTCATTCTCTTCCATTCTCCAGTCACTCTGCCTCCCCCATCCAATGGTCTGCAGGCTGTGCTCTGGTCCTAATGACCATGGCTGCCATTTCTTGAGTGGGTATATGTCAGGTACTGTGCTGAGTGCACCAGCTCACTATCCTCACGACAAATCCATGGAGAGGGCATTGTTCTCCTTTATTGAAGAAGAAAGGAGGCACAGAAAGGGACTGTCACCAGGTAACACAGGAAGTAAAAGTGGTATCGCTGGCATTTGAAATCTTGGTCTGACTGATTTTAAAGGCCATGCTGCTAAATATCACACTACCGGCCACAGAGATACCGGAGAAACTGAATGCTTTCCAGAACATTGCGGTGTGTACTTTAGAGTAATGTTCTGGAAGCCATTTGAGAATTAAGCCTGGGACACAGGGTACTGAATCTCGGAGGCTCCGCTAGGAATCTGAGCCTCCAAAGAGGGAGGGAGGGAGAGGAACGTGATCTTGGGGGAAAAGTACAAGTCAACGAGAAAAGGAGTTTCTTGGGTCTGGATTAAACACAGGTGGGACTCCTTAGTGGTAATTGGAAGTTTGGCCCAACTCCACGAGGCCTGTGTCTGGGTGTGGACATGGAAGGAGGCAGGCTCGTAGGTACTGGGCTGGCAAAGAGGAGTGAAGCTTTCTTACAGGGAAACCTTTTCCTAGTGTCTGGACAAACTGGGACAGTCTGTTTACTGGAGGTTCTAGTAGGGTCTGGTGTAGAATGTGGTGAAAGTTCACTCAGCCCCACAGCACATCCATGAAGCAGAGGGGGGCTGGTAGGGGGCATCACACCCCTGAGAGAGCTGCCCTGATCCTGAGTCCACCCTGGAGCCTGGGTTTCAGTATCCCACAGGCTTCCTTGCTTCTGAATCATGGCCGTCATGTTCTTTCCTCTGCCACCCACCTCTCCTCATCCTCTGGCCACCAACAGCCCTCCTGGTGCCCTTCCCACTGCTGCACATCTCCAGCAAGGTTGCCTAGCAACAGCACAGAGGTGCCATGAGTCAGCTGCTGAGAAGTCAGCCCCTTGAGAAGTCCACATGGCACTTGCCTTGTGCCAGACACTGCTGAGGGCAGGCGAATGTGTTCTCAGGAGGAGGGTCACAGATGCCTAGCAGTCGTCTTTTGCAGAACATTGGTTTAAGTTGTGCAAACCAAACTGAGGGGTGTCATTTTCCCTGGTGGGTGATAGGGTGCAGCATGATGGCATCCAGCCTCTTCCAAACACTTCCCATGGGTAGGAGGCAGCAACCAGGTCCCTGGTGGGATTTGCAGGGTCAGAGGTCTTTGGAGAGGCCCCTAGGGACCTGAGAGACTTGGTCCACGAGAGACTGGGTCAGGGAGCGGTATCTGCTGGCCTACGGGGTTGGGCCTTAGGCCAGCGGCTCTCAGGGGAAGACCTGGAGAGGAGAGGTGCCTGGCTGGCGAGAGAACACTTCTCCAGCTTACTCCTGACAAGCACACTCATCCCCAGAGCCTGAAGAAGCTCTTGGCCTGGAGCAGGGAATGCAGGAGGTGACCTAATTACATTGCATTTATGAAGCAAGCTGGATCCAGAAGAAAGATGGTGACAGCTGTTTCCAGAATCTTCCTCTAACCATCTCTTCTATTGATTCTTTCTTTCCATCCCCACTGGCACTGGGTAGCCCAGGCCCCTGTCAACACCTCTTGTCTGCATTTCTGGCAGTGTCTCTTAACTGTTCATTTTGTATTTATTCTCCCCTCCTCCTCCCCGAGTCTGCTCTACCCACTGTGGCCAGAATAACCAGTCGAAAACACCAGTTTTATGAAGTGACTTTCCTACCCAAGCCTCCAAGGATTCCTTCTGATCTGAGGGATGGAGGGCCCCCACCCCATCATCACACACAAGGTGTGCGGTCTGCTGTGGTCGGCTGGTCTCCCATTTCTGCACAGACACAGCCATTTTGCTCCAGACGCTTCTCTCAGATTGTATTTCTCCTTCAAGGAGCTGCCTGCCCTCAGTGCAGCCTCCTCGGCGCTTCAGCTCTCCCTCCTCCTGTAACCCACGGCTGTCACTGCTCAGTGTATGTCTTCTCCTCTGTCAGTCTTTCCCAACCAAAGTGTTGCCTTCTGGAAGGAAAGGCCAGACCATGTTCCTTGGCCAGCCACGGTGGCCTGGTCAGGCCTCTCAAGGGTGCCCAAGAAATAATTGTGGAATTGAGCCATAGGACATGAAGTCAAAGGGCACCTTGGAAGTCAAATTCCACTAGATTAGATGCAAGGAAGGATTTCTAGCAGTCAGATCCATGCTAGAAAGGATGGCCAAGGAAGGTGGCCGCAGCGCCCAGCCTGGCAACATCTATGAAAAAAAGAAAATGGGACATGCTCTCAGGGAACGTGTTGGCAGCCCTCAGGTTTATGCACAGAAAGTGAAAGCGAGCAAAGGTTGGGGACAGGTCGCTGTCTGTGTGTTCTTCACCTGTGTACTCAACAGTTGCAAGACATGGCTCAATCTCAGGGTGTAACAACAGCCAGTTTATTGCAGGCAGGAGACTGGGATAAGGAAAGAGTTCCTAAGGCCATAGATGGCCAGCTTCCTACCCCAGATGGTGTCCACAGTGTCCAGTAGTCCGGACCAAAAGCTGCTCATACAAGATGTTGGTGTCTCTCCAGTGAGACCTGGACCCAGCTAACCTGTGGCAGCTTGGTCAGCTCAGGTGGGGCTGCTGAGGTGGCACCGGCCTCTCTCCTGAAGTTAAGTCTCTTGCAGCTTCTTCCAAGCTGACTCAAACCTTCCAAACCCAACCAAGCCTCTCCTCTCAAGCTTCTCTCAAGCGGGCTTCAGGCAGCTCCTCTGTCAGGCGGCTTCTCTCCAACACAAGCTGGGGAGACAACCTCCAGTTCTCAGGGAGCATGGTGGCAGCCCTCAGGTTTATGTACAGAAAGTGAAAGCGAGCAAAGGTGGGGGACAGGTCGACAGGCGACAGACCCCACACCTTTGTCTGGGATCTGCTTTTCTGCTTCTGGTCTTAGTGACTCAGATTTCTCTCTACCTTTTCCTCCTGTGACCCAACCGTGAGTGAACAGGACTCGAGGGGTGGGAAGACAAGGGAAGCGAGGTGGGAGTGAGCACTAACTCTGTTAGGGTTCAAGCCACGGAGCCACTGGCCTGTTCTGGAAGTCCCCAACCAAAGAGTGGCATTGCTACCCCGTTACCGGAAACCAGGGTGGCTCATCAAGCAGGGCCAGGTGCTTAGTTGGTCTCATGGAGCAGACTTGCTCCAAGGAAAGGAAATGCCCTTGTTCACCACTACCCCCATGCGTCCCAAAACACAAGTTGGCCAGCCAGGGAGGGGCAGGGGTTTTCTTTGATTGTCACAGATGTGGGGGCCCCTGAACAGGCACAGCTTCCTGAAAGGTCCATTTTTGGGAGAGATGGGTCATTGGTTTTGCGGTAGAATGTGCGTGTAGAGCTTGGGCACACTTGTGTCTTTCGGGTGCTTCTCTGGAGCTGTACCCGGGTTGCTGCAAGGCCCCCCAGTCTCCTTCCATCTCCCCACAGCCAGAGGGTTGGGGGGCTGCTGAGTGAAAGGAGTGGCAGGCAGGTGCTATAAACAAAGACAGCCACAAAGGAGTCAGGAGCAAAGGGGCAGTGGGAGGCTTCAGGGACCTTTTGGTGCCTCTTGGGTTCAGACGTAGCATTGTTCCTGCAGAGAAAACCCCCTTCTTGGGCACTCAGTGGTTGGGTTAGGTGTATTCAGTGGCCTCTGCTGTTCATTCAGAGGTGGCTTTGTGGACCTGAAGCCGCCCCAGGCCCTGGAGCTTGGGAACCCCTGTGCTGGAAGATGCAGAGACCCAGCAGGACCTTGTAAATTGGCTCTGTCTTGGTGGTCACAGGTGTCAGCGAGGGAGGGAGCCAAGGTGCTCAGTAAGCCTGAGCATTTTGTGGGGAGGGAACACCCCTCTGTCACCTGTCTTCCCAGGTGTTCCCAGCAGGTCTGAGCTAAGATGCAGAAGGCTAGGTCAAGCTGGGCAGTAGTTTTCATTCTGCTTGAAGACATGGCACTTTTATCTTAAATCAAAGCACAGTTTTAGTATGGGCAAATTGACACACAGATTATGATGTGCAAAGCATAATGTTAAAGCTGGCAGAGTTCTTTGAGTTTTACTCATGGGAAGATACAGGTTATAAAAAACGGGGGGGGGCTTTTCTGGGGGGAGCCCTCCCTGGTGGCGGGGGTGGGTGGTTAGAGTGCTGCAATGCGAAGCTAAGCCGAGCCGTCCTGGCTCCAGTGCGAGTTTGATCCCTGCCCAGGGAGGTGACCCACATGGCGCGGCAGACCTCTCCTGACCTGCCCTCTGCTCCCTTCAGCAGTGTACTTTGTTGATCTGCCTCTTCTGCTCCCCACTCTGTTTCTAGTGAACCCTCTCGCCACTCCTGCAGCTCTGGCTGTATCCCATTTCTGTATGCATAAATAAATCTTTAAAAAACTGCTGAATATTAAAAAAAAGGTATTATTGTGTTACAACATACATCTTTAAGATATGGTTTTATCTTGTTCACTTACGTCAAGCCAGTGACCCGTATTAGAAAGTCAGGGATCTAAAATAAAACATTTAGAGTAGTAGCATTTACTTGGGGTGAGAGCTGGATGAAAATCCCAGGGCTGTAATAATTACTCTTCCATTCAAAATATTCATTGTGGTCATTTCCATAAAACAAAAAGAGACATTTTTGATTAGTGTTAGTAACAGCTGTCTTGTATTTTAATTTATGACCTTTTTGAAATGTAAGTATTTTCCTCCCCTTTTTGCCACGGTCCTTGATAATACTGTGGTGGATTGAAAAATGACTGTCCTATGAAATTGGAAAGAAATGCAGTTACACAAATGTAAAACACAAAGAAAATTGGCTATTTCCAAAGTTGAGCTTTCTTTGCAAACAAATCCCCAGGATGAGTAAGAATATGCAGAACAACGAATGCAGTTTGAAAATCCTGATACAGTGGATAATAGAGGCGGTGATAGAGTAATCCCAGAAGCTCATTGAGAACTATTAATGTACTGCATATTCTTGTGCCTAAGACCAGCCTTGGTAGTAAACATGCTTTATTTCTTTGTCCTAATGGTTGAGGACTCAAGACTTGAGAGGGATTTTTTTTTTAAAGATTTATTTACTTATGCATACAGAACTGGGATACAGGCCAGAGATTCAGGGGCAGTGAGAGGGTTCATCAGAGGCAGAGTGGGGAGCAGAACAGGCAGATCGATGAGGTACACTGCTGAGGGGGAGCAGTGGGTAAGACAGGAGAGGTCTGCTGCACCATGTGGGTCACCTCTGGGGCCGGGGATCGAACTTGTGCTGAAGCAGCTGTGGATAGCTTCCTAGTGCTGTGCTTCCACCCGTTGTGCCACCAGGGAGGGCCCTCGAGAGGGGATCTTGCCTGGGGCCCACCGTCTAGGAACTGGAGTGTGGGTCTGTCCACTCAAAGTCTGTGCCTTGAGCACCTGCCCTTCATGGTCTGCCCATGACAGAAGACTCTCCCAAACAACAGCTTCTATGCTGTGTCCCGTGAAAGGCCCAGACCTGGTTTCTATAAAAAATGGCAGTCGGGTTTTGAATTAGTCCAACCCATAGATGAGGACAGCCCCCTTCCTCCCACATCAGGTATGGAATGACGTTTACTCTGGACTTTGCCTCTGATGTTTCCACCTCCCCATGTTGGTGAGGAGTCTGGCCCCTGAGTTCAGCCAGGTGAGGTGTACTCCAGGGGTAGAAAATATTGGGTCCTGGAACATTGCTGCTGGAGTCTAGGTGTTGTGACCTGTGAAGAATCAGAATCTTTGCCCTCCTGGCCCATCTTTTTAAGGGATAGGCAGGAGACAATGAGAATGTGGTGGTGGGGTGTTTGAAGTCCACTTTACTCAGTTGTGTGAGAACATAACCATGCTAGAATGTGTTTGTAAACTCACAGAGCTTTCACCCAGGCCAAGGATAGATGTGATGACGCTTCTATCCTCACAGCTCTTTGGTCCTTGTGGCTGTGATACTGTGGAGTCATAAGTCTGGATTTAGATCCTGGCTGTGTGTAATGTGGGATGCAAAATATTACCTCTTGGTGGTGTTGTCAAGAACAATTAAAGTAAGTTATATAAAACCTCCCATACTGTGTCTTGGAAATAGAGGTCATGAAATAAAAGGGAATCCCCTTTCCCCCTCTGCATTTCTTGTTTCCCTCCCTGCTTCTCACACCTACTATACTATGGCTTCTTCTCCAACTCTGTGAGCAGGTTTTTAGAAGAGATTTATTTATTTGTGCATACAGAACTGGGGTACAGTCCAGAGGTGTGGGTGGTGGTGAGAGAATTTACCAGAGACAGAGTGGGGAGCAGAGCAGGCAGATCGACGAAGTACTGCTGAGGGGAGCAGTGGGTGGGTCAGGAGAGGTCTGCCGCGCCATGTGGGTCAGCTCTCTGGCTGGGGAGGAACTCGTGCTGCGGTGGCTGTGATAGTTCATAGTGCTGACTTTCACCCTTGTACTGCCAGAGGGGTCCTGTTAGTGGTTTTGAAATTTTGGTTGTATATTTAAGTGTTTATAGCCTTAGTTAAATATATACATATTTTTTTTTCTTGGAACATCTGCACTAAAATAAAAGGATAGAATAGGTTGATGTATTTACAGTTCTTCATAACTTTTTGGCATTATTACTTCTAAGGCAGTTTTCTGGTGGAGCCCAAGATCCCAACAGATTTAGAGCTGGTATGGAGAATCTGTTTAAAGCAAAGAGAAACGTATCTTAAACATCTTCTTTGGGAATGCTTTCAAATGCATCAGCCTTAGGAGGGTATATTCCATGAAGCAAAGGGGAAATTTCGAAATTGTCTTTTTCTCTTCCTTACAAGAACTAGTTTCCTGTACAAGACTGAGCTCTCCAGCACCTGTCACCTGCAGCCCTGTGTTCCTGGCAGCCATGCCCCAGAGTCAATGAACCCTGAATACTGACATAGCCTGAAGACTCTAAGTACTTGAACAACTATGGGGCCCTAATAAGTCCTTCTTCCAGCAAATTTTCTGGCTTCTCTTTACAGTCAGTCTGTTCTGGACAGGAGTGGCATTGTCTTCTGTGGGAGACACTTTTTGCTGGGATTCAGACTACAAAGAAACTTCCCTAAGAAGTTTGCTCCACTCCGTGGCACACCCTTTTGGGCTCATCCTGGCTCTGAAGTCTGTGCCTGGAGCCCAACTCTCTAGCTTGATACCAAAGACCTAGAAGGAGACCATCTGCAAAACATCAACCACATCAACCACATCAACCTTGTGCCCAAAACCAGCACAGTGCCTGGCCCACGAATGGGTCACAGATTCTTACCCAATGGGTGCATCTGGCAAGCTGAGGATTTAGGCTACAAAACTACCTTGCAGGTGTTGATTTATTTTGCAAGGAAGTAAATGTAAAGGCATTTGTGTCCTCAAGGTCTTTCAGGATTGATGGGAGAGCAGGCCCTTCCTTCTTACTCATGCCTGAAGCTAGAGTTGCTTGCCTCTGAGGCCTTTTGCTTTGCCATGTAGTCTTCACTCCGCCCTGATTCCTTCAGATGATAGCAGGTGCACCACCCTCCCCAACCCTGTAGGCAGGTGGCTGATGAAGGGGCTTGTGTCTAGGAAGGGCTGCTGCTCCCTGCCAGCAAACTCTGTCACAGCACTTCTTTGGACTGGGAGATTCTAGTTCATTCTGAATCTAGAGGTTCAGAGTACCTTCTGCAGAGAAGGCAGGCCATGCCATCATAACTGCAAAAGGAAAGTAGGTGGACAAGAGTTGGCCCTCCCTTGTGGCGCAATTGGTTAGGATGCAGCACTGCAAGCTGGCCACAGCTGCTTCAATGCGAGGTCAATCCCTGTCCCTGGAAGTAACCCAAATGGCGCAGCAGACCTCTCCTGACCCGCCCACTGCTCCCCTCAGCAGTGTATTTCATTGATGTGCCTGTTCTGTTCCCCACTCTATCTCTGGTGAATACTCTTGCTGCCCCTGCACCTCTGGCCTGTACCCCAGTTCAGTATGCAAAAATAAATAAATCTTTAAAAATAAAAAAGACTGGCCCTCCCTGGTGGCGCAGCGGGTTAAAGCACAGCACTGAGAATCTAAAGCCGCTTCCGCATGAGTTCGATCCCCGCCTGCCCCGGAGGTGACCACATGGCGCGGCAGACCTCTCCTGACCCGCCTGCTGCTCCCCTCAGCAGTGTACTTCGTTGATCTGCCTGTTCTGTTTCCCACTCTGTCTCTGGTGAATCCTCTCACCACCCCTGATCCTCTTCTGTATGAATAAATAAATAAATCTTTAAAAAATAATAAAAAAATAAAAAAGACTTTTGCCTGCACAGATGTGGCTGAAATCACCTGTCCCACGGCCATTTGCTGTGATAGCTTATGAGAGCTCTGTGTGTGTGTGTGTGTGTGTGTAATGTAGAAGAACAGGAAAACAGATTGGACTCTGTGGATAATGAAGCCTTCTCCCACTTCCCTAAGCTTCTTTTAGTCCCTGGTTGGTGTGGGTCATTGACTTTCAGGCTTTGATGTTAATGGCTGACACCACAATTTGGGGTAGAGCTTTGGTGGCAACTATGCTTAAGAGACAGGTCACTATTTGAAGTTTTGTGTGCTCTTCTCCCACTCCCCTTTTAAAAACATGCATATTGTAGGAAACTTGGAAAATAAAGATAAGTGTGAAGGAAATAACCAACAAACCTATCTGTACGCCTACTCTTGGAGATAGCCACTGTTAACAGTTTTGGTCTATTTCCTCCTGGTATCCTCTCTCTGTGTAGTGGAAGATACACATTGTTGGGTCCTTGAACAACACAAGTTTGAACTGCCTAGGTCTGGTTACATCACATTTTTTTTTTTTTCAGTAAATGCAGTTGGCTCTCCATATTGGAGGTTCCATTTTCATGGAGTCATCCAGTTGCTAATAGGGTGGATGAGTTGTGCATGAGGAATTCTTGGATAAAGAGGGCTGACTATAGGGACTTGAACATCCTCAGATTTGGGCATCTGAAGGGGATTCTGAAACCAACCCGCAACAGATAGTAACAAATGACCGTGGTTAGGCTTTGGGGGTAGTCAAAGTTAGGTGTAGATTTTCAGATGCATGGGGAATGGTGCCCCTAATGTTGGCATTGCTCAAGGGTCAGTTGTATATCTGTGCATGCAAATTATATGCATATGTGCATGTATACACATGTACACACAGGTATATACACATAATTTGCGTGCACATGCATACACATATACATGCCTATCTATTTAGCTGCGCACACATTCGATATTCTGCTTTGGTTTGATTTCCCTTTATCTTATGAATATTTCCATGACCCTTTGGAGCCTGCACTAAAAAAAGCCTTTCGTGCTGTCTTTGAGGGCTTACACCTAGCACCTGAGAAGTTGTACCCTAGGGTGGAGCGAGCACGTTTGCTTGGTGTGGCCCGACTATCTCCCCGCCCATGACAGGGTCACACCTGTCTAGACCAAAATCAAAGATCCTCAAAGAGTCAAATACAGGATTTTAATTCTTAAAAGAAAGGTGCTCTGTGCCTAGGAACTAAAAGGGTTAGAAGACGGAAGAACTATTCTCTCTCTCCCTCCCTTAGGAGTGAGGCTTGCTTGGGTTTCCACCAATCTTCCATTCCCGCCTGCAGAATTTGACATGGTTTTATTTACTTTTCCTTGGCCCAGTTTGGATCAACAGGATTTCTCTCTTGCTCAGAACAGCCTCCCATTTGTGTGAAGTAAGACATGAGCCTGGGCTCTGGACTGCAGTCATTAATCCTTGTCTGGGTGCCGCAGTGGGGATTTTCAGCCCCAGATGGTCTGATAGCACCAGGCTTGACGTGGCACATGGTGACCCTGCATGGGCCAAATAATTTCTTCTTCTCTTTTTGTCTGCCCGTTAGTTTAAAGGGTGTGTGTGTGTGTGTGTGTGTGTGTGTGTGTGTGGCGCTTGCTTAGGTTAGTGTAGGTAATTGTGTCTCTGGCTCTCCAAAGCCCGGCACCAGGACAGCAGGATCTCATGCTGACAGTGGAAATAGCAGTGAAAGGAAACACAGTCTAAGCACACAGTCCCCACATAACTCAGTGATATAGCAAGACTGGGATTTCCTCTTTTGTTTGTTTTAGTCTGTTCTTCCTCAGCTTTCATCCCCAGGGCTTAGCGCTGTGAGGGAGTGGATTTCCTCAAGTGCTATGGATAAAGTGTTTCTTCCTCTGTTATCTCCCTTGTCAATGTAAATCGCTTCACTCCCTGAGAGGTTACGAACATGAGCCTGTACGTGCCCTAGTCGTTTGCCCAAATGAAACGGGTATTACAATGACATTTTCCTTGGTGAGAATCCCACAACATTGAAAGCGCACAGTTTCTCCATTTAGTTATTATAGAACCAGGCCACTAATTTCCCGGGGCTGGGAGGATGCCTTTTCTTCCTACAATGGTTAGAATGTGTGTGGAAGTCTATTATCTTGGGTGAACTCTGGTGAGAGCTGTTTGGGCCCCTCGGTGTTGATGAGGGGAACAGTAAGTAGAAGAAACTAAAGGACTCACTGCAAAATACGGGAAAGGACAAAGGTCCTCTAAGGTCAGGAGTGACACAACAGCAGCACCAAGTCCCAAGTGGTGGGCTTGTGAGGCTGAAGGTGGCCCTCCAGCTAGGTGAGACAGGAGGCTCAGCTCCAGCAGAGGCTGCCTGTCAGGGGTAAGAGGCTTAGTCCCGAAGGGGGCCTTTGGGCCTTCACTGGGATGCTGGGGACGGCTGGTGTGAGGGCTGGCGGCAGGAAGCTTGCTGCGTGGGGCTCATCTGGCACAAGTGGCCCACTGTAGGACACTGTAGGAGGGTGTGTCCATCACAACTTCTGTGGTGGTGAGGTCGACTAAATAGGGTCTCCATTCAGCTCCTTTGAGATCACAACACACTGTGACACTGAAGGCGTGACATCTGACAGGGTGGAGCAAATCCTAGAGGAGAGGAAAGTAGAGTTCCAGAGCTGTTGTTTTTGCAAGTAACTTAGCTAGTAGCTAATGTTCTCCGTCAACATTGTCGACCCTGGATTCTTGAACAAAAGCGAGTCACCATGCCCTTAAAGGGTTACTTCCTCGGGGCTCCTGCGAGTGTGCATGTGAGCAGTGTGTGTGCAGACTTGCTTGTGTGTGTCCATTCTGGAAAACTGGCCTTGGCAAATTCTTCCTAAGTTTGGGGTTCCTTGTTCTGAGTCCTACAGCTTGCGAAGTGGGACCCTCCTTTCCATTAGCATCTGTTTTTTAAAAATTGTATTTTTTTTTTTTTTGCTGTAAAGCTAGTTTATAACACTGTCTATGATTTAGAGGTACAGGCTTGCACCTCTTGGGGTGCACCAAGGCACCCGATCCCCCGACACCCCCCCACCCCGGCTCCTCACCTCCCTCTCTAGCAGCCTCAGTTCTGCAGTCAGATTTCTCGGGCTTATTTGCATTTGGTTTTGACTTTTCCTTTATAGTCCACGTATCAGTGAAATCATCTGGGATTTGTCTTTCTCCTCCTGACTTATTTTGCCTAGCATAGCCCCCTCCAATTCCATCCATGTATGAACACCTCTTCTTATAACTGGTGTTTCTAAGCCTTTTCTGTGTGATTGCAAAATGGTGCAAAGTGGTTTACCTTGACTCCCAAACTACTGTGACTCCAGGACCCTCATCTGCTCAGGCAGCAATCCCCCTTTGGGGGCCAATCCTTTTTTGGGGGTGCTTTAAATATTTCCATAAAGTAGTCATAATTTTCCCCATTGCCCAGAGGAATCTCATTTCTGGCAGTGCCCATCCTGAGAACACCTGCATCTGTGCCAATGGAACTGTCTCCAGCTGAGGCCAAAGCTGCTGAGCTTTGCCAGAGCAGGGCTAGGTTTCGTGCTGAGGTGGGGAAAGGACCTGCCTCATTCCTGAGTCTCTTTGTCACCCAGCCCTGAAATAGCTCTGTCTGAGCCTAGAATTTCTCAAAGTGATCTTGACTCCCTTGAACACCCTTTCAGGTCCTGTACCTTCCACTTTGCCCAGCATCTCACCAAGACTCCTGTAGAAACAATCCCAGCCCAGACGGGTTCTGTCACTGCTCAGCCCCCATGGGGCAGGCTCAGGACCACCCCCACCACTGACTTCTTCAATCATGACCCCAATCCTGACCAACCTGCGCTCATGCCCCTGCCTGCAGGACACACGTACATGTCACTGGACACAGAGCTGCTCCTGAAGCGGGCGTCGTGACGGGCAGGGCCAGCGCCCTCAGGACAAGTGTCTGCCCCACTGCTAAGCGTCTCAGTGCCGTGCTAGATAGCTCTGTTCTTAGAGCCTGGGGCCTGCCACTGGGCAGAGCCTGTGTGAATGGTCACAGTAACCTTGCAAGGAGCCACTGGCCTTGCAGGATTCAATTGCTCCTGCCAGGAAGAGAGGCAGAGCTGTTAGCCAGCCACCCAGAGGTGTGTGCAGGAGGTTGGGCTGGGCACTCAGAACAAATGGGTCTCCCGGGTCACCTTCCCGTGCTTTTTGCTTTGCACTGAGTCTGAGCTCTCTCGCAACCCACAACCTCTTGCTTGCACCCCCCAAGACAAGACCATTTTGCTGCTCCTGTTGATGCCATCAACTTGACCTGTCATTTTTTGTGTGTGTTAGTGGGCTGGGCGAGTTGAAAAAAATCTGGGTGCTGGTTCCTGGAGCCTTCTCCGTTTATTTGCTTTGGAGTGAGGGGAGGTAAGGTTGGAGGGATGAGGGTGAGGGACAAACAGCTTTCTTCCTGTGCTCCCTCTGAGCTCTGCTGGCTAATATTTAGTCAACGGGGAGCACACGCAGGGGACAAAAATCAGGGCTGTCCCCTGGTCAGAAGGCTGATGCCCTGCTGGAGATCAGGCAGGACTGAAACCTGTATGGTTCACTCTTTCAAAAAAATCTTTTTACCTCCATGTGGCTCCATTTCTCCTTCTTGCCAACGTGCACGTCTGTGCACCCCACCTGTCCTCGCCTCGCCTCGTGGAGCCCTACAGGGCTGTGGTGGGGTGCATTGAGTGCTCCCACGGAGCACTAGCCCCCTCTCTCCAGATGTTTGGTTCTGGTGCTTTTGTCTCATTCTCTTGCTTTGGATCCCATGTGGCGTCCTTGCTTTCCTGCTACCCCGTTCCTAGGGAGAAGACGGGGTGTGTATGGATCCCTGGCTGCCGCTCTGACGTGGCTCCTCACTCACCTTCCCTGGCTTGGACTGCTTGGACTGCTGACCAGGCCGCAGCAGTGGGGCCAGACTTACCCACGGGACACCCAGCCACTTCCGTGGTCCCAGATTCCCCTCGGTCTCCATTTCTCCTGCTCTGTTCCGCTGTGCTGACCCCCGAGTTAGTCTCTGTGGTCTTTTATACCCCTGCTGGGCTAAAACTTAGGTCTGATTTTGTCATTCATTTCTTTCACTGGTTTCTGGGTCTTTAAAAAAGACAAATGGGAGTTTTTGAGACCCTCCCTGACCTCAGCCCCTCAAACTCAAACCCCAGTTTGGATTGAGAACTTTATTTCTCCTGCCAATGGTCACTTTTTTTTTTTTAATCTATTTATGCATCCAGAACTGGGGTACAGGCCAGAGGTGCAGGGGCGGTGAGAGGCTTCACCAGAGACAGAGTGGGGAGCAGAACAGGCAGATCTACGAAGTACACTGCTGAGGGGAGCAGCGGGCGGGTCAGGAGAGGTCTGCTGCACCATGTGGTCACCTCCAGGGCAGGCGGGGATCGAACTCATGTGAAAGTGGCTTAAGCTTCTTAGTGCTGTGTTTTAACCTGCTGCGCCCCCAGGGAGGGCCCAAATGGTCACTTTTAAGCTATCTTTTGAAATGAATTTGTCTCTTTGCTTTTGTGTACTTGTTTACGATGCCCTTCAGACCTCTCTCCCTGCCTGTGGAAATCCCTTACAACCCAGGCCCGAGCCCCTTCTCTGAGCACCTCCCGGGTCTTGCCAGTCTGAATTAAACGGTTACTCTGACCCCACAGAACCAAGTTGCCTCCTCTGTTCTGGCCCCAGCTCAGCCCAGTTATTCTTGGCTTCCCCACCCTCCACTTTCTCACGTCTGGGAATTTCTAGTTTCCCCTTTCAAATATTCTTTCCTTTTTTCTGCTTATGTCTCAGTCTTTTCTTCTTGGTTGCTGGCTTCTAAAAGGTAGCTCCTATGGAGTTGCATCCATGTCAGGCTTTGCTACTAGAGCAGCTGGTGGGGGCAGGGCCTTTGCTCTTATTTATTTTCATAACCCCACTGCACCTAGTGTGATGACTGGTAATGAAGGGCGGGGTGGCGGGTGGTGGTGGGGTGAAGAAATCTCCAGAAACCTCTTTGAGCACTTATGGGAGGTCTGATATGACCTTCAAAACAAACATTCTTTGGGGTGACTTTTGCTTTATGCCTGCCTTTTATTTTAATTAAGATATGGTTTGCACACAGTACACTTCACCCTTTTTAGGTGTAGACTTTTAGGACTTTAAAGAAGTTTAGGTAGTAGCACAACCACCCTGACAGTCAAGACACAGACTGCCTCAGCACTGCCATCGCTCTGCGCCTTCTCTTCTCCCTCCAGTCCCTGGCAATCACTGGTCTGATGTCCATCTCAGTCGCTCTTACCTTTCCCGAAATGCCATACAAATGGAGCCTTACAGTGTGTGGCTCTTTGAGTCTGGCTCCTTTCACTTAGAAGAATGCTTCATATTTTGTAAACCTGATGGCCTGGCCTGCAACCCACCCTTGTATGCACCTGCCTTTCTAACAGACTGGCCTGGACCTGGCTGGGAGGGTGGGGGTGGGTGCTCTGTGCCTGGGATGCTTCTGAGTCAGCCCTGCCTCTGAACTTTGTTGTGTTCTCTTTGGACCTGGGGGTCTCAGCTGCTTTGTCAGACCCACTGACACCCTCCCCTGCCCCCTGACAGTGGCACCTGGGGTAAGCCAGCCTTCTCCCCTGGGACCTGACCCGTCATCCTGTAGCTGTGGAGGGCACAGTGGAGGAGGGAAGCTGAGTGGACGGGGTGGGGTGACCAGTAAATCCCTCCCTTGGGGAGGGGGTGGGGGAAGGGTGACGAAGGTCAGACCTCTCCTGGCTAAAACAACAGAAGTGGTTCCAGCTGCCGAACAGCTGGAGGGGGATGTCTGCTTTCCCTCAGCAGCGTGAAAAGCCCTTTAATCGGGGCGTGCTGTTGTCAAGCCCCACCGTGAGGTGTGCAGAAGAAGAGCAGACGCCGATGCCACGTCGCTGGCAGCCCTTCCCTTCCCTTTGACCTCCCTTATCTCCCCTCCTCCATCTTCCTAGTCCCACGCTGAAGCCTCCAGACCCAGGCCTCCTCTGCACCTGTGTAAATGCAGTGGTTGTGGGGTCAGGCAAGGGTGAGGGCGGGCTGGCAGAAATTGGGATGTGGGTGTTCAATGCAGATGATGGATTGGCTGGTGGGGGTGAGTGATGGTTTAATGTGAAACTGCTCTTGGCTCCCAGAGACGCAGTTCGACTTTGCAGATGGGGAAGTGAACGACAAGAGGAGGACAATCCCTGGCCGGCCGAAGTAAGAGGCTGGCAGCAGCCTGACATCTGGAATGCGGGTCTCCACGTTTGTTGCAGGCGCTGGCTCCAGGAGCGGCCCCCTGCCCCCACCTACAATAGCAGATTTATCTCCTGAGATGCTATTTAGTGCTTAACTTCCCACAACTTGAGCTGGACTCTCGCTTATGAACTTAATGGGGAAAATAGCCTTCATTTAAGAAAGTTCTCTTTGCTTCCAGAGCCTTTCTCATCCCCTGTCCACCGAGGGGCAACACCCAGAGCTAACAACAGAGAAACTTCTACGGCTTGGGAGTCTCAGGCTTGGCACTTAGTATCCGGCACTGGTGGAGGCAGTGTGCGTGGTAGAAAGGATCTGGGCATTGGAAGTCAGACTTAGGGCAGCCCCTGCATTTACATTCACCTTGCTGAGCATGGGTTTCTTCCTCATTCATTCGATCAATGCATACTCACTGAGCACCGGCTTTGGCAGTGTCGCACCCAGATCTTGGTTCCTGTCTGCAGGGAGCTTCCAAATGAGTGGGAATGGTGGGCAAGAAGCTAGTCATTTGCTTGCAGTTGTGCAGGCCACAGTGGGCTGGAGGAGTTACAGAGGCTCATCACAAGTCCTGACCTACTCAGAAAGTCAGTTCCCAAGAGGCAGCTTTGACACTGAGAGTGGAAGGAGGGGTAGGAGCTATGAAGCTCGGTCCAAGGAGAAGAGCCATGAACCAGGTCCTAAGGCATGAAGGAGCAGGGTCATGGGCTAATGATTTCTGCCCAGCTGGGCACCTGTTACCTACCAGCAGGCCTACGCGGAGGGAGCATGCTCCTTCCCATTCCTCTGAGTAGGCGTTTGCAGGCTGCGGTGGGAAACTCACCACTGTTTACATTTATTCGATGGAAAAATAAATGTAGAGTGTCAAAATTTGATTTATAAATGAGTCTATTTTATCGTCTGACTGTTCTTTAAACTCAAGTGTGAGCATATGGCAGCTGCTGGAAATACCAGGTGCTAATTACACTGGCTGTTAAATGATCAGCGTTTCCTACCTTGATATATGCTCACTTCAGCCTCAGCAAGTGGGGGCATCTCAGATTACTGCCTGGCTGATGGGTGAGGTGACTTATCTACAAGGTGGTGGGAAGGGTCCCTGGAGAGCAGCAGGAGACTATTCTCAGGTGAAGACAACTCCTTGGGAGGAGTCCTGTGGCCACAAATGATGGGGTCTCTTACAGCCCTTCAGGATGTTTTCCTCAGTGACTTAGGGTCCCCCCTCCTCCATCCTTGGGCTTAAGGGGAAAACACTGTGTATATTATAGATGTTCCTTAAAGGAAAAAAATAAAGAAAAACCAGCTTCCATTACTCTGTGCAGATGAGAGCTTTAGCTTCTGGTGGCAAAGAATATCTCTTTTCACAATAAGTGCTAAATAAGGAGTTTCTTATCTAGGATGTATTTTAGTTAAGATTTGATGTTCATTTTTCAAGCATGCATTGAATAATTGCTTTAGATCAGGATTTGTGTTGGGGTCTGCACAAATAGAGGGGAATAAGGTCCAGTCTTCTGCAGGTGTGTAAGAATATGACACTTGTATACTGAGGGGTTTGAAGGGAGAATCAGCAGTAGTATAGAGGTTAATGTTGCTGTTTAAAACATTTCCTTTAAAGGTGACAGCTTCTGTGGCAGTGGAATTTGAACTCAGGTTGGGGGGGCAAGGTGGCTAAGATTCAAACATCTAGGCAAGAGATAACGGAATGAACGCATTCCAGGTAAGAGTAGAAAGTGTGTGGGAGAGAGAGAGTCAGCCAATCCCCAGGCATTTCAGCCACACTAGCCAAGGCACTGGTAAATAAAGTTGCGGTGTATATTCTAACTCCAGTTAAGTTCCCAATCAAATGAAGCCAAATGTGTTACCTCAGATAACACCAAGTACAGCAGAAGAATCTCCCAGCCAAGCCCAGCCAACATGTACAGTTGAGAAAAAAATTGTTTGAAGTCACTATGTTTAGGGGTGGCTTGTTTAATAACAACAGATAAATGAAATAAAAATGTTAATAGTGAATATTGGAGGATGCGTTACACATGCATTTATTAAGAAAAAAAAAACAAAAAACAAAAAACTGTTACAGGGTAACCCCAATGTGAACTGGGTTGAGCTGAATGTGGGTGCTCACCCATGTGCTTTAAAAGGACTTATAATGAGATTCAATTACAGGCATACACCCAAAAGGTTAATAAAGGGTTTAATTACAAAAAGGGGAAGTGAAGAGAGGAATAACCCAGGAAGAGAGAGAGGGAGATATATTGGTGAATGTATGCTACCAGTTCCACTGCGCTGGGACCCCAATAGCAAGCTGGAGGCTGGCAAAAAACCAACCCTCAAAGGCCCACATGTCTCTGGTTATATACCATGCCTGGCTGCTTGACTCCACCCTTAGTTCCCAGCTGTTCTCCGTTTGGTGATGACATGATAGGATCTCTTTGGTTTGGGGTGGGGGTGGAGTCTATAAAACCTGAGTTTGTGGAGTTTGTTCAGGATATTCTCCCCCGCCCCATCCCCAACAAAACCCTCATATTAAAATGGAGCTTGGGGCCTCTCTTGTGGCATAGGGGTTAAATCTCAGTGCTATCACTACTAAGGCCTGAGTTTGATCCCTGACCAATAAGGTGACCCACATGGCATGGCAGACCTCTCCTGTGTCTCCTGCTACTCCCCTCAGCAGTGTATTTCAGCCAATCTACCTGTTCTGCTTCCCACTCTGTCTCAGGTAAATCCTCTCACCCCCTGCACCTTTAGCCTGTACCCCAGTTCTTCTGTGCATAGATAATAAATAAATCTTTAAAAATAAATAAATAAGTCATGTTTGACTTGTGACTTTTGAGTGTGCTATCATAAGAGGGAAAGTGACTTGCTTTAGCTTCTTAGTGCTGTGCTTTAACCCGCTGCACCACCAGGGAGGGCCTGAGGGAAAGCCACTTGCTTCTTTGAATTTCCAAGCCCAGTGCATGTGCCATGACTCCTGCTGCCTCTTATACCTTTAGGAAATAAGGAGTGATATGCATATTATCAGAAAAAGACCCATGCAGAGCTCTAGATACTGGTTAAATCAGCACAAGTACAGGTGCGACCAACTCCATATTGTAAAGAATTGAACATCTACTCCCAGCAGGAACGTTCGGCTGCCTCTGCTCTTCCCTATATTGTCATGGAAACTTGGCAGTTGGTCAAACCTAACACAGCTTGTGGTATTGGAGAGGTCTCTCTGAGAAAAGTCAGGGCTGGGTGCACCTTCTACTCTGCTGGAAATGGAGGGACCAGCATGTGTGTCTTTCAGACTACCCCTTTCAGAAGGAATTCTTAGTCTCACAACGATTCCATCTACCCCACCCCCACCTCTTCTATGCTGAAGACAGCGCCCGATCAGTAGCTTGCTTTTCCAATAGGAAGGAGGGATTGTTTATATGTATTTCAAGTACTTGTCCTACTTTACTAATGTGAGCAGAACACAAAATGCTGTGTGTTTGCTTTGGAATCATTTACTCCCCAAGGAGCGAGGGTGGGTGTAGGAAAAGATTACACACACACAATGGTCCCGGCCCCTTTTGTTTGGTTTCTGTGTTACGAAATCATATTTAACATCATTATTTGTTTTTGTTGTCCTTCGGTTAGGAAGAAGGAAGGGAATGTATGTGAGCACTTTTTGAAAATATTGTTGCTCCCTAGAGAGAAATGGTCAGCGTTCGCCTGCTCGGGGCAATGGCTTGCCCTACCAGCACCGAACATTGCCACTCTAAATGGTTGCTCTTGGGTCCATCGTAGACTTCTGTGGCCCAGGGTTCAAGACCTGTAGCACAACTGAGACTCTGAGTTTCGCCTGTGTGCCCAGAGGACTGACCCAGCTCATGGGCCTGTGCTGGGGGCTTGTAGCTTGTCCTCCTGTCTCCCACAGAAGAGTGCAAAAAGCTGCCTTTGTGATTCTAGGTGAACAGTGATGAACTCCTACTGTTGACCCATAAGTAATAAACTGAGTTGGTGTCCAGCTTCAAAATGTAGAAATTGCCCTCAAGACCTGAATCCTTCCTTTTCCCTGGATGCAGTCAGTTAGCTCTTGAATATGGTAGCCACCACCACCTCTGCTCTTGCAAATTTAGCTAACTGAAAACTTAGTCCTTCCATTGCATTAACTCTGCAGTTTAAACCAATTGTATCTTAGTGCTCAAAGGCCACATGCGCCTGTGGCATCACTGCAGAAAGTTCTACTGGCTGGTGGGGCTGCAGCCCTGCAGAGCCCCTAGGAAGGGCCATTCTCTTGGTTCTGCAGCATCCTGTTGACTTGCAGTGTGGCCAGTATCTGCCTGTTTGTTGTCTCTACCTAGAGTTCAAGTTCCCTGAGGGCGGGACTGTGCTGGTTGTGTCTGTCTCCCATGCCTCAGCCAGTGCTGGCTTATTGGGGCCCACTTGTTAAGTCATGGATGGGCAGCTGAACAAGCGGTGTTTGTGGCCCCAAAGTAATATCTGCAGGTCCCTGGAGACTTGGGTGATGCCAGTAGGGCAGACTCCCTCGATGAAAAGTCTGCTTTATACAGACCATTACCTTTTGGGAAAGAATCACAAACACACTGTTCCTAAAACAGATGAAAGAGACAGCACAGATAATTGAAAATGGTTTTTTTTTTAAAGATTTATTTATTTATTCATACAGAACTGGGGTACAGGCCAGAGATGTGGAGGGTGAGAGGATTCACCAGAGACAGAGCGGGGAGCAGAACAGGCAGATCGATGAAGTACACTGCTGAGGGGAGCAGTGGGTGGGTCAGGAGAGGTCTGCCACGCCATGTGGTCACCTCCGGGAATCGAACTCATGTGGAAGCAGCTTTAGATTCTCAGTGCTGTGCTTTAACCCGCTGCGCCACCAGGGAGGGCCTGAAAATGGTTTTTAATGAAGGTCCCATGTTGTCCTGGAATTTGCTTGTTGGCTTCAGGGACCCATACTTTCTAGATGGAGTCTTAGGGAGTACTTCCGAAGCAGGAAGGAAGTCCTTGTGTTGGGGTGCGTGGGGCTTCTGAAGCTCTTTAACCTGTTTGCAGACTGAGTGTACCCTTAGTTGTTGAGCTGGTCTCTGGCACAGCTGCCCTTGTGTCTCTGTGGCCCCCAGCACGCCATTTCCAAAGCAAATTTATGGCCTGTGGTTCAGTACCGGGATGATGCCTGCAGCTTTCCTCTCCCTTGAGCTGTGGAAGATACACAGGCCAACCTCCTTTAGTTTGAAAGGAAGTTCTTTGTTGATCCTTCTTTTTGAAAGGCAATAAGAGGTCTTGGAAGAGTTTCTTTCTAGGACTTAACCTGCCTAGAGCACAGGGCTGTCTTATCTGAATTTTCAGCAACTGGTGTCTGGCATAGAGAAGGCTCCTGGTAAATAGTTTCTGACTTTGTAAATCCAGTTTTGCAATTGGATCAAGTTCCTATTTGCACTGTTACTCTGTGATAATGGAAGGCAGTGTTGTAGAGTGGCTGGAAGCATGGCTTGGCAGCCGGACCATGGGGCTCAATCTCACCACTGACACACAGATGCTGTTTAACCTTGGGAAAGTCACCTAACTTCTCTGAGCTTTAGCTTTCTCATCTGTAAAATGAGGATTGTAACATTCTGTGTCATCGTGAAGATTAAATTAGTTAATATTTTGTAAGTGCTATGCAATTACCAGATCTCATTATTTCTGCGCTTCAGATTTAAGTTCTGGCTACTAAATGTGTGACTGAGGATGAGTCCATGGCTTTCCAGGCCTTAGAAGGTATAGATATTCTCTTTTTTGTGTTGTCATGAACATAAAGGGAAAGCTGTGCCTGGCTCCTGTTGATCCATGTGGCAAAATACCCTCTCAGATAGGTCTGGAAAGCAGGGTCTTATTTCAGATGATGGCCCAGATTTCCCTGGACAGGGAGAGTCGTTGTGATATGCTGGACAGCCTGGAGGCTGTGGGTGCTTGGAAGCTTGGCTATTAGTTCCACTTGTGTTCTGCTTTCACCAGGCAGGTCTGGCTGCATTTTAGAAACATAGACAGACTAGAAATGGTTCTGAAGGGGTCATAAAGCCAGGAAATGAGACTTGGGGGTGGGGAGTGGCCTAGTGACCCCCGGGGGTGCCAGTATCCTGGGAAGCCAGGCTGTCACATTGCACCAGCTGATTTGGGGATATTTCCGTGTGGGAGATGCTGCTTTAGGGTTGTGTTCATCATAGCGTTGGCTACATGCTGGGGATGTGTTCGCAAGTAAAATAGACATTAAATAGACATTTGCTAAATTAAAATAAACATTTGTTCTTGGGTTGTGCCAATTCAGAACTCCACTGAATCAGTTCACACAAATATAGTTATCAGCACAAACTATGTTAAGTGCCACGAAGGAGAAACGAGCTGTGAGAGCGCGTTTCAGGGAACACGTCCTACCCGTGAGAGTCAGGGAAAGGCTCCTGGAAGATGACGGCAGCCAAGATCTCAAGTAGGGGGTGGGAGGGAAGGGAAAAAGGACAGTATGTCCAAGACCTGGAGGTAACAGCAACTGATGCTCATTTGGGAACTGGAAAGCAGGCCAGTGTGCTTCACCAGCGGGGAGCAAGCAGGCACCTCGCAGTAAGAGCCGAGGCAAGAGAGATTCTGCCAGGCCTGAGAGACCATGCGGAGGTCTCCAAGGACAGACACCCTGTCACTTTGAGCAGGGACAGCCTGAGGGATGTTGCGGTCAGGGACCCTGCACAGCAGGGTTGAGGTGTGGATTGTCCCCCTCTGTGGCCCCTTCAGGTCTTTCCTCTTCCATGGGGCAACCTGGGAGGTGGGGAGCTAGAATGTGATGCTCTAGAAGACCGATCTTTACCTGGACACATGATTCTATCATGCGACACTATCAGGCCATTTCCTTGTGGGTTTTGGGTGCAGGAGTCCAGGAGACTCTGAAGAGGGAGTCAGTTGCCCCTACTGACGAGGCTCCAGCCCTCAACTGCTCCCTCTCTGTGCTGAGCAGCCAGTACCCAGGCTTGAGGTCAATGGAAGGGCTGATTTTAGAGCTGGGAGGAAGTGTGTGTGGACAGGCTCAAGCCCTCTTGAATTTGTTCAGGATGGAGTATGTGTTTCCAGCACTGCCTTGAAGGTACTTCCCTTTGCTCTTCTGGAAAAGGGTCAACAGGTGCCCATCTGTTTGCATCACACAAAAGACCAGATAATAGGACTGAAACAAGTGTTACTGACACACCTCTATGACTATTCAGTCAACTCTGGCCAAAGACCAGAGCTGTGCTCAGGATCTCACCATGCATTACCAGGGGGCTTCCATTCTCTCAGCCCACACTGATGCATAGCCTGCAGTGCCAGAGCTCTGCTCATCGTGCATTCTAACCAGGGATCATTAAACAGAGCTTTGTGGACTAAACGACCCAATGATGGTTATCTAACTCTAATATGTAGTTGTTATCAGGGGTTCACTGATAAAGGGGTTCATGGTTACTTACATAAGTTTGGGAGATGGTTCATGGCTACATAAGTTCATGCCCCTTGATCTGGTTATCTATTGTGGTATAACAACACACCACAGAATGTAATGACTTAAAAGATTCAATATTATCCCTCACAGTTCTGTGGTTGACTGGCCTCTGTTGGGCGAATCTCACTTGGGGTCTCTTGTGCAGTTACTTCTCACCTCTCTTAGTGGCATGGGCATTTCTCTGTGCAGCTTCACCGCATGCTGGCGAGGGCTTCCTCACAGTATGGTGGTCTCACTTAGGGTTGTTGGGCTTTTTATATTTCTACCAGAGTGAGTGGGGCAAGATGCCTGGGAGGAAAGACTGCTTTGTTCAGAAGTCCCAAACGCCATTTCTACTGTGTTTTATTGGTTAAACAAGCTACTGAGGCTAGACCAGACTTAAGTGGAGGGAATTAGATTCCACCACCCTGTGGGAAGATTAGCTAAGAATCTGCAGCTATCTTAGATTTACTGTTCCTCACGGGGATCCACATTGCATGAGAATGTCTCAAAGTTATCTGAGAAGTTTTGTAATTAAGAACTTGTTTAATCCAGCACTTTCCAAGCTGATTATTGGTGTGACTTTTGGGTCAGGAAAATCCCTTTCTCACAGATAACCACTTAAATTGTATTCTGTCAGGAAGCAAAGGTCAAAAATGGAAGAGTTGTAGATTTGGGGCTCAGAACTACTTTCTGACAAAAAGATATATATTTCAAGGATGGGATTCCTGATCTGTAGAAATGATCCCTGAAAGTATAATCTTCCAAGGATGGGATCAAAAATTGCTAGTGAGTTCCTAACTTGGGGATGGACCCAAATAGAGGTCACATGAGCCTTTGCTTAGATAGAGGGGCCCAAGCCTTGATTTGACCTCTGACTGATCTAAGTTCAAATTCAGCCTCCACCACTTAAAGCTTTTGCAACACAGGCCAAGGTCCTCTTGGTGTCAATTTCCTAATCTACAGAATAAATAGTTCCTATTCTGTGGGGTTGTTACAAGGACCAATGAGACCTTGCTTGTGAATTACTTACTACAGTTCCTGTCAATGCTCTGTACACACTAGACATGATTTTCGCTCTTGTAATGTATAGAGAATGCCTTCCTTGGTTAGCTTTTGTGGTTGCTCTCCTAGGGTTTTTTAGGACTTGATTCTCAAGGGTAAAGCGCTATTATAAGTCATGGACTCACCCCTACTTTTCTCACCCTTTCACTTTTTCCAATCCAGTTTCTCATAAGTGATCGTGACCCTCAGTGCAACCTCCACTGCTCCAGGACTCAACCCAAACCCATCTGCGCTTCAGACGGCAGGTCCTATGAGTCCATGTGTGAGTACCAGCGGGCCAAGTGCCGGGACCCAGCACTGGGTGTGGTACATCGAGGTCGATGCAAAGGTGAGTGTGTAGCCCTCCTCCACCACAGCTCCCAGGTACCACAGCTCCCTGCTGGTGCCATCCTCACGCAGGGTGGGGGGGAGCTTGGAATGAGTCTGTTCTGTCAGTGTGCTGTCCTATCCTTCCATCCCTTCAACCGAGAGTACAGGAAGGACTGGTCGACCTGAAGTACTGAGCACTTTCCTGTCTTTAGACATTGCCACTGGGCTAGGGCTTAGAGAGATGTGCTGCCTCTAACTGGTGCTTTCTATTTTTTTTACTTTTTTGGTAAATAGAGATGCTTCAAATGGCAAGCCATTACTGCTGGCTCTTGAATAGGGATTCCAAGTTATTGGCCAACAAATGTGTTTTGTTTGGTCTGCTCACAGGTTTAAAAATATTTAAAACATTTGAGACAACATTTAAAAATTGGGAGGTTCAGTATGAAATCTGGATATTTATACTTCTCATAAAACATTGGAAGCTCTGGTAATATTAATTCTGTGTTCTTGTGAGGCAACACACGGCGGGATCTAGGCGTAGCTCCCTGCTCTACTGGGGAGGCTTTCTCCAGTTTCTTACCATCCCCCGGCCTTCCTAGGGATCTCTGAGCTGAATGCCCTTCTTCCTACATCCTGTTTGTCCCTCAAATTTATACCACTTTCCTATGCCTGCTAGATGTTTGAACTTGTGATTCTGGACTTATAGATATCAAGGGAAGACTGAACAGACTCCCCTTGAGGTCATGATTTGCGAGAGAAAGTGCTTGCAATTCCCAAATTATGAAACACCTTTGAGACCCCTGGAACTTACATGGTTTTTAATAAATCAAGTGAAAATTAATAGTGTGGATTTTTTTTAATCATCCTGGAGGGGCTGGGAATAGTAGGGAATAAAAATAAGCTGATCCTTAAAAAACAAAAAAAGCTGATGCTGATATAAATATGACCTCCACCCCCCACTTTCTTAGGAATAACATGAAAAGGAAGATTGAGACTGAGTGGTACTCAGTAGCCACTGCCTATGCGGCCTTAGAAAACCAGTTGGCTGTGTGTGGGCTCACCCACAGGGGGTGATTTTCGCTCAGTATTCCAGAAGTGGGCAGCCATTTTGTCCCGCGGCTCTAGTGTGGAATCCAAGTGCAATATGAAATATGCTCACTCCTCTCCTCTTTTAGACGCCGGACAGAGCAAGTGTCGCCTGGAGCGGGCTCAGGCCCTCGAGCAAGCCAAGAAGCCCCAGGAGGCAGTGTTTGTCCCAGAGTGTAGCGAGGATGGCTCCTTTACCCAGGTGAGGCCTTGGCCAAATCTCTCAGGCCTCTTTCCTGGACAGAGGCCCAGGGGAGTGTCTGAGGGTGGGGGTGCTGCCCAGACACTTAAGCTTTCTGGGAAACGGCCGAGGGCTCTGGGACACCCCTCTACGTTACCTTCTGTTGCCTGTGTTCCCCCTCATGGGCCTTCCATGCCACTCCTGCCAGCTGGCACAGCGTCCTGAAAAGGCACATGGAATTCCAAGCCAGGAAGCTGGCATTGCTTGGTCCCCATCCTCCCTGCTGGCTGTCTCCATTTTTCTCTTCTGTCAAATGTGATCTGATTACTTTTTCTTATCCCTGCCAGTTTCCATGGGCAACCCTGGTATTCCCTTCTCTGTTTATTGCTACCCCCTTTGTCCTTCCCTTTTTCTTACCCTCAGTCCTTGAACGGTGCAGCACCCCCCTTCAATACAGTGTACCATGGTTCTTAGAGAGCAAGAGAGAGAGAGAGCTTTGTCTGAATGTGATGTCAGCTACGTTGGTGTTGGCACCTATTATTTGTATAACAGGCAGCCCAGGACAATAGGGTGCACCCAGCTTCTAGGCTGGAAGTGGAAGGCTACTGGATGAAAGTGGGGAAGATCACGGGTGAGTTAGCTGTGTGATTGGGCATGGTCCTGGGCCCTCCATGGCCCTATAACTCCCTGTGTGGAGCAAGGTAACCTTTGGAGCAGTCTTACTATCGTAGAGATGGAGGCAGGGGCTTCCGGTTTAAAACTTCCTTATAATTCTGAGTCGAAGGACGTAGGCTCTTAGACCCTGGTCCAGTGGTTTTCAGGTTTCTTTTCTGGGCTGTGGCTAGGAGACTGCTGATTTCAGGCCAATACCTGTCAGGGTGGCATGTGAAGAAGAGGTAAGGGGTAGGCATTGGCACCCTATTTAAAAGGCTTCTCCAGCTGATGTTCAGCTAGGGTTGGGATGTTCAGATGTTCAGCTAGGGTTGGGAGCCATTGGATCAATCTGATCTTGGCTGATGACTCTGTGAAGGTGCTTTGATTCATCTTATTATTTAAGCCTCATCACAAGTCTATGAGGGCAGGGGTCTTGTCCCCATTTACAGATGATGGAGACACATCTGAGGAGTGTGGAGTCCCTCCAGCCCCCGAGCCCTCCAGAGTCCTCATATTCTGCTGTTTTCTGAACTGGCAGCTTTGCAGGAGGTTCTGAAGTGGGGACTGGTTAGCACACCCAAGCACCAACCCTAGAGCCAGACTGCAGAGTGGGAAGGGGTGTGTGTGGGGATCCTAGTCCTCACTACCTCAGGCAGGTTTCAGAACTTCTCTGGTTCACAATATCCTTATATGAATAATGAAGATTATTTTCCCAATTATTATTACATGTAAACATGGTTATTATTGTACATGCTATAATATGTTACTGTTATTAACGAGTATTACCACAGCTGATCTCTTTAGGTTTCAGTGAGGGTTAAATGAGTTAACACATATAAAACACAACACGAAAACCTATATAAATAGCTGTCATTCTCATCCCGGGCATCCCCACCTCCTATCTGATTTTACTACTAAGTCTTTCTAGGATTTTATGGATGACATCCCTTAAGAAATCCTTTTGTTGACCCTCCCTAAGTTTGACAATATATGAACTCCTTCTTTAAATTTTATTTACTCCAGCAAAAACAATGTAGGTGATCTTTGTATATACATCCTTGAAATTACAGTGCTGAGAATTCATGTGTAGGGGAGAAAATCAGTTCTTTCTCAGATGAGTCTGAAGCTGAACTGGGGGCAGAGGAGCAGGGAAGAAACGAAGTCATTCCCCCCACCCCTCTCTCTAGGCCTTCGTGATCCAGGGTGTGTGCTAGTGAGAACAGTTGACCCCTGCCCTCCTGGCCCTGAGGAGCCCACTGCCCGGTGATGGGACAGCCCCTGGGCAACTTTTGTTTTGTTAAGACCAGGTCCGAGCAGGTGGTGTTTGCCAGGTGGTGTTTGCAGATTAGTCAGAGCAGAATTGCCGGATGAGAGGGCCCCTGACCTTCAGCAAAGGCTGAGAGACCGCCGAGGACCCCCTCATTTGCCTGACACACTAAGCACTGCCATGTGTCCGAGGCTTGAGGCTGGCTCACCCGGTGGGCATGGGCAGCCAGACAGTCCTCCCATCCCCATTACTGTGATTGAAATGGATGTGCTTTTCCCCTGATCAAAGACACTGCAATAACTTCACAAAGTGAGCTGCCTCTTTGAGTGTGCTTCAGTAGCATTGACAGCCTGCCAAAAGGCGACGAGACAAAATGCTTCTCTCTCCCCCCCAGTCTCCACTATCATTTTGCTGGGCTTTTTTTTTTTTTTTTTTTTTCCCAGACCAAAATGCAGACACCAGCTATGTTTCTTTAATATCTTTTAATATTGTTGTGCATGCATCCTGGTATTATGAATGTACTTATCCCTGTGAACTGTTATGCAGTAACACTCTCTTGAAGTTTATGGGGGCAGTGAAGGGGCCATATGGAGCTGGATGTGTCTGACATGGGACACAGCTTGGGACCACATGGCTGGATTGGCCTTAATGAGGCTCATGTGGGATGCAGTGGATTGTTATAATAATGATGCAGGGATGCATCATTTCTTTGTTTTTCCTTGTCCTTTCCTCTCCCCACCCTCCTTCCCACCACACAACTGAATGGTGCACCTTACCTCAGATGAAATTGTATAAAATTGCATTATTTTTTATCAAGGCTGATTCAGTTTACAGCACTGTGTATGATTTAGAGGTATTGGTTCACACCTCTTCAAATGTAGGTGACTATACTACCCCAACTGTGCAAACACTGGTAATCCCATCAGGTGTTGAACCTCTCACATTAAATTTTAAGAGTGGGATCTAGATACTGTATTTTCAGGCTCTGGAGGTGGTGCCAGTATTTGGTCAAAGTTAGAATGATTCGCTGTTGTAAGAGCTTCATCATGCTTGCTCTTGATTGCATCACTGAAATGTGGATTTAAGGTTCTTCAGGGACCCGCTGAGTAAGGTCAGGAACCATGGGCTTTGTTCTTTGCTGTGGTCTTATCTGTTTTGTGGGCGTCAGGAATGTCACTCCTGACATCTGTCCTACCAGGTCCCCTGCCAAGCAGAGGGCCGGTGTCCAGCTGATGAACTGCAGTCTCAGCTGCAGGGGAGGCATCAGGCCACCACCATCAGCTGCTGGTTGGGGCTTGTCAAGCTGCTGTGTCACTGAATAATCATGACGGTGATCCTTTTTTGAGTGCTACTTGGTGCTAGGCTCTGAGCTTTACACCCATTAATCCTCACTGGAACATTTTGAGGTAGTTGATAATAACCCCACTTATAATGGAAGACTAAGTTTCAGAGGAGTTGACTAATCCCTAGTTCAAGATCACTAAACGAGAAAGGATTTATATTCAGGCCTGCCAATTTCCAAGGCCTGTGCTTTTAACTTTTTTATGCTACAAAATTGGCCTGGATGCATATGTGATTCATTTTCATCACAATTGTTATTCCAGAAGTCCCCTCTCTGATGCTATTGACCAATAAATCAAGCAACCATTAATAATAAAAACAAACCCAACTTTTGATTATGGAAATTTTCAAATATACAAAGAAGTAGAAATAATAGTATAATGAACTCCATGTATCCATCATCCAGTTTCAGCAATGATTAACATGTGGCTGTTTCTGTTTCATCTTCACTCCATTTTCATCTTCCACCCAAACTGGATTGCTTCAAAGCAAATCCCCAACACAATCTTTTTTCATCCCAGACATGTTTGAACTCTCCGTTCTCGGCTGTGTGCTGGTTGGTATGGGGGCTCTGAGAAACATCACAACCAGTGCCCTCAGGGAGCTTACATGCAGAGAAGGTATGGAAGCATACAGAGAAGTTCAAGTGTATGAGACCATGCTTGTATGCTTGGTGATTTTCCAAGTGCCCATTTGCAGGTCAGTAATTTGGAATTTTGAGTACACTTGATGGTTGAGGAAACATATACAAATTAAAACTTTGTGAACATTAAAAGCTCTTTTAACAAAACTAAAAGACAAATGACATATATTTGCTTTATGAAAAAGGGCTGGTGTTATAGAAAGCACACTTGCAAACCAGAAAGGAGACCCCAGTAGGAAAGTGGATGAGAGACATAACAAGCAGATCACACAGCAGTGATCAATAGCCTGTCAGTGAATATGAATGATATCATTTTCCTTAGCAATTACAGAAATACCAATAAAACTTATAATGTATCACTTTTCTTACCAAATTGGTAAAAAAGAAAAAAAACAGTAATATTTAGGCTCAAGTAGAGGGAAAAGTCTATCCCCAGATTGCAGTTGGGAAAGTGAGTTGGCACTGACTCTTTATGGAATAATTTTGCAATGTGGGTCAAAAGTCTATAAATTATGCCCACAATTTGTGCCTGAAATTTTACTTCTAGGAATTTAAGGAAATAGTTAAAAATATGTGCAAATATTTAGTCCCAGTTTTCCATATAAGTTCTTAGAATAATAGTGAAAATTTGGAAACAACGTAAATATCAAGTAAATTGCTTAAGTAAATCATGATATAACTGCACTGTGCAGCTATTAAAAGGGTGGGTTGTGAAGCTTTATATTATGTTATATGTGTATGCATATATTTCTAATTAAATTTAAACAGAAATATTTTCACCTTTTGTCAATAGAAAAGTTTTGTCTACTTTGCAAATGAAGTTCAGACACTACAGAAATATTTAAGGCAGAAAAGTCATGCTAGTGACTTCATCTCCCTGAAATAGGAATGATTAAATCTATAACCATCTAGATTTTTTTCCTTTGTGTTATTTTAAATTATATAGGACAAAAATGTTATAATTTTTTTTTTAAAGATTCATTTATTTATTCATACAGATCTGAGGTACAGGCCAGAGATGCGGAGGGTGAGAGGATTCGCCAGGGACAGACTGGGGAGCAAAACAGGCAGATCGACGAAGTACACTGCTGAGGGGAGCAGCGGGCGGGTCAGGAGAGGTCTGCCGCGCCATGTTGTTACCTCCGGGGCAGGTGGGGATCGAACTCATGAGGAAGTGGCTTAAGCCCCTTAATGCAGTGCTTTAACCCGCTGCGCCACCAGGGAGGGCCCATAATATTTTTTATAGTAACAACACTTTCCTGTTTTATGTTTTGACATAGGTGGTATTTTTTGAGATACACTTGGCATGTTGTATTATTTAATAGTTTCAGTTGTATTATTTCATGATTCCATATTAGTAGCTACTGGGAAATGATCACCATGGTAAGTCTAGTTAAAATCCATGGCATACATAGTTACAATTTTTTCTTGTCATGGGAGCTTTTAGAAATGTTCAAATACGCAAAAGCAGGCATGTAATATAGTCATCATGCTGTGCATTTCATCCTGTGTCTTACCTATTTTACAGCTTGAACTTTGTTCTTTGACCCCCTTCACCTATTTCTCTCACCTCTACCTCTGGCAATCACCCATCTGTTCTCTGTATCTACGAGCTTGAAGTTTTTTGTTTTTTTCAGATTCCAGATATAAAGTCGATCGTATGCTACTTATCTTTCTCTGTCTGACTTATTTTACTTAGCACAATACCCTTAACATTTAGTCACATCATCACAAAAGGCAGGATTGCTTTTGTTGATGGTTGAATAACATTCCAGTGTGTACACACACTGTAGCATTTTCTTTAACCCTTATCTTCAGTGGATGCTTAGCTTGTGTGCAGATTGCGGCTGCCATAAATAATGCTGCAATGGGCATGGAAGTGCATATGCCTTTTCTTTTTTTAACATCATTTTTCATTTTGTACATCTTTTCATCTCAGTTGTAATCTCCATGGACTTCCCAACACCACTTCACCATGTACCAATCACCACAGTCCCATGTGCTCTTCCACCCCCATTTTGATCTTGTTCCCTCTCCTCTCTTGTTTATAGTTGTTAGTTGGTGTTCTGCATATGTTTTCTGAGTTAGTATTTTCTTTGGGGGAGGTACATAACCAGTAATAGAAATTCTGGATTATATGGCAGTTCTAGTTTTAATTTTTTGGGGGAAACTCCAAATTCTTTTCCATAGGCCACAGCAAATTACCTTCCCACCAACAAAGCACAAGGATTCCCCTTTCTCCACATTTTCCTTCAACACTTGCTACTTCTGGGCTTTTTGACAAATGCCCTTCTAACAGGTGTGAGGAGCCATCTCATTGTGGCTTTGTTTTGTGTTTCCCTGATTTTACTGATGTGGAGTGTTTTTTATGCCCCCCTCGGCCATCTGTATGTTGTCACTGAAAAAATGTCTACAACACTTTGTTTTATTATATCATGGGGTTATCTACAGGCTAATTATGCAAAAGTCTAGCTCATTAAAAACAATTCTCTCCTATACATGAAAAACCTGGCTGTGTTGTATTCTATGTCATGAATGTACTGTGTATGAATCTTGGAAATTTGAGCATTAAATTTAGAGATGTTGAATATTGGGTCAAATTGAATGCCCTTGCTTAAACCAAGTTGCCTTCCATAGCAATGAGCAACAAAGAGGTTGCTCAGTTATTATCAAATATTGTCATCAAACACATTTCCAAGTCATTCGATGGATTGTTGTCCCACAAATATTATCCAACACCATTCACAATGTTACTGGTACGTGTACTGAATTCTTTCTGGTCTTTGAGCTCCATGTTTCAGGAAGTCTTTCTTGATGTCGCTCTGTCTGGACTAACCCTTTCCCCCATTTTACTTTTAGTCACTGCTCCTCCCACCAATGCTCACACAGAAATAGTTTTTAATTTCAATAGCTTTATTTTTTGCATGTAGGAAACTAATTTCTTCTCGATAACATTTTGTACTGAGGTTGGAAGCACAAAGAAAAAGTTCTGTGGCGTTTTTGCAAAAAACAGTGAGTTTCTTTGTCAGTGTCTGTTGTTCTTACCGTTGTATTTCCCCAAACCTAAGGAAATACAAGTTATTCCTAAGTGACTGAGCTCAACCTCTTAAGTGCTTCCCCTTCCCAGTCTACAGTGCAGAATGACACATACTGAGTCACCCCTGAAGGGATGAAAACACCTTGGTGTCCCCTGACAGAGGGGTCCCTCTCCCCCAGGTCCCAGTTAAATGGACCCTCCACATTTGTTGACCTTGGAGGGTTCCCTGGCGTCCTTCTAGGGGAGGGGCTTTGTGCAATCTCTGATGAGCCCAAAGGTCAAAAAAGAGCCCAGAAGGTATGCCTTTTTATTTTTTGTCTCAATGTGGAACTGTTTTACCTAGAGCAATGGTATGGGTCAGTGCAGAAGGCTCTGAGGGGAAGAATTGAGCTTCCCATAGGCAGAGTATTCCGAGGGTCTCTACCCCTAAACAATTGTTGATTGTCCCCAGACAAAGCCAGTGCTGTCTGTTTCAGTAATGGTGCCCCGGTGGGCTCCCGTAGCCCACTGTGGTTTTTTTAAAAAGCAGTCACACTTAAAAAAAATCCACATCCTTTATGTGTATATCGCATGATGTAAATAGACCCACTGTTGAGCAAGTCTTTCTCTATTTGTTTTTTCCTATTTTGTTAAATGCTCAATAAACATTATTATTGTTAAAATTTGAACAGCTATTGTGCCCAGGGCATCTTGCTACTTGCTGTACATGTGTTTTTCATTGAGTCGCTTTTGTTCCAAATAACCACATGTGGCATATGGTAATTTATATGAAAATGCCCACTATTTGGCATATAATTATCCTTTGATAAAAGCTTTCTTCCTCTTTAAGTCTCAGTTTGCTCAGTGGTGAAATGGGAGAGCTAGTTAAGCATTCTAGAGCCTGGTGGACTATGGCCTGTGGGCTGGCCACCTGGCTTTGTTTGTTTGTTTGTTTTAAATTTATTTATTTATGCACACAGACTGGGAAACAGGCCAGAGGAGTGGTGGGTGAGAAGATTCACCAGAGACAGAGTGGGGAGCAGATCAGGCAGGTCAACGAAGTGCACTGCTGAGGGAAGTAGCAGGCGGGTCAGGAGAGGCCTGCCGCACCACGTGGGTCAGCTCCCTGGTGGGGGATTGAACTTTTGCTGCAGTGGCTTCAGAGAGCTTCATAATGCTGTGCTTTAACCCGTTGCGCCACCAGGGAGAGCCTGGCTTTGTTTTTTAATGTAAGTGTGTTATTGAGATGTATTACCTACTGTAAAATTTACTTGTTAGTGTAAAATGAAGTAATTTTTAGTATTTCAGTTATGCAACCATCACCACTATCTAATGCCAGAACACTTTCTTCACCCAAGAAGAAATCCTGTACTCATTAGTGGTCACTCCCCACTAACCATGTCCCCCAGCCCATGACAGCCCCTAATTTACTGTCTGTATCCATGGACTTGCTTCTTCTGGACACTTTACATAAATGGAATCATCAAAGTTGTGGTCTCTAGTTACTGACTGCTTTTACTTAGTATAATGTCTTCAGAGCTCACCGTGTTCCAACATGATCCACACTTCATTCTTTTGCTTGTCAGGTCATTATGTGGATGCACCCATTTGTCTCTGTGTTCCCCAGTAGATGGTCATAGGTGTTGCTTACATTTTTTTGACTTTTATAAAAAAATACTCCTGTGAATATCTGTATGCAAATTCATGTGTGGATTTGTATTTTCAATTCTTTGGCATATACCTAGAGATTGGCTTTTTTTTTTTTTTTTTCAAATTAGTAACTGATTGCAGTGAACCTTAATGCCTTAGCTGTGTTGCTTTCTGTGCAGGCTGGGTATTGGGCTCCTGCTCAGCCCTCTCCCTGCACTGCCATGCCTAGACCACAGTGAGCAGCCAGCTTCCCACAGGGCTCTTGCCTTCCCAAGGGGGGCTAGGTGACATATAATTTGCAGTGATTTGCAGATTGTGTACAAATGATTTGCAGACAACAACCAAAACCATGTAGATGTGAAAGTATTTAATTTTGTGAATGCCAGCGGGGAGTGTAGGGAGGATTGTCTAGTGGGTGACTCATCTAGTCTCTTGCACGTGGCAGGAGCGACCACTCTCATCTTTCCAGCAAGAGAATTGCCCTCTGTGTCACCCACCAGGCACAGGGGAGTGCAAGGAGATGAGGGTGGGTGGCTCATGCTTTGTGCTCAGAACACTGTCTCCATTGTGCTCTGTGGGACTTGCTACCCCAGCCACCACTCGGCACACTGCTCAGTGGCTTTTCTTCAGCAGAGGGGCTGCTGTGCTTCCTTATCCATGTTGACTGGGGTGCAAGCATACAGGATGTGGGCGCTCCCAAGCGGGGCATCTGAGCTCCCTGGTCAGTCGTGGCCAGTCTGCCTTTTGTGGAAATGAAAAGAGCAAGGTCTGGGCAGGGTATGCACTTGCTCTGCAACTTGTGAGGGAGGGAAAGAAGAAAGTTCGCTTCTCTGGCCTTGCTGCTGCCTGTGGGTCAGGCGAGCTCAGCGCTTTTGAACTTCAATCACCTCTCTGCTCTTCTTTTCTCTTTAGATAATAACAGCAACACTTACATATATAATACATACTATGTGCCTGAATTTTAAATATCTTTAATTAACTTAATTTTTTTGAGGTGATGCTTAGCAACACTGCATACGATTTAGGGGCACAGGTTCTTCCTTCGCCAAATGCATATCACCACCCCCAACACTGACCACCAATAATACTCACCATAGTCTGTTGGGCCTCTTTCCCCTTGATTTCTTACCCCCACCCTCCCTCTCTGGTATCCTCAGTCCTATGTCTAAGGTTTGTTTTGGTTTAGTTTTGCCTGTTCCTTTGCTTTGTTTTCTGTATTCTGCATATAAGTGAAGCCATTTGGTATTTGTCTTTCTCTTTCTGACATTCTTCACTTAGTATAATCTCCTCCAGTTCCAACCATGTTCTTGCAAATGTCAAGATTTGTTCTTTTCCTTTTTTTATAGCTAAGTAGTGTTATTCCACTGTGCATCTATGCCACATCTTCTGCAGCCACTCATCTGTTGTTGGGCACTTAGATTGTTTCCAACTGTTGTAAACAGTGCCGTGATGACTGTAGGAATGCATCGATCCTTTTGATTCTTGCTTTTATACTCTCTGGATAGATACCTAGGAGGAAAATTGCCAGATCATATGGTACATCGATTTTTAATGTTCTGAGAAATCTCTATACTGTTTTCCATAGGTGTGCCAGGCTGTTTCATAAGTGCCCAAAACATATTAACCCACCCGATCCTCACTACAACAAGGCAGACACTGGTAGATTCCCATCTTATACATGGGCCAAGGAGTGGCTGAGTAGCTTGCCTCAGCCTCGAATCTGAGCTGCTGTCCCCAGAAGCCTTGGCCCTGACCCCTATTCTCCCTCCCTCTCTATCAAATGTTGCCATCTTCTAAAGTAATGTTGCTTAGCTGGAGCACATGCCAGAAGGGCAACTTAGCTGAACAAGCTCAGGAAATTATGTTACATGAGGACTATTCAGAGGACTCAGAGATGTTCATTTTGGAGATGAGATGAACCAAAGGATGGATGAGAAAGAGGTGATGGGGTCGGGGAGGGGTATGAGCACATCTTCAGACTTCTGTGCGTGACAATACTTTTTACTGAATAGTCCCACAGTGCAGACCCAGACCCCTGAATGAGAGCGAAGATGACTCAGACTCTGATTTGAAACAGGGAAGACCATTTCATAAGTACAGCAGATAGAATGTCTGGCTCAAAGAAAACGTACCTTCCTGCCCAGGATAATGGACTCCAGCAGGGGTGCCGTGGGGCATCGGACTGTCCTGGGAAGGTTGATTCCATGACCTTTGAAAGTTCACACTTTTTAGGATTTTATGAGATAGCTGTTGATGTTCAGCCAGGTAGGTAGACACAGGTAGACTCTCAGTAAACATTTACTTGGGGACCTTCCAGGCTGAGCTGAAATGAACACCTGCACATTCCAGACTTTTGCACAACGGAGCATGTAACATGGAGGTGACCCTGCAGGTAGTCATCCAAATTCTGCTGCACAACTGAAGGATTCAGAATCCCCTCCCCCCATGACAAAGTAGGGAAAGGCCCTTAGGCACACAGGAGGGAGATCTGAAAGCAGAAAAGTTATGAAGTCAGATATAGGAAGTGAGGATGAGCAAGAGCCCACCCCTGCCACCCCTTCTGTGGCCATGCTGGCCAGATGCCGCAGGTCCTAGCTGAACAAAGCTCCCACAGGCAAGAAACTTTCCTCCTGGGTATTTTTTTTTAAACAGCTAAAAACATTGTTTATTTTATAATTACATTTGTTTAATACAAAAGCCATAAATTTTTTCTTGTGGCTTAGAAAAGATTGAAAAGTAATCAGCGATATATATTTTTTTCTGTCTTTTAAAAAATTATAATACTTTGTTTACATCATTTTGTACCTTTTCCCATCTCATCTGCAATCCCCGTGGATTTTTTTTTTAAACAAAAATATATTTGATATCTCCTCCCACCCCCCACGGAAATACAAATGAAAGAGCAAGAGGTACCAATACTTGGCTCAATGTCAAGAAAATAAAGTTCTTTTTAGCCTTAGCACTATGGTCTGTAAAGTCTTGTTATGTGTGTGTTGGGGTGATGGTGTTCAATCTTTTTTGAAAATTTAAAAACATCTTCATTATGTACTTGGAATGGTGGTCTTCATGCTGACAGGTAGTTACAAGTTCATAAGTTTCCAGGGTCTCAGTAGTGCCTGGCTCATCTTGTTTCTCCTCTGCCTACCCCACCCAATGCGGAGCTTGGGTTCCAGTTAAAATATCTCCTCAAGGGCCATCCTCCTTCTCCTTGATTACCACCAGAGATGGGAAGCTTATTACTACCAATGAGAAAATACATACTGCCTTTTGGGACAATTTAGTTGGAAAGTCCTTCTCTACATTAACTTGAGAGCTATCTTCTTATAATTTCTAGCCAACGACTCCCATTCTAGCTATGGAATTACAGAAATCCCACTTTGCACAGAAGAACTTGAAAACAGATACTATTATGTCCTTGTGAAATCCTCTTTTAGTCCAACAAATGTTTCTTTTTGCCTCGGCAAAATTTCTTAGCTCTGTCACTCATTCCCATATCGTTCTGATTTATGTCTCTCTCCTCCTGGTCTCTTTCTTCTGAATTTGATTTGCCAAGGCCCTCTTATAAAGTGTCCTTCCGCAAATTGACACAGTATTTTAGATGTGGTCATAGACAGCCTGGGGGAGAGTGAGACTGTCTCTTGCTCTAAATAAACCACTTGTAACTCGTCATGTTGGCAGCCACACCACACCAATAATTCATAAAAAAAAAAATATAGCATGGTCAACAAAGACTCCCATATTTAGGAGGATTCGAAATTGAAGGAGTATCTTCTTCCCTAAGTCCCCTGCACTAATTCTGAAAGATGAGGTAAATACTCTAAAAGGAAAATTCCTCATGCCCCACCGGACAGTCCTCCCCTAAACCTGGCATTGAGCAGGAGAGAATGCCTACAGCCGACAAGAATAATAATGCTTGAAGTTATAATCTCCCTGTAACAGGGAAAAGGGAAAGCCATGTATTCTGGGCTTGTACCCTACCCTGACACTATTTTAGATGCTTAAATATCTTGTTTTATTTTGTCTTCTTGATAGATATCAAAGTTAAGCACCATTAACCTATTTCATAGACAGCTTCAGAAAGGTTAAGTGACTTTACCGAGGTCACACAGCTGTGGCAGAGATTGGTGTTTAAATCTCATGATCCCATACTTTTCCTTTTGCACCTTGATACTCAGCCAAACCAGACTAAAGATAAGGGAGACATTTGAGCAATAACCTTTCTTACCTGAACAAAAGTTAGCTCAGTTTGTCCGACCACAAGGGCTATACCATTCTTCCCTTTTCCTCCTTCTTCTTGCTGCAACTAAGTTCTCTCCCACGTGTGAAATCACCCAGCAGATTGAATGCTGCCACCATAAATGAAAAAGCCTCATGTCATCCACACAAGTGGAATATAATATTGTTGGAGAGAAGTAAGGCCATGAGATTCCTTGTTCCCAATTCCCACCTAGAAAGCTACCTGTTTCTTGAGTACTTTCTGATAAATACTAGAAAGTGTGGAGTTGGGGAATTCTCCTTTAAGACAGAGGTTCTTGAGGTGTGGTGTCTGGCCCAGAAGGACATCATTACCTGGGAACATATAAAAATCCAGCTTCTCTAGCTGACCCCAGACTTAATGGAGCCAGAAAAATGTCTGTGGATCCACAATCTGGTTTCCTAATGCTCCAGGTGAGTCTAGTGCTTCCTGCAGCTTCTGAAGGAGAGCGATGTTCCAGGGGAGTGAAGGGTACCTACCAGATGGCCTGGGGTCTAATATTCCGGCCAGGGCCTGTGGCACTCAGGAGCACTGGAATTCTCAGAGGTCCTATAGGGAGTACAGACTACAGGGAGATGGAGCAGCCAGAAAATACTGCTGTGCAATAAAGTCATCAGTTGGACCAGCCGCAAGATGTTTAATTTTCCCTGGGCATTAACTGCATCCAAAGAACCCACAAACAGACTTGGAGCAACTGGCAGGTTAAAAAGAAAAAAACCAAAACCAAAAACTGTCTCATGTGCCCACTGCCTAAAGAGAGACAGATAGCCACATGTCTTCTGCTCTTGGTTTAACTTTCCCCCACTAGGAAATGTTCATGCATGTGATAGTGGTTGTTTCATTACAAGTCTGGTAGTTGCTGCTAAGAGAATACTGAATCAAGCTGTCCCTTTGCATATGGTTCACATTTTCTATTTTACAAGAGAAGCACAAAGAAGTAGATGGAGTGGGGATTAAAGCACAGGGTGAGAAGGTACTGTGCCTTGGAGGGGATCCCAGCTGTCAGCGAAGGTCTGAGGCAATTCAAGATGGATTTCTTAACAGATACAGAGCTTGAGAAAGCATTGCAAAGAAAAGGGGGTGGGGGGTGGGGACTGGAATGTGCTGGAGAGGACTGCTTTCAAGAATAGGGAAGTAAATGAGAGCCTGATACCTGGCTTGTAAGAAAGTAGGATTGGAGAAAACAAAAAAATCTAACAAGACCCTGGATTTCATTGAAATATGCAGCTCACCCCCCACCCCCATGGCTCAGAGGACACCCGCATGTGCAAAGGCACCACTCTGAGGCGTGCTGGCCACAGGAACGCCCCCACTAACGTCAGGGGCGTCCCCATTGCAGTCCTTCAGGAATCTTGCCGATGAGTCTTCCTCTTACACTAAGATCCTGAGTTGATTGAGGGCTCTGAGCAGTTCTGTGGTCCAGAATTCTTGCAACTTTCTTTAACCCAATATTTCCAGATTTATTTGGTTAGAGAACCCCGGCCTCTAATAATTCCTAGCTTGTAGCCGAGAGAACGTCATCATCACTGTGTAGGAGAGAACGTCATCATCACTGTATAGGAGAGACAGAAGTAGAGGAAATGAGGACAGAACTGCAAGATCCTGGAGAACAGAGAAGTGGGCACAGATGGGGGAAACTGCTTTCCTGGAGAGGCAGGGGCCCTTGACAGGAAGGCGAGCTACTCTGGGATGTGAGGCTTGATCTCTGTCAGAGGAACCCCCCCCACCCCCGCATAATAGCCAAGGAAAGGAGGGTGTGGGGGCATGGGGGCGCTCCCAGGCTGGTCCCCAGATGTCTCCAGAGAGAGCCACTCCATGCAAGTGAAAGGCTCACAATGGCTCCTGGTCAGACTATTTAGCCCTCCCCCTCCTGCCCCTAAAGACGCTTCAGAGAGCACAGGCACAAGCAGACCTTGTGACCCCAACCTGGGATCCTCCCCCTCACCCCTTTCTCCCCCCTTCCAATTCCATACATCTGCCAGCACTAGGTGTCAGGGACTCCATCCCCTCACTGGTGAAACTGGTGGGCTAGACTGTCCCTCCCTGATGTCTTCACCAGCTCTGTCAATTCTGAAATTTTATGAGAACTTGCTGATTGGGGCTCAAATTTCTGTGTTGTTATGAACTAGCAGTGACATTGGAACAAATAACGTCTGCTCCCCACGCCTCTCCTATGAAGGGCTTGCCCAGGGTGACCTTGAGGCCCAGGTGTGATAACGTGACATCATCGGGAGGGATGGATCAGAAGCCCCTCCCCCCTGGGGAGTAGAAGCTGGCGCTTTCCATTTTGGACACAGCACCTATAGGTGAGAGTGTCAGTTGTCTCCACGCTTAGTGTTTTTGTTGCCTTTGTTTTTCTTGGGGTGCTCTCCTCCATTCAGCCCCCACCTGCTTTATCCCGGGAGCTGGTGTTTGCTCTGTCCCTCTCTGCTCACCAGACGCTAGGCGGAGTTTGCCAGGACGCTAGCCTCCCACCTTCTTCCAGGCGTCTAGGAGTTGGGCTAATGTTGAAGATTAACAGGCTTAAAATAATTTCAAATTTGTTTTAATTTGGACAAGGTTGACCTGAAATATACCAGTGGGCAGTTTTGCAAAGGGCTTCTTGCCAAAAATATTGAAGTATATGAGTCAGGGATGGAATTGACTAAAAATGCACTGTTTTAAATTACTTTTAGCAAAAACAGTTACATTCAACAGAAGTGGAGAGTGACTTCACGTACATTGATGTACAAGTACTGTTGTCTCTTAAGACCATTATTGACATTTTGGTTTCCCCAGGATGTTCCCAAGTGGGAGAGGAGAAATTTCCATGGTTTGTATCTCTACCTTCCGGGCTAGTTTTGAGATCTGCACAGCAAGATACTGGGAATGGCTGGTTACCTTGTTAATTCCTCCTGGGCCATGATTTTCCCATAGATAGACTTGAGAGTTAGAGGCTGCCGTGGGGGTAGGACAAAGGGGATCACTAATTCTTTTATTTATTTATTTATTTTTTAAAGATTTATTTATTTGTGCATACAGAACTGGGGTACAGGCCAGAGGCTCAGGGGC
>NW_004567114.1:24289498-24382596 GCF_000260355.1 Condylura cristata | reverse complement strand
AGTACACTGCTGAGGGGAGCAGCGGGCGGGTCAGGAGAGGTCTGCCGCGCCATGTGGTCACCTCCCGGGCAGGTGGGAATCGAACTCATGCAGAAGCGGCTTTAGATTCTCAGTGCTGTGCTTTAACCCGCTGTGCCACCACGGAGGGCCCACTAATTCTTTTAAAAGAACAAATTACTTTGCAAGGGAGCAAGGTAAAGCTGTAGCATTTTCCTCTTGCTCATGTATGTATAAACCATCTATATAAGTTCTGTAGAACTTACATCCTGTAGCTTTCTGCAAGAAGCCTTATCTTTTCCCACATTCCCCACACCCCCGCAGCCCTAAGAGTGATAGAGCTGTTGCTCTATGAAAACCAACCTCCCCCTTCTCCTCCCATCAAACTTTTTCAAACCTTTTGCTCACTTTAGACTGGCTGCCCCTTCCCCTGGGGCTGGTGAGAACAGAATGTACTTTCGTTTCCACCAGAGAGGCTGTCTGTGCCCTTTCTGAGTGTGCAGATAGGTTGCTGAAAAATCAGACAGTGGAAAAATAGCCAAGCTTCATTGGACACTCACCATAGGGGTTAACTGCTTTATTTACATTATCTAATTTAATCCCTCCAGCAACCAGGTGAGGTGGGTGTTATCATCGTTCCTTGGGGAAAAGAAGTGAGTAGACTCCGTCTTGGTTTGGGCTCCGTAGGTGGGAAGTGGTTAACTTAAATGGCGGCACTGGCTAGGTAAGGAAGGTGGGTGCAGGCTGTCTCCATGGCAACCTCTTTGTGTCTCCTTGTTGTGTTTCTTCAAGAATCCGTTGTGAAAACCCCCCAAGACACGTACTATCTCCCCCTGAGTGGAGACTCACGGGCTGATCCACAAAGGGTCCCTGCAGTGAGGGGACGTGATCTTAATCACATGCGTGTCCCTGAGCTGGAGACCCTGCTTGGACCCTCTTTGCCCTCTTTTGTTCACCGAAGCCCTCTCCTCTGTAGCCCACCTGAGGCAGGTGTGTCCATGTCTGTGTACCCCAGACCTCAGAGGAATCTACAATGGTTTCTCTCTTGAGTCCAGTTGTAAAACTCAAAAGGGCTTGGAAGTAACTTTTAGCCCGAGCATTTTGAAATCTGGAATCGGAGTCTATTTTGTGCAGCCTGATGGAGGGAAATGCTGAGGGCCCTGGGGAGCAAGGGGCTGTGGCCCGGCTGGGGTTGAAGGCAGTGTCCATGCGTAGGGGTCACAAAGGGCCCTCTCAGTGAGCATGCTGCCCTCGCCCTGCTGAGTGGCGGAAAGATTATATCCCTGACACAAAGCTCTGGGCTTATCTTCTTACTCGTGTTTAGCTCTGTCCCCAGTAGCCTTGGCTGGGATCCGCTTGACCAGAAGAGGGGACTTTCAGTCCAGGGTGGCCTCTTGGATCGTAGCACCTGGCCTTGGCAGACAGCATTGGGCTGGAGGCACAGTCTGGGGTTCTAGACCTGGGGGAGGGGGGGTGGAGTCCTCAGGGTAAGGAGAGGCCGGCCTTGTCTGAGGGAGTCCAGGGGCCTGGGTGTGAGTCAGCCCCAGGGACAGGTTCCCCAGAGTGATTATTGGCCAAGGAGGAGGAATGACTAGCCAGGCCCCGTTAAATGCTGGCACTGGTGAGGAATGTCTCTAGGAATGCTCCCCTACAAAGCCGGCAGAATCAGAGAGGCAAACTCCAAAGCCGTGTTTCCACCTGGGCCTCTGGGGCTTTTGGGGCGCTCGGGCCCAAGAGAAGGCCAGCCCGCCAGGTGTTTCTCACACCCTGTGAGCAGCCATCATCACAGCCACCCTGTATCCGGCCATCGCCCCACACCAGGCTCTGGCTCACGCTAGCTGTTTCCTTGCCAGAGCCCCCAGGCATGGCATTATTAGCTCCATTTTATAGATGGAGCTCCAGGAGCTAAGTAATGAACTTGCTTCGATCATTGCTGGACTCAAACCCAGGTCTGTCTGGGTTTCTTTCTGTTCCACCTTTAGACTTTTTCAGCATCAACACTGACTCAGCCCAGGGGCTGATTTTGAATGAGCTTTCTGGGGTAGCAGTCATGTCCATGGGGTTTATGGATTGTCTCCATGAGATGCGGGGTAGAATATGGCGGTAGGCCAAAGGCACTGAAAAATGCTCTCTGTGCCTGGACAGTCCAGGCACATGCCTTGCCTATCTACAGTCATACTGCCTAGGACAAGATGCTGTTCCTCTCCTTCTCTGATTTCTGCAAGTAGGTCCTCATTGAATTTATTTGGGGGAAAGCCATAGTGCTTGGTATGTACTCAAGAGCAGCAGCCTTTCTTTAACCTTTCTGCCTTATTTATTTTTTTAAAGATTTATTTATTTATGCATACAAGAAGTGGGATGTAGGCCAGAGATGCAAGGGAGTGAGAGCACTCACCAGAGACAGTGGGGAGCAGAACAGGCAGACCACTGCTGAGGGGAGCAGGTGAGACAGGAGGGCTGCTGCACCATGTGGGTCACCTCCCTGGCTGGGGATGGAGCTCGTGCTGATATCAGTGGCTGCTGATAGTTTTTTTTTTAGATTTATTTATTTGTACATACAGAACTGGGGTACAGGCCAGAGACTTAGGGGCAGTGAGAGACTTCACCAGAGACAGAGTGGGGAGCAGAACAGGCAGATCAACGAAGTATACTGCTGAGGGGAGCAGTGGGCGGGTCAGGAGAGGTCTGCCACGCCATGTGGTCTCCTCCGGGGCAGGCAGGAATCGAACTCATGCGGAAGTGGCTTTAGCTTCTCAGTGCAGTGCTTTAACCCGCTGCGCCACCAGGGAGGGCCGGCTGCTGATAGTTTAATAGTGCTGTGTCTTTAACCTCTGTGCCACCAAGGAGCCCTTCTTTCTGCCTTATTAATCATGCCTGAATTTCACCCAGGCGACCAGAGCTCTCTTGTATGCCCATCACAAGTTTGTATGCGATTACCAACTTTCCTCAACTCCAAGATGTCCTTGATCCCAAGAGCACACTCCCCTCCTCCCATCTTAATATCTTTGTGATTGACACACACCTTGCCATTGAGATCTACATTTAAGGTGGTGGGATTGTTTCCATTGCAGTTGCATTTTTAGAATTGATGAAGACTAAGAATTAAGGAAATAAAATAATCCGTGTATTTATTTAGTTGACCAAGTAGACTTCTGACATTATGCTAGACGCTTGGAGTATCCAATAACCAGTGTGGAGTCTTTAGGAAACTGAAAGGCTAGGAGAGACATGTACCTGAGAGATCAATAGTTATAGCTTGAGGGTTCAGAATTTTGGGGCACCGGTGTGTGGAGAGAGAAAGGAAGGAGGAAAAGGAGATAGTAAGTTTGGGACACATGGAGAGTTGAGATGAGAATGCAGGGAGTGTTAAGGGTGGGTCAGGGATGGCTAAGGCTGGTATTTCGACAGACTGAAGGGTTGGAGAGAACAGTGGCTTAGAATCATGAAAAGTGGCTGTGTCTGTCACCCTTCGTTGTGCTGGACTGAAGGGTGTGTGTGGAGCACACTGAGGCTGTGGGTGCACACTGAGGCTGCAGAGAGAGCCAGGTGGCAGAGTATGGAACACCTGAATGTTACACACACGAGGCTTCTCTCTATCCTGAGTCCAGTGGTGAATCATGGCATAGTCTGGAGTGGGAGACTGATGGCCCTGCTTGTGGCTAGAACCCTGTGCAGACAGCACAGGGAGAGGATGGTGGGAAGGGGTGGGCAGAGTGGCAGTTGTTGGGAGAGAAAGACAGGTCTTTCTGAAAGGAACAGAAGTCCTATTTCATCGAGTGTCCCCAGACAGGACCTGCTCATGGAGGCTGGAGGAAAAATCACACAGTGGTGCAGTGGGGCCTCCAGGGGCCTTTTTCTTACCTTACCCCATCACCTGCACCCTTGCTTCAGGAGCGCCACATGGCCAACATAAACAGAAAAGCTGGAGGGAGAAGATAAGCTTGTCACTTGCCTCTACTTTTAAAGAAGGAACCTATCAACGTGCAGTGGTGACATTCTAATGTGCCAGTTCACCAATCAGAGTTTTTTTTTTTTACAGTTGATGGGAGTGTGTGCCGGTGATTGGGGGGAAATGTACTGGTGAGAGGGAAAAACCCAGAAAGCACATTTAAGTATAATGTAAGCTCTGAAGTGCTAAAAACAATAAGAAGTATGTACATAAGTCATGGTGGTTGTGCAGGGGAGTCATATAGAACACACAGAATCATTGCTGTTGACTGACTGACTCCCTGCAAGAGACCCCCAGGGACAGAGAGAAGATGCTGGGAAGCCAGGGGTGGAAGGCGCTCACTGGCCATACTGGTCATGCTCTGAAAGAGGGAAGATGATATTGCTGCTGTGACCCAAGACTGACGATTCTCTCCCCCCTTCCCTCTTCCCTGAACAGGTGCAGTGCCACACTTACACAGGGTACTGCTGGTGTGTCACCCCAGATGGGAAGCCCATCAGTGGTTCTTCTGTGCAGAATAAAACTCCTGTATGTTCAGGTACCGTGGGGAGGGGCGGGAAGAGAGACAAGGGTTGGAGGGAGACCCCTTGGCTGGTCTCCTGCATCTTGTGGGGGAGCCTTTGAAAGACTGGTGGTAGTCTTGGGTGGTAGTTATGAACCCTCTTCCAGGTCAGGAGGATTTCATGTCTTCTCTATAGTCAGTTGAGTGATAGTATCAGTATATGCCTATGTGCACAGATTTATTTATTTTGAGTGTAGGTTCCTGGTTCAATTCTCTCCTTCCAACCTTGGGCTATAACCCCTAGAACAAACATGGCATAAAAGTTTCTAGCTTGTGTGGTCTGGTTGCTGGGAGTACTTTATAGAGATTGGTTTTGTGGAGTCTATCATCCAAGACTGTGATGGTCAATTAGTGATGTCTGTCCTTCATAATAGTGACCCTTAAATATGGCTGATCATCACCAGTGCTTGGGAAATTTGAAAAACCTGAGGTGTTGAGACTCCTTCTCATATTATGGTCCACTTGGTCTGAAGTGAGACCTGGAATCCACATGTTTAAGAAGCTTCTCAGATGGTTCTAATGATTAGATAAGTCAGGAAACTCCTGCTTCAGAGTGACGCACTGCACCACTCCATAGCAAAAAATTGAATCTCTTCTACTTTCAGCTTTATAAACAGAGAGAAATTTTGCCAACCCCAAGGAATTGTGAATTATGGGTTTTCATAAGTCTTACAGTCTCCATTTCCATGTAGATGGTAAAGGACTTGGGTAACATTCCTTTAATTCAACATGTGGTTCAGTCCTCATTCAAAAAATTCTATCCCACCCACCATTTACTTAATATTTCTCCGAATCTATGTAAAGAAGTTTTATTTTTTTAATTTATTTTGGATTTTTAAGTGCAAGCAAAATATAAAACATTCTTCTAAAGCCAGTGGGAAATTCCAAAGACTCGTAGTCCAACTTTTCTGTTTTTTTCTACCCTTTTCCCTTTCTCTTCTTCCTCTCTCTTTCAACAAAATTTTATTCCCTTTTCTATTGGCCCTTCTATATTAAGGGAAACGTTGGTAGGAAGGGAAGTCAGTTTCTACATTAGGAAACCAAGATTTGCAGGCCAACAAGGAAAGTTTACTTTATTTGTGGTTTACATGGAAACTGGAAACCTTAATTGGGTTTGTGTGGGGAGGGGCAGAAATAAGCTCTCCTTGCAGATGACCTGGAAAGTTTCATTTAAAGCAAACAAATGCACTAGGAGTAAGTCATGAGGGGGAATATAATTGAATTATCACAGAACTAGTCTATAGAAAAGGGGTGTCCTATAAATTAGGGAAATTTGGATTCTTTCTTTTCTTTTGCTGGTGGGAGTGCCACAGACGCCCTTTCATGGACCAGCTGGCCCTACCCTGCCTGCGTGGGGTTGGGTTTCACAGAGTGGACAGGTGTCATGGGGTTCGGGTGATCAGATAGGAACACAGAGCATCCCAACATAACAGGGCAAAGCTTTTGGCCCAATCCACCACTATCCTCTCCTGGAGGAACAGGCTCATCTAGAAAATTGTTTCCATGCTTCAGACTATTTTGGCCCATTCAGTACAATTGGGCCAACAATTTTCTACTTAATGCAGATGGAAAATTGCCGATTTCCTGCCATAACCAGCAAGGGATGTCAATCATTGCACTTGCAGTAACAGGGGATTCTTTTCTGTTGGTCCACTGATGGGAAATGGCTCAGAACATGGAGACAGTGGGAAGTAGAGGTAATGGAAGTAGAAGTGAGAGGCAGTTATTGGAATGGCATAGGGATGTAGAACTTTGTGAAATCGGCTCATGACTGTTGCTCATGACTGGAAGTCATGGTTCAACTCAATGGGTGCTGTGATATCAGTGCCATTGATGTTAAACAACCCCACTGGACTTGTATGTATGTATTCAGTTTGTATATAATGCTCTTAGATGTGTGTACTATTATGAATGCATGTGCATGTAGGTGTGTATATACAAATAGCTCCAGATGCACGTAACATCAGGCTGTGCCAACCCTTTGAAAGAAACCAACTGGGATGCTTCCTGAATGTCTGTGTTTTTGTCTCCTCTCATACCCAAGGTTCAGTCACCGACAAGCCCTTGAGCCAGAGTAACTCAGGCAGGAAAGGTGAGTAGAGTTTTATGCTTTATCCAAATGTTTGCTCTGAAAGCCAGCCCAAGCAGGAATTCTTAGGCAAGATGGAGAGAGCCTAGGGTGAAAGCTAGTGCCTTGCCTGCAGAAACTCTCCATTTTTAGTTAGTGTTTCTCCAAGAAGCACTGGAGGGGGTTAGGCTTGTATAGAGGTGGACACCAGAATTTTGGTGAGCAAGAGCAATCCACAGAACTGGTGGGGACCCCGCAATTCTTCCTTCCCTGTGGAGATCCATTGCTCAACTATGTGAGCTATGTGAGTGGCTAAGATGAATCAGAAATTGTGGTGACGGGAGGTGAGCAAGTCTGTGCTGGCTCTATTTTAGAAGCCCCTTTGAGCAGGTTTTTCCTCCTTGAGTTCTGAGCTATTGTTCCAGCACATCCAGATCTCTTCACTTACACGAAGGCTGGCTCCGTGGGCTTGCGACCTCTGCAGTGGTCTTGAAATACTTTTTTTTTTTTGCCTTTAAACTTGTATTTTGTAAGTGAAGTTCACGGGATGACAAGACCCGTGCAGGAGCAGACAAAGTCCATGTACACGTGTGTCCACTGCCCACTCCTGGGACCATCTATCAGTGTGGAAGACTCTAAGCTTTATTGTCTTTGTGGTGCCTGCATGGGTTTCTGAAGTGCACTTCAAATTTTGATTTTTCTTTACCCAGAACATTAAATCGCAAATTCAAAAGCATCATGACAAAGAGAGAGATTTTGAAATAGAGGGGAACACTTTATATGTTAGTGCCTTTGAATGTCCCCCCCCGACCACCACCACACACTTTTTGAACAAAGGACCTTGCATTTTCATGTCATGCTGAACCCTGCAAATTATGTAGGTCAGCCTCATAGTAATTGGTTCTAATTAAGGTCTTGTCTGAGTGGACCTGCCAAGATGAGGACTAGGCCTGGCCCCACTGGCTGTGACCCCCAGTGTGAAGACACTGAGAGCCACTGCCTCTCTGCTCCAGGACATACGCAGAGCATTGATCGCTTGGTAATTGTTATCAACTTGTGTGTGCAAGCACTCCAGAACCCCCGTTTTCGATTCTCCACTTAAACCCAGACAGGGGTCCCTGGCTGGGCTTGAGTATTATAAGATGAGGGAGACTGGCTCCCGGCCAGGACTTAGCTCTCCACAGGCAAGGAGGAGAATGGCAGAAGCTGGTCTTGGGGGCTGGACACTCAGCGGGAGCGTGGAGTCCACCTGGAGAGCGAGGGCCAGGTGTACAGGCTTGTCTTACACACAGCCCCAGGGAGCCCCAGGGAGCCCAAGGCCCTGCTCCTGGGGCTGTTCTCCAGGATGGAGAGAGGAGGCGAAGGCACACGGCCTGAATGCAGGAGGTGAGCGTCGGGAGCCCTGCTGCAGGCGCTCCAAGAAGACCTGCAAGTGGAGTGTGGCTCTGCTATGGCCCAGTCGCTAGGAACCTGGGCCCGTGGGCCAGCTGGACGGCTCCTTCCCGTGAGCAGGAATAAGTAAGTGGGGACTGGGAGCAGTCTTTCCAGGTCCGTTCCCAAACAGGGAGACATGGCCATGAGTGTGAGTTCTTCCTTGGTGGGAAAGGGGGACCGGGGCACACATGTTTCCTTCTGCAAAGACCTGGAGTTGTCAGCGCTGGGACAGTGTGTGTCTGCTCCAGTGGCCTGGGGCTGGAAGAGGAGCGCCTTCGGTCCTGCTCGCTGCACCGGCAGCCTTCAGGAACATCTCCGCTGGTCCTCGACATGAGGTCCTGGTGGGAGACAAGAGAATGGCAGTCGTGCAAAACTGACCACACAGAGGTTCCCCACCCAAGGAGAGCACGGTGCTGAATAAAGCGACCGCCAAGAAAGCGGCTGGCCGTGGGATGCGGTCGCTACACCGCGTGGACAGCTGCACCCCACCCGAGGGGCTCTGCATTAAGAAACGAGCTGTGGTCCCTCTCTTGCTCTCTTGACTCCATCTGGAAGAGGGGGGCTTGATTTCCTCAAGGATGGGGCCGAAATGGGGAAGGGAGAGACTAAAGCCTCCTCTCTGAGACAAGTTCCCAGCTCTTCGCGCTCCTTCCCCAGATGGGCTCCCCTCTCCCAGATGGTTCTACAGAGGCTCCTCTTTGGTGAGAGGCCAGAGGTGCTGGTGCCAGGACTCACGTGCCAGGAGTCTTGACCTCTGTGGGTGGCTGCTCTTTCCCTGTACTTGGAAGGTCAGGATCGGGGCTCAGCCTTGTTTCTTTGTCTGCCTGGGCAGTGCAGTGCGCAGCAGGTTCAGGCCACCTGTAGGAAGGGCCACCTGAAGTCACACCTGTCCAGGAAGCTGGGGTTTGAATGGGAGCAGGGTGTGAGAGGGCATTTGTAATATCCTGTGTCGGTCTGCTGAGGTCCCTCTTTCAGCTGCCACTTAAGAATGGAATGTGCTCCGGAGGGCAGCAGGTGGGAAGACACAAAGCCTCCTTGTCTGAGCTTGTGCCACACGTGGGGTCTCCTAGAAGACATCTTTCTGGAGCCAGCGCCCGCGGCCCTGTGCACAGAGCCGTGCTGGGCCGCCAGAGCCCCTGGGCAGCAGGGTGAGGGCTGTGGCTAGGAGGAGGGGAGGCCCGAGGTCCGGTGTTGTGAGGGGCAGGGTCTGCGCACCCAGCACTTGCTTTCCCCACCCTCTGGCCTTTTGGAACGCGTTCTGCCGACGGGGCTTGGAGGGATCGGTTCTCACTGCCTGGAAAGAATGAAAAGGCCCATTGTGAGATGGAGACTCTGGTTGCCAGCCAGGAGTCGGCCCTCCAAGGAGAGGCGGAGAAAGTCAGGGCGGGAGGGGGCTGGAGAGGAGGCTGGAGAGATAGTGGAGAAAGGGAGGGGGAGAGGCGGGAGGTGGCAGGTCACAGCCGCTGGGTCTCAGATGGAGGCCTGGGCCGCTGCTCCTGGATCCACAGGTGTGGGCCCGAGGGGAGAAGTGGGGGGGGGGGGAGGGAGGCGCTGTTATCTTACCCAGATGCCCGTGCTCTGAGGGGAGGAGGGTCAGAACTTCAGACTATTCACTTAATCCCTTGGAATGTCCTTCCCTCGCTCTGTTCTTCGGGCCCCTGTGTTTAACGGACCCTTTATGGGCACATGTGTGGTAATTAACACGTGCAGTGTGGGTCCCGGGCCATGTGTTTGAGTTTCAAATATCCATTGATCTGGGGTTCTCCCATCCTGCCTGCCCCTCCTCTTCTGCTCTGGCCCCAGCCCTTGAAAAAAGATGGAAGGGGTGTGTGTGTGTTTGGGAGTGGGAGGGACGCACATGTATTTTATTGATTTTATGCAGGAATAGCAGAAGAGAGGAGAGGGCCCCCGGCGGCCCCTTAATCTCCCGACAATCTGCTGCTAGAGCAGTCGGAGTCTGCAGAAGTTGACACGGGATGCAGCCTTGGTGTCACTGAGTAGTCTGAAGGAAGCTGACAGTTGGGAGATTTTTACCTGCATCACTTTTCCTGACCAACCAAGACGAGCGTTTTCCCGAGCAGCCTCTTGTTAGGGTCTTAATGTGAGTAGATGGGAATATTTGCAGAGCATCCAAGCTAACGGGACACGAAGTGAGGTGTCAGAGGGGTTAGCCATGCATGGGGGTGTGAGTGACTACATGCGAGAAGGGTTAGGGGACACTTGTGAAGTGGTTTCTGTGAGTGCTCTTCTGGGCACTCAGGACCTTCGAGTTGTGGTGGTGAGCCTCCAAAGTGGCCAGAGTTTATGGTCATCAGAAGTTTTTTGGCGTTTGCTGTTTTCCCTGCTTGTAAGAGTTAGCCATTTCCTTACTTGTGGGAGTTAGCCATTTAAGGAAAGAGAAAAACAAAAACATTAGCACACCCGCTGATACTCTCTATGGGCTTCTGTATCTGTCAAGCCTGTCTTGGAGGGCGCGGAACTTCCCAAACTTACCAGACTTTAATTTCAAGGACTTTTTTTTTTAAGTGCCTCACTGAATGATCCAAGGAGAATGAGTCACATTTTATTCTCCAATAGAGTCCCTCTCTGTGTCTCTATTTTTAGAATTGCCCATGGAGTCTGGTCTACAGGTTCATGCCAATCCAGAGACCTTGTCGTTCAAATGACAGGGCAAACAGCTGAGGGACCATCTTCGTGCAGGGTGAGGGGTGCAGGCAGCCTCAGCCTTCTCGGGGATCCGAACACCTGGAGGAGGTGTCCTCCTTTGCCCGAGCCTGGCTGCTGTGTGCAAGCTGGCTGCCTTGGGGCTTCTACACATGGAGGTCAATCTGCTCACTTGCCTTTGACTCTACCCAGCTGCCTCTGTTTTTTCTTCTCCAGCACTGAGGGGAGGTTGGATCAGTAGCTGGTCTCTTGAATTTGCCAGAAGAGAGCAAAAATCTATTGTTTATCTACCAGTCTGGGCAGAATTTGAATGGAGATGGCAGCTGATGACATCTGTGGGTTGGCCCCTGGTCACATTGGATGTCCTTGTAGAGACGCTTCCTTCTGGATCCCATGCTCCAGGAAACGGACCTGTGCCCTGGCAGCTCAGAGCCCATGAGGAAGGGCACTGTGTGTGTGTGTGTGTGTGTGTGTGTGTGCTGCTTCCTGGTGCCCCAGCCCTCCCCGACCAAACCCAGCCTCTCAGCAAGTCAGCGTTGCAGGAAGGGCATGCATGAGTGTGCTGGCGTGTGCCTTCATGCTCACGCTCTCTTCTTCCCATAGGAGCTGCTCCCCGGCATGGCTACTCTTAGCCTCTATTCAAGGGTTACTGAAAGAAAGTTCATGCGCGGTGGATCCTAAATCCTGCCACATCCCCATTTCCAAGAACTGAGGAGGAAATGAGGGGCCTGGGAAAGATTCCTCTCTGAGAGTCTTAGGAGTCCCTGGTGTTTTGTACTTGCTTCTTTTCTTCTATAAGTATTAATTGAGAACTCGCTAAGTGTCAGGCTTGCTATAGTCACTGAGGATCCATCAACAAGCAGAACCAGCTAGCTCCTCCAAATTGGCCTGACTGATTAACCCATGGCAAGAACTTCTAAGAAGAGACCTCAAAGGAGGTTGCCTGAGATGAGTTTCTTGATCCCTGTGCTGGGTACCTTTATGGGTGCCCGGAGCACAGGGGAGCCAGCTCAGAGCTTGCCAGGGAACTGAGAACATGTTCACTTGCTCACTGTTCCTTGGCTGAGAGAGTCCAGTTCCAGGAGTGGCACATAGGTTGGAGGGAGGCCAGGCTTGCAGCCAGTTGACCCGGCAGGGGCAGGCCCAGCACCTCCTCTGCAGCTCTGAGAGCAGCGTCACCCCTGTGGCGAAGGTCTCGGAAGGGCCACTCTTAGGCTCTGTTGCGCTGATTCTCTGCCCAGTGCAGGAAAACTGAGACTCAAGGGCGGCTTACTCTAGAATTTCTATGGAAGTAGAATTGCTAAGGTAATTTTAAAACAATAAATAAATAAAATCTTAAAAAAATCACTTATTTTTTTTTAAACAAAAATCTTTAATGCTTTATTCCCTTCATGGCCCCTTCTAAAATTTCAACCCCTGCTTGTCTTAGTTCTTTGAAACAAATGCGGTGACTCCTCCCTTTAAAAATGTTATTTACTTTTCTTTTCAAGCGTAGTGTTTTTTTTAGAACAGTTTTAGGTGCATGGCCAAATGATCAGGACCTTGTCCTCTGCTCCCACACGTGCCAATAATGTCTCCCCATTATTGATGTAATCCCACACTTCACATCACCCCACCGTTGACATACTTCATATCGCATATTAACGATGCTTGCAATTGAGAAACCTAAGCTGACACATCGCTATCACCTGAGGCCATGGTTTTACATTAGGGGCCACGCAGTGTTGTACATTCCATGGGTTGCAGGATACTTTCGCTGCCCTAAAAGTCCCCTCTGTTCTGCCCGTTTACCTGTCCCACATAACCCCTGACAAGCACCGCTTTTTTCACTTTCTCCATCGTTTATCTTTTCTTTTATCTTTTCTGGGATGTCACAGTGTTAGACTTATAACGCTCTGTCTAATTTGGGGACTGACAGTGTTACAGTAATCGAGGCAGTGTGTGGTGCTGACCAAGGTGTAGATGCAAACATCAGTGGAGCAGATGAGAACCCTGCAGGGGGCGACACACGTGCGGCAAACTGATTTTTGACGAAAGAGCAAATACAACTCAGTGAAGGAAGGTCCAGTCCTTACAAGGCGTGATGCTGTAGCAATGGGCCTCCATATGCCCACATGCAAGACAGAAAGTGCCTGCACCCTCAACCCAGCCTGATGCCGATACAAAAACTGACTCAAAATGTCTTAGGCATGAAATGTAGAGCAAGTAAGACTTTTAGAAGAAAACAGGAGACAAGTTATAGAGCCTAAAGCTAGGTGAACCTAGAGCTTTGGTGTCTTAGAGTAACAACAAAAGGAGAAATTGGGCTTAAAATTAAAAACTTGGCCAGGGAATTATTTTGGTAAGAGACAGGGAGGAAATAGTTGCAAAGCATGTAATCTGACATAGAGCTTATATTTAGAAGCTAGAGAGAACTTTCCCACATTTAACAGTTGAAACACAACCCCATTAAAAATGGGTTTATAACCAGAGACATTTTAGGGGGGGTGGAGTTGGGGAGTGGGATCAAAAATGGGGGGGAGGAAGTGCATGGGACTATGGTGATGGCACAAGTGTGAATTGGTGATGGGAAGCCCACGGGGATTGCAGCTGAGATGGAAAAAGGCACAAACTGATGTAAAAATAAACCATTATAATAAAAAAGTGGGTATATATACAGATATGTCACCAAAGCGAATCTGGAGGGGCAAATAAATAAAGAGATGTTCAAGGTCACTAGCCATAAAGTAAATGCAAATTTAAAACTATGATTAGACATTACTATATACCCATTAAGAAGCCAAAATAAAAGAAAAAGAAAAAGAAGAGAGAAACATAAAAGCTGGTGAAGGTGCAGAGAAACTAAACTGTATCTTTCAAAATGACACAACCATTCGGGAAAATACTTAGAAATTTCTTCAGAAACTGAACAACTTAACATATATTTTTATTATAATCTAGCAACTATACTCCTAAGCATTTTATTACAGGGAAATTAAAGCTTTTGTGCACATAAAAAACGGCATGCCAATATCACATCAGCTTTTTCTGTAATAATCAAAGATGGTAGCAGCCCCAATACCCTCCAACTGGTGAAACAAACTATGGTGTGCCCATGCCATGGACTGGGACTCAGAATAGGGGGGAGAGGCTGTTAGAGGTGCCATGACAGTGGCTCTCAAGAGCGTTTTGCAAAGTTGAAAAAGCCATTCTCAAAAGGTCCGACACAGCACGTCTCCATGTCTATAACTGTAAAAGTGACAGATTTGTAGAGAGGGAGTTCATGGTTGCCAGGAGAGGTGGATAAGGTGGGACAGCGTGATCGTAGAGGGTAGCACAAGGAAGGTGTGTGATGATGGGCTTGTTCTGCATCTCGACTGTGGCGGTGCTTCTGTGAACTGCATAGAAGTGCTCACACTCACGCACACACCCCCGTAAGTGTGTGTGAGATGGCTGGAGCAGGAGTAAGGTTTGTGGACTCCACAGTAGCAATTTCCTGATTCTGATATTCTGTAATGATGTCACTTTCATCATTATGGATTATCGATGCAATGATATTGCCTATAAAGATGTTACCATGTGGGGAACTGGGTGAAGGGCACACGGGACCTTTTTGTGTTGTTTTTGCAACTTCCTGTGTATTCTTCAATCATTTCAAAATATAAAGTTGAAATGAGCAGTCTGCTTCCATGTGAACCCACCCCTGCCTGAGCTGACTCTACTCTGGCGATGTCCCTCCTTCCCTCCTCCCCCTAACCCTCCTCCTCCTCTCCTGTCTCCTTTCCTTTGTTGTCCTCCCCATCTTCCTTTTCTATTTTTGGCCTACCTTTTATACCAGCCTCATGGTTTTGCTCTTATTCAGGAAAACGTGGAGCTTGGGGAGGTGGGGGAAGAGCTTGTGAAAAGATGGCTTTAAGCATATTATTTTCCCTTCTTTGGGGAGGAAATACCAGGTGAGCAGACAAGGCAAAGCATTGTTCTCTTGCTCTGGAGAGGACCTGAAGAAATGTCCAGATAGCTTCTGCTCTTGAAGGTTAGAATTTGAACAGCTTACTTACATTTCTCACCCTCGCTGGGTATGGAACATACATCTCAGGAAATGTGGAGACGGATTGATAGCCTGCTGTTCTTCTGCTCTGCTTCAGGCCAGATTCTTAAGGGACTTTTGCAAACAAGCAAAGTTGTCATGAGTCATCTCCCTCTCTACTTTAGGCCTCTGAGTCATGCACTCTGAGGAGGTTCTGGCATAAATGTGGTCCCTTCAGAAGCAAGAACCGTCTAGCTGTTCTACCAAGGTTAAGTTTATCTCCAGTCTTTGTAAAAGATGGCCAGTGGCAGCCTGAAAGAATACAAGGAAAAGGGTGACATGATTTGGGCAGAGCCCAAGAGTCAAGGGGACTTGGGATGCAGTGAGACCTTCTGAATTTCAGGATGGGGGTGGTGGTTTCTTTTTTCCTCCTTCTCCAAGGCTCCTCAGTCTTCGAGACCCCAAGAGATGCCATTAATACAGATTCCTACTCTGTCCCCTTTGACACGTGTGCTTTTGAAGGACCTGGAAGAGAAAGCTCTTTGTATGTGGTCAGAATAAACTCATTGTACACCCAAACAATTAACTCCTCAATGGACTTGGCAGCCCCTTGAAAGGCCCGGCCCTGCTTCCCTGGACCTCTTGGGTTCCATTCAGCCCCTTAAGCACACCAATGTTTTTGGGTTTTGTTTTGTTTTGTTTGTTATTCTGAAAAGTCTTTCCCTGAGAATAGTCAGAGCAGATCAACATTGTCCTCAGCCCGGCATTTATCTCCACTCGCCAGCAAACGTCAATCAGGAATCAAAAAGCCAAACAGAGGCGGCTTTGAGCGGTGTCATCGGGGGTCGAAGTGACTTCCAGCTGTCTGTGCGCGGGCCAGGCCTTCTCGCAGGGCGGGAATTGTGCTGTCACACAAACCCACTGTCTGTATCAGCTCTCGGTTCTCGGCTCTCGGAGCCTGAGTGGGGGCTGTGACTCTCTGGGGCTGCACCTGCAAGGTGGAGGCCTGGTAGGGGTTGGGGGTCTGGGGAGGCTAACCCCTCGACTCTGGGCTCTTTCCAAGGCTGCTTACTGCTTCTCCTGCCATGAGCAGATCCCTCTCTGCACTTAGACTCCCTCTCCTTTTGTCTGCCTGGTGCATTCCCCGCCCTGGCCGGGGGTGAGAATAGAAAGGAAACTAAGTGTTGCAAATGTGGTGATGTTTTTATTTTTGATCTTGACATCATGTTTGAGAAATGCTCTCATTATCTTTATTATTGTTGTGTTCCTTTTTTTCATGTTTCAAGTTTACTTCTCTGAGTAAGAAGAACAATAATCTTTAAATTGTGTTTTATTTTCTCTATCAGTGCTTTATTGCCTTCCACTTGACTCTAGAGGAATTATGAAATTATAGAGAAATAAGTCTGCTTGAGGTCCAAAAAATTACCAAGAAAAAAGATTAAGTATCATATCTTTATAGGCATATCTGTAAACTGAGATTCAGATGTATATATTTCAGTATATGGTAATTTGCCCCCAAATTAAGGATTGTTCACAGATCTGGCAGCTGCTGCTAGGTGACCTATCTGTGAAGACTTTGTTACTGTTTCCATTTTGTTTTAATAGCGTTAATGAAGTATAACTATGTAGCACAGAAGGTAACCATTGTCAATATACAATTCAATGAAATTAGCACTTTTTTATAGAGTTGTGCTACCACTACTGGAGAACATTTCCATCACCCTGAAAAGAAACCTGGTACCATTTGCAGGCACATCACAACCCACACCAGTCCTAGCTACTAGGAATATGTAAATCTCTATAGATTTACTTTTAGTTGTTTCTTAAAAGGGGAATCAGACACTATGTGGTATCTGCACATGGCTTCTTTGTTTAGTATAATGTTTATAAGGTTCATCTATATTGTCACATGTATTAGTTCGTTCCTTTTCATGGCTGAGTAATATTCTATTATATGACTATATCACAATTTGTTTGCCTATTTTTACTTACCAGCTGGCAGACATTTGGTTTGTTTCCAATTTGAAGCTATTATGAGTATACTGCTATGAATATTTGTATACATGTCTTTGGGTGGACATGTTTTTTATTTTCCTTGGACAGATTCCCAGGAGAGGCATTTCTGAGCTGAGTGGAAAATTTGTACATCTTAAATAAATCACCACTCTTTTTCAAAGTGACTACCCAACTTTCCTACCAGCAATGAACGAGTTCAATGAACAGCAATTGAACAGGTTCAATTTCCCCACCCTTACCAGTACTGGCTACTGACCTTGTTTCAAAAAGCCATTCTAGTAGGAACATAGTGACACCTCATTGTCATTTTGTTTTTATCATGGTACAGAGTGCCTTATGGGGGACATTTCATAAAGCCAATAAAAATTGGTCCTCAGGCCCTCCCTGGTGGCGCAGCGGGTTAAAGCACAGCACTAAGAAGCTAAAGCCACTTCCGCATGAGTTCGATCCCCGCCTGCCCCGGAGGTGACCACATGGCGCGGCAGACCTCTCCTGAGCCGCCCGCTGCTCCCCTCAGCAGTGTACTTCGTCCATCTGCCTGTTCTGCTCCCCGCTCTGTCTCTGGTGAATCTCTCACCCTCCGCATCTCTGGTCTGTACCCCGGTTCTGTATGAATAAGTAAATAAATCTTAAAAAAAAATTGTCCTCAAAAAATTCACATTCTTATCAGATTATTGATCCATTGAATCAGCTGATTGCTGGGGTGATGAGCTGAAACCAACCCTGCTTCTTGGGAAATGAAGCCATAGCCAGCTGCTTTGTGGCATAGCTGTTCTCCCAGACAAGCGTCTCACCCCTCTAGCCCAGAGGACATCGGCTCCCTCCACCTTTGCATGCACTGGCATTCCATTGTCTTCCTGCCACAGTTTTGGTTTCTCCAGAACTTTATTTTCAAGCTGTCTGCGTGAAGCAGCATTCACACCCTCTGGTAACGTGATGAAGAGCCAGCAGGCCACAGCAGCCCGGCTCAGTGGCTGTCGTCTTCTTGTTGTGGTTTTCATTTGTGTTTCCCTAATGACTCATGATGTTTTTCATGTATTTATTAGCTGTTTGTACATCTTCTTTGATGAAAACTCAGCTAAACTGTCTCATCTACTTAGAAATCAGGTTGCTTGCCTTCTCACTGAGTTGTAAGGTTTACATTTAATTTAAAAACTTTGATGGGATTTCAGTTTCTCAAATCCAATTTTAAAAGTGGGCAGTTGGATACGAAGGTTTCACACTCACGGTCTATATCTCCTTTCAGAGGCCATAAGTCTTACTCCTACACTGTGTCAGGGCGGGTGGGAGAGTTGGCATCTTCTTTTTTAGAAGAGGCTCTCACAGATCAGTGAGGAAAAGTGAGGGGTTCAGGTTACCCCACTGTTTGAATGTAAAACTAGGTTCTGGAGTGAAACCCCTCTTAAGATTGGGAGACCCGGGACACATGTGGAAGCTGAACTCTCCCCAGCCTGGGGCCCGGTGTCATCCCAAGGCTTGCCAGGAAGCAGAACTGGTGTGGACCTTGGAACCACGCCTTGGAAGAAGGGTGCGTTGTTTGCTGGGTTGGAAGCCAGGGGCCCAGGTGCCCGGGCATAATGGTCAGAGGGTCCTGTTGGCTTTGGCTTGGCTCCCCATCCTTTGGGCATGCTGAATTTCACAGGTGGCTCTTCTGGCATCAGGGCACCTTTCTTTTCTCACCCCATAAAGATTTCCATCTGGGGCCTCCATTGTGGTAGTGCAGCTGTGCCTCCTCACCCTCGGTGACCCTCCCCTGCAGCAAGATTCTCTCCCGGCACGTGGCTTCATGCTCTGTGGGCTTCTGGGCCCACAGCTGGGCGATTGTGGAAGTCTTGTCCTGCAGGAGTGCAAAACTTCCCCTGGAGGTGGGAACTGTCCTTGTTCTCTTTGCTGCTCAGTGGACCAGATGGGGCATCCTAGCTTCCAGTCTGGATGATGGGGGAAATAAGCAGAATCTTTTCTCTTCTTCTGCCCCAAAGAGAGCACCAGCTCTTGTAGTAGGAGAGGTTTTAAATGGAATATTAAAATATCATGTACCCCTCTTTCACCTGGGTTTTCACCATGGTCTCTAGGGGAATGTTTAACATCTCGCTTTCCCTTTGTTACCCTGAACACTCCTAAAATAAAGCCACCCCGTGCAGAGGGCTTGAGCACGGGGCTGCTTCAACCGTGGACTCTGCATCGGCAGGAATGACCAAATGTGCCTTGCAGCTGCCAAAGACTTCACCAGTGACTCACTGAACTCAAAAGAAAGAGGTGTTAACAGAGTCAGGGGAAGCGACGCTGTGCACGCGATGACACGGTGTGGCTCTGTTCTGTGATTATTCCCTCTCGATGACTTCCAGAGCAAACGTGCACAGCTCAGCACCAAAGATGCCGGCTCCAGACTTCAGTTGGAGGCCCATGAGATATGCAACACGGTTGCTCTTCTCTTCCTCCTTCATTGCGTTCCTTGAGATGGTTGCTAGATAATTCAGGATGGCCTCGGCCCCTCTGGGAGCCAGATCTCGGTGTCAGCACCTGAACACAACAGCAGGTCAGGTGTCATCAGCTGTCGCCTGCTGTCAGGTTGGGGCCTCGGTTAAGATCCCCAGGTGAGGGTGTTGGTGCAAGAAAGGGATCAGGACTCTGTGTTCTTCCTGTCTCTGCTGGTAAGAGTCAGGGAAGTCATGGAGGTCCTGGGAACTCCAAATGGCGCCGGGCTGTTACTGACCATCTGACTGGCGTCTTGGAGGCTCTCTCAGCACTTCCCCTCTCCATAAATAGCTAATATCAGTGAATTTAGTATTCAGTTCCAAAAGACCTTTGGAGGGTCTTGGGAAGAGACTGATGGTGTAATCATCAAACTGAGCTCACAGTGTTCTCCTTCCACCCCCCCACCCCCAAGGAGATAAAATCGCTAAACTGAATTCTTCATCAGGGCAAAGGTTCTTGCTCCCCACCTTCTCCAAGGAGGTGAAAACTGGGTCTTGGTGGGGTGTTAGGAATCCTTGCTCCCTGTACATGCAAAGCCTATGAAAGACCCAAGCCCCCACTATGTGATACATACTCATTTATGCACACACACTATGCAAACACATACAGCAGATCTTCGTTTTTATAATTTCTCTTGGATGGTGACTCAGGGAAATGTTTACAAGCATTTGTAAAGCGGGTAGTAATGAAAAAGGCAAAGATCGAGAAACACGGCTCTAAGCTACGGTTTTGGTGAAAATAGCTCAGCGTTCTGAAACGTAAATCAAGTCCACATTCACTCCTGACTTGCGGAGCTTCTCCCGCTGCACAGAGCGCTGCTGACACTGAAGATGATGAGCGTTAAGACGTGGCTCCTGGGAGCCCCCTGAGCCCATCCTCTACCTTAGGACCTGAGAGCACAGTCTGGTGCATTGCCCACACACGCCCTCCTGTTCTGTGTGCCCTCACCTCTTCCTGGCAACTGGACTGCGCGCTGCTTCCGAGTTAAAAGTGTTCTAAAGAGCCCCCCCCCCCCATCTCTTCAGGTCAGCGTGCTCGAGACAGAATGGTCCTTCCTGCCAGCTCGTCTTTTAAAAATGAAAACAGAGCAGAGCCTCGGAGTTCGGAGGGAGCAGCATTGCAGCCTCTTGTTTTCCTGAAATGCCTCCATGAAGGGAGCTGGGCTGGTTTCCGAGCAGGAGAGAAGGAACTGGGGCACCTCTCTCTGATGCCACAAGCGTGCTGGCCCCAACTCAGGGTGTTTGGGGAGACGGCTCCTGGCTCGCCACTGCGGAGAAACAAGAGCTGACGGATGTGCTGGCACAGTGGGGTTGCTGGAGAAGGCGCCCCACAGCCGTGGCCTCTTGCTGCCTTTGTCCCTCTCGGGGACGGAGAGCTGACGGTGTCTTTCTGTGGTTCTCCTTTTCCTCCTTCTCTTTGCTTCTGTTCTTCCTTCCTCTTTGGTATCTTCACTGGGACTTGGCCGGGCCATGTGCAAACCCCAACCATTCAACAGTGCTGGAGAGTAGATAGTATTTACCTCAATAATGGTAGTCTCTTTTCGATTCTTTTTAACCCTCAATTCAGATGACGGGTCGAAGCCGACGCCCACAGCGGAGACTCAGCCGGTGTTTGACGGGGATGGTAAGCTCTGGTATTACTTCCGACTTGCATTGTCCCACCTATTTGCAGATTTGGGGAAGGTCCTTCCTTTGAATGTTTGTTTAAGCTTTGTTATTGCTTTCTTTTTTAATTTTTCCCAGTTTAACCTAGGTTGTTTTAACCTTTAAAAAAAAATGCAAATCCTCCCAGGAACTGGTACACTCTCCACTTTTGGAAAGGTCCTATGTTCTTGCCAGGCTTCCTGCCTGGCTGCTAATGTCCAAAAATAATACAGCCGGGACAGACCCTTGCCAAGACCTAGGAGCCAGGGCTGAGGGACACAGTCAGGCGGGCAGTATCCCTCTGTAAATGAACCAGCGCTCTTCCTGTTCTGTGCCAGCTTGTGGGCAGCCTGATGGGGAATGAGGGAGAAATCCAGGTGGACACCTTTGTTCTCAGGATAGTTGCAACATGTAGAGAACTATGTGTTTAATTGTAATGTCTCCATTTTTACTGTAATGAGCATTCATGGAAGAAAGAGATCACAATGGCCTGGGAAAAGATGTTGGAGGAGATGGCACTTGAATTGGGTCTGGAAAGTGGAAAGGTGGAATCAAGACATCGCAGGCAGGAGTGTTGCCACAGACAAAAGAGGGAATCATGTGGGGGTGGGGGGTCATGGGGAAAGCAGCAGGAAAGAGACTGGTGGACTGGTTCTTATTTAGCTAAGTTATAGGACCTTGAGCACTGAGTCAAGACATCTTGGAGAGGATAAAATTCCAGGTCATAGTGAAATTGTGTCAGCTGGTGGCAAAGATAGAGATCAGCTATAAAGAGTAAATTGGAGGAGCCTGGGGTGCTGAGGTCAGGCCCTGATTCAGTTTTGAGCTGCTCAGGGCCTGCATTGGTCAGTGTGCTTCATGGCACACCCCAGACCCCACCAGGAGGAACAGGAGTGCACTTGTAGAGTTTGACAAGGTTTGACTCTCAGTGCCATAGGCAGCAGCCTGTAAGCAGAGTTTAGTCTATGTGTCCAGGCCTGGGTCATGAGACAGAACATTCAGGGGAAGAAAAAGAAATTGTGCCACTGGTGGGTATGTTAGCTAGTGGTGTCCCTAGGCGCAACTCTAGAGAGAAGAATGGAAATTTGAGAGAGTCTTTGAAAGTGGTCATTTAGTAAAATATGTATGTTCATGTCTATCAGTTTGAATATTTTAGTGGTCCAAAAACACCCTGGATCATTGGTGAGTGTGGGGAAGGGGAGGGAGGGTAGGATGGGAGTGGGGACCGTGTCAACTTGGGAGACCTCTCTAAGATCCCTCTGAAGATCTTGTCACTCTATGGTTGGTTCAGGGTCATCAGGGATTCTCCCATCACATGAGAATGTCTCTGAGTGACCCAAGCCCTGGAGAGCCTGGAGGCACCCTGGAAGTCACTGGGTGGGGGAATTCAGTCTCTGAGTCATGGTATAGATACCACGAGGAAGGGACTTGAACACACATTAGGCCATGTCTTTCTTCCCCACATGGAACAAAGTCTCAGCAAGCTGAAATCTGCTGTGGCACAGCCATTTCCTCCAAAATGGTCTTTGTGGCTTGTTTGGCCTTCATTTGTTGATTTATCCCCTTTAAATCTTCTTCCAGGGAAGCAGCTGAGAGAGCCTTGGCTTGGCCCATGTTCCTTACCTCCTGGGATAATATTTTTATTCCTGGATGGAGTGGCTGAGCACCTCTGGACTCTGACCACTCTGCCTCCCAGCACAGGAGGCCCTGGTTGGACCAGGGGAGTGTCAATAGAAAGGGAAAAGTGGATCTAGAATAGGGAGATAGCACAAGTCTTGATGCTTGAAACATATAAACAGCTACTGAGATGTCTGGGGATTTTTCTTTCAAGTTAACATGCTCTCTTGCTCAGACTTTGTTTTTTTCTCTTCCCATTTTCCCTTCAGAAATCACAGCTCCCACTCTGTGGATTAAGCACTTGGTCATCAAGGACTCCAAACTGAACAACACCAACATAAGGAATTCAGGTAAATCATGTATCCCAGATGACACAAGCAGGCAACCCCTGCAGTTGACCCACAACTAACTCCTGTGTGGACTTGACAGGTCAATCGCTACAGCTAGAAAATTCAGATTCTATGTGCTAATCCCTTCCAATTTATTTTCTATTAATTAGCTATTCAGGAATCATCTTTGATGACATGTGGGTTCTTTGGCTAAAAAAACTTCTCATTTTATGCTTTAATTAACTTTCTCTATGCCATGCAAAAGGATTTGAAGGAAGAACGGCTGGGCTTAGATGGAGCTGGACTTCAAGACTCGAGACACTTGATTATGTGTTTTTGAGATTCAAAATAGCTGCTTATAATTCCAGATCTTCTGGCTTGATCTGATGAGGGTCTTGTGTGTGTCAGCTTTTGATTATTAACTGAACTTCATTAAAAATGTGCTAATTTTTGAAGCGATTTCAGATTCATAGGGTTTGTTTGTAGTGTTCATTTGCCTCTGATGAAGACCAAAGTCAACAAGGTTCATATGCCATTAATAAAGACCAGGTATCAATCGATAGGAAAATACACTAACAAGCCTAACCTGCACCTCTTTCAGGGGCAATCAGCTTGCTTTCAGCCTAACACTGCTGAAATGTGAGAAATGCCACCTGGCATAATTTATGTCTGGTCTTTTTAACCAACAGAGTCTAAACAAAAGTTACACTCCTTTGGACTGGTAGGAAGACTTTTTACACAAACTTTTAATTGTCAGTTTGCCATCCTCGACTCTCTTTAGGGTTATCAGTTGTCCCTACAGGTAGCAATGTGGGCACTTGCGTGCATGGAATAATTTAGACCAGGGCAAGATCCAGGCAGCCTTGGAGTTTTCTCTGTGATTTGAGATGGTCAGTCTCTTTGCACCTGTCTGATTCCCTGTTAGAGGAAAGTTGGGGGAGGCCTGGGGGGCTGGGATGGGAATGAGACCATGTGAACCCCTGTGGGCCAGAGTCTTTGAGAAAACAGTGCCAAGGTTAAAGTACAGGTGTTGGAATCAGGGAGATGTGGCATTTTCTGGTTCCAAATGGTGAGTGACCCAATCAAGTCAAATAATCTGTTTGAGCCTCGGTCTCATTCTGGGTCACCATCTCGCCTTCCAAGGATTGTGATTACAGGCTGGGTTAATGTCTACATTATTGGTAGGAAAAATATTAATGATATAGCTTATAGTGCCAAGAATTTGTGATTGTCACCCTAAGCAAAAACACCTATTAGGAAGCTTCTTAGAACCTTCTACCCGCTCACTGTCAGGCAAACACAGTGAGTTTTGGTGACTGTGGTATCTGGAATGATATCTACAACTGGTTTCCTCCACCCCCACCCCATTCATCCTGAATCCCCAGCAGGTCTGCAAATTTTCGGTCCAAACATTAATTTCATGTGCGGTCAAGTGGTAGATGTGAAGATGATCTGGCTTTGAAATCATTCTGCACCTTCTGTCTGGAACACTTAGTCGGCATCTGGCGCTTGTTCCCATGTATCTTGTTTTTGTCTACCAATGGTCAGTTTCTCTATGTAGGCTACACAAGCAAAGAGGTCAAGAACATTCCTGTCTGTCTACTATATCTATTATAGAATCCAACTCAGTGTGCTTGATCATTTGGGGGAAGGATGGAGGAGAAAAGAGCACTGTGAGGTCAGAACCACCTCTGTCCCCATAGCTGGTCTGAGGCAGCTCCTTAGAACTCTGCCTATGTTAGGTCACATTCACTATAGGCCTAGGCCTGAAGAGTGTCCATATCTGACAGATGCAAAGTCGCAGGCTGACAGAGGGCGTGACTGCTCTGGTCAAGCTACTAAGTACTTAAGTATTAAGTACTTGGGGACAGATTGTGTGTCACCTAGAGCTGTGTTCCCTGCGTGTAGGAAGTGTTGGTGCCAAGTCATTGGTGATGTTTGCGTCTGCTCAAGTTCTTTTGCTTTCCATTTGCATTCACTTTATGGTTTCCATCTGGGTGAATCTAGTCATTTTGAGAAATGGTTCTCAGGCAGGTAGAACTAGCTCCCCTCCATTGGGGTGCCCAGTTGCCTTTATTTTTCCTCATTGACCCCAGTTATGGCTCTATGGTTATGGCTATCGGTTAATGTATAAGACAGGATGGTTGAGGAAAGCTAAAGTTTCCCTGGGAGAGGGCCCTCCCTGGTGGCGCAGCGGGTTAAAGCACAGCACTAAGAAGCTAAAACTACGTCAGCCAGCGTGAGTTTGATCCCTGCCCCAGAGGTGACCACATGGCGTGGCAGACCTCTCCTGACCCACCCGCTGCTCCCCTCAGCAGTGTACTTCATCCATCAACCTGTTCTGCTCCCCACTCTGTCTTTGGTGAATCCTCTCACCACCCCTGCTCCTCTGACCTGTACCCCAGTTCTGTATGCATAAATAAATAAGTCTTTTTAAAAAAGTTTCCCTGGGAGAAATGGAAGTCAGCAGAAATGATCAGAATTTCCTAATAGATTGGGGGTTTTCTACATCATGGTCAAGTGGTAATACTGCCTGAGTGCTCATCACTCTTTTTGATGTATGTGTAAAAGACATGTAGCAGGGGTTGGCAAATAAAGTTTTATTGGAATATGGCCACATCCATTTTTTGTACCATATTGCCCATAAGTATTTTTGTGCTAAACAGTAGTGTTGAATAGCTGTGACAGAGACCACCTGACCCGACCATTATCTGACTCTTTTCAGAAAAAGGTTTATTGGCTCCTGGCAGATAGGGTTGAAATAGAAGCATTTGAGTGGGAATGTGTGTGTGTGTGGGGGGGGTAAGTTGGGGGGTGTCTTTTTTGGTCCCTCTCATAAACCAAGCAGAAATGGGAGACCTGCCTTCTGAGATGTTTCCTGATGTGCCCAAGGGGGGACCCACAGGCACTCTAGGCAGCTCACATGCCTTGGCTAGCCCACAGGAGCCTTGTCAAGCTGTCACATTCTGTTCTGTGCAGGATCCTGCAAATGGGGTCACAGGAAGCATCCTGAAGCTTGACTTTCAAGGAATCTTTTTCTATAGAAGAGATAAACCATATAATAGCAAGAACATGGGCTTTCATATCCGGCCTCCAGTGCTGACTTCCTACCCACAGGCTGAATGACCTAAGGAAGTTCATCGACTTCCCTGAACCTTGATTGCCTTGTATGGAAAACACAGTTATTAGTGACTTACAGGATATTTCTGCAGTGTCAACAGTATATATAAAACACCTGGCATACATAGGAGGACCCCTTAATGGCTAGAAAACAATGGCTCCTCTGAATGACTGTCTTTCTGTATTGCTTTCTTACCTTTGGTTTGATGCGAAGTCAGATACACTACAGAGTATAGGCAGCTGGCTCTGGCGTGGACGGGAGCCCCTAGGTCAGGCCTCCAAGCCTCTTTGCCATTAGAGATTGAGGAGAGATTCTGGGTTCAGCTAAACTGTGTCTGTAGGGAGGTTCAAGTGGTCCCCGAGAAGCTCTCTGGCCAAGTGCTCTTCTAGCTTTCTGTCAGAGGCAAAAAAGGCCATCCCAGTTTCTTTTACACCCCAAACATCCTTCTTTCACACTCAGACCCTGTGACGCCAGGTTTGTTTTCTGGCCTGGGGACTGTTGATGTTGGAAAGGTTCCACTGGGCAGCTGAAGTTTTGCAATAACATGACACATACGCCTGCAGACTTATCCTGTCTCCTTCTCTCCTCCGGAGGTTTGGTCCTTGTTTTAAGGCTTTGTCATGCGTTCACCGTGGCCATGTCACCTTTGGAGTCATTGGCTGATTCAGCGTTGACAGGTTTGACGCTGTGGCCCTCTGGCTCTCACCTCCATGGCCCAGCATTTCTTCCTGCAAGCGAGGAGACAGAGGACCTGTCAGCTGTCACACTGAAACAGCTATCTTCCCATGGGCGAGTGTGGGTGAGACTGTTCTGCTTTTATAAGAAAATGCCAACTGTTGCTGAGCTTTTTTCTATCACAGGCTAGCTAGCTACCAAGGCATTTTTTAATATAACAAGAATTAAAAATTTAAAAAATTAATATAAAATGATGTAGAAGAGGGCAAGGAGATTAAGGAAATGACAAAAACTAGGCTTCGTCTCATCCTTCAACCAGTATCCCACTGCTTCTAACGTTATTGTGCAGACATGACGACATAGACATCATAAATCCTACAGCTATGCTTTGTTAACGTTTTTGTTTTTTTTTAATTTTCTGTATATGACAAAATGCTGTACTTTCTCCTCTGGGAAGAAATTCTCAGGAATGTGCCTGTGGGAACCCTGAGCCCTTCTCTGGGCAATGTAGCATCACCCCAAAGACACAATTTCTTCTACCCGTGTCATTCGTCCTGTGACCTCTTGTGGGGTCTTTCACTGCTGCTCCTCTTACCTGGTTTCTCTTTTTTCCCCTTTATCTTCATATTTTCTTTTTTAAGATTTTATTTATTCATGCATACAGAAATGGGGTACAGGCCAGAATTGCAGGGGCGGTAAGAGGGATTCACCAAAGTCAAAGCAGGGAGCAGAACAAGCAGATCGACGAAGTATACTGCTGAGGGGAGCAGCGGGCAGGTCAGGAGAGGTCTGCCACGCCATGTGGGTCACCTCTGGGGCAGGGATCCAACTCTCACTGAAGTGGCCACAGCTTGGCTTAGCTTTACAGTGCAGCGCTCCAACCCGCTGGGCCACCGGGGAGGGCCCCTACCTTCTTATTTTCTATTGATTTTTTTTTTCTTGATCTGGCCTGGGACTTCAAGAAGACTCTAGAACCTGGTCCAGCGGGTTCAACTCAAACAGGCTGTGCTTTCCTCCTTTTGCTCTGTGCCTGGCAGGCCAGTGAATTTTGCAGCTCCTGGTTAAGTGTGTTTCCTGGAGCCATCCACAGGACACAAGGTTGCAGGTCCATCACATCTACATTTTGCCATGGAAATGTGTCCCTGTGCCTCACCTAGGACAGTGCTTGCCGGCTCACCACCCACATCAAGAGGAGCCGTCCACAGCACCCCCACCCTCACCTGCTAGTCTAGTGTGGCTCCTCTCAGCTGCCTTGGCCCCCTGGGCTCTTTCTGGATCACCCTCCCTCACCAGGGAAGCTCTGCTGGAGCAGGACTTGGGGTCACTGAGGCAGCAGCACCTCCTGGCTGGATCCCACACCCCCAAGCCAGCCCTTTTGGCCTGCCCTGAAACCGCGGGTGATGTAATAAACTGAGGCCTGGAAAAATAAACAGCTCTCAGGGAAACCAGTGGTAGCCGTTGTAAGCAAATACCCCACAGCCACCTGGAACCTCGCACATGACGTGATTGGAAGGAAGAGTGAGTAATCCACTAACGTTAGCAGCCGCGGACGAGTCTGGGCTTGTGTGCATTTAAAATATCTATATAGAAACAAGGTCCTGATGTTTATTTCTATAACTGGCCTTCTGGAGGTCTGCCCGTCTATCCGATGCAGGTGTCTGGGTTGATCATGGTCTGGAAGCCAGGCCAGGGTGGTCATCGCTTTGACTTTCTCCATGGCAACAGAGGCCTTCTTCAAGTTTTCCCTTTGCGAGAGCAGCCGTCCACATGCTTGGAGGCCCCAGAGAGCCGAACTCAGCAGTCCATTTTTACCCTGTTTTAAAATTAGCTTTCCGGCTGCCTTGCTCCCTCATCCCACGTTGTCTGCTCGTAGGGCTGGGTAGGGGGAGGTGTGAGCTGGCCACTAGGGCTTGCTCACCTCACAATGGCTTCGGTTTGGCGCATGTTTTCTTTTTGGACTTTGCTGCTAAAAACTGGAATCAAATTTCCTACCAGTTATAGTGATGGGCTCCTAGTTTGCTCAAGGTGGCTGCGCTCTTGACCTTGGTGTAGGGTGTCCTCATCTATTGTAAGGTGGCTTTGGAAGTAGCTGGGGTGCATCTCTCACATATAGGTCACACATGCACGCATCATTAGTGTTGTGGTGGGGGGCGCTGTGAAGTTAGGGTACTTTATGCAGGCAAATTAAAAAGTATCTCTCACACATCTTCCCTCAGGGCCTTGCCTCTCCTGAATTTTCATTTGCCAGCTCTTGTCCTGGAAGGCCAGCTGCTGGGCAGGTCAAGGGCAAACAAGCTGCTAAGAAAAACTAGAAAGAGACAGCTCACCACTTCTGGGCTCTTCTCACTGCAGACACCCTGAAGCGTTTCAGTTCCTTTTGTGGAACAGTCCTCGGAGCCCATTTAACAGCCGAGTCGATAGACAGAGGGGCTCTGAGGAAACCTGAGTGGATGTGAGACAGACACTTTAGTGCCCACATGCTCCCCCTAGAGAGTACCCTCTCGAGGACTTCTCCTCCATGCTGTAGGAGCTTAGTTTCTGTGTATGTTGGAGGAGAGTGGGTGTCATTTAGGACAATGGCGCTCTGTGTGTGGCCACTTTGGGCTCCATGGAGAGAAATTCCCCCCGCAGGCCCCATCACCTGTGACAGTTCCTCTGGCCAGAAGCCCTATTTCAGATCCCCCTGACAAACACTCCAGTGAGGCGGTGTCAGGGCGCGCGGCGGACGTGGAGAGGGCTCTGAGCTCCGCAGGTGGGGTCACCCAGCATGACCGTGGAGGGAGCACCCCAAGGCCCTCGCAGTCTGCTCTGCTGGTGTGAACGTGACGGGTGGACGCAGGAGGCTGGCTTTGGACTAGGCGCCCCGAACTGTGAGGAAGCACACTGTCCTGTCTACTGGCGAGACTGCGGGTCATGGGGATGGGCAGGGTCTGGGGATCGTCTGTTACTGCTGCTTCAATTTATTTATTTTTATTTTTTAAAATAATACAATAGTTTATTTTTACATCATTTTGTGCCTTTTTCCATCTCAGTTGTAATCCCCGTGGGTTTCCCATCACCAAGTCACCCATGTGCCATCACCATAGGCCAGAGCACTTCCCTCCTCCATTTTTGATCCCATTCCCCACTCCAGCTCCGTAAAATATCTCTAGTATAAAGTTGTTTATTATATTATTACTTCCCCCCCACCCCGATCCTTTATACTATGAGTGAAACCATCCGGTATTTTTCTTTTTCTTTCTGGCTTATTTCACTGAGCATGATCCCTTCCAGCTCCATCCATGTTGCTGCAAAAAGCATGAGTTTATCTTTTTTATTGCTGAGTAATATTCCATTGTGTATATGTACCACATCTTTTTAATTCAGTCATCTATTTTGAGCATTTGGGTTGATTCCATGTCTTTCCTATTGTAAATAAAGCTACTGCTGCTTCAATTTAAAGGGGCAAATGAATCCCCTTGTTATGGGCCTTGTCCAAGGTCATGGGCCCATCAACAGTGATTATGGACCAAGGCCTATACTTGGTGTGACAGGGGCTGGGAGGAGAAATACAAAGGACTGTCTAAACAGCTGATCATGGGTGCTGGGGTGCCAGAGGGAGGGCCAGGTGTGTGGTCCACCCAGTGGGGAGGAGTACTACTTTGAATTTCTGGCATGGTGACCACAAAAGGCAGGTTGCTTCTTCTTAGTTATATCCTTTATTTTGGGGTACTTACATATGGTGTGCCCCTTTACTGGCTGAACCTGGAGTAGACTGCTCCCCCTTCCTGCCCAGGGCTGGCCCCTGCGGTCCAGCTGGCAGACTCCTCATCCACCGAGATGGGTCCAGAGGCATCACTCCATGTGTACAGAGGACATGGCCACCTTAGGCCAGCGCCTCCCTCTATCCCTCAGTGCTTCTCATCCTCACAGCAAGCTGTGGTCCCCCACTGCCCTCCTTTTATAGTCAGGGAACCTGGGATTGAGCATAAGTAATGAGCCAGAGGCCACAGAGCTGCCACGTGATGGAGGCAGATCCATCTGACCCCAGACCCGTGCTCTTGGCATCAAGGTATGTTGCCTCGATTCTAGCTCCTTTGATGACTGTGAAACAGACCCTTCACCTGCCAGACCCTTGGGTGTCGTGAGCCAGAGAGGGGTGCTATGCCCTGCTCTTACTGTCAGCCTTACCACAGGGGCCCATGTGTCCCTACGCCTCTGTCCTGGAACATCTGACCTTGGGAACAGCTATTCCCTGAACTTCTTTGTACTCTCACTTCTCCTGGGCTGCAGCTGAAGAGCATTTCTGCTCCTGTCTTGATGTTAGTTCACAAGAAGGGGTGCTCAGCTCCCCCAAACTGATCCAAGGTCCTTTCGTCTACGTAAGTTAAGATTTTGGTTGCCTGTTTTGTGGGGCAAGGGCTTTTTGATTAAATGTGATGGGGAGACCCACAGCAGTGGAAGGGTGACTTTTAGATTGTGTATTCGGTTTCTGTCCACCATCCACACTCTGCTTGATCCACAGCTCAGACAGCTGGGCACACTTTCAGGGTCTGGCTCTTCCGTCTGCTTCTCCCCTACCTGGCAGGGCATCTCCTGACGCTTCTCCTTTCCTGGCCTGCTGTCTTCCCTCTGTTCTGAACAGAAATCTAAGTGATGATTCTGAGGGTTCCCTGCTTCTCAGGAGTCCCTGCGTGACTCTGAGACTTAGGAACTGGCAGCAGCCCAGTGGCTGCTCAGTGCTGGCCATAGTGGACAGCCCATGGGGTGGGCCAGCCAGGCCTCTAACAGTTGGAGAAACATTCTCCTGGGGCCACCAGACCATCCTGTGAAGAAGTGCAAAGTCCACAAGTAAGAAAAATCACCTCTTCATATAGTTGGCTTGAAACCAGAGGTGCTAAACCCCATGTGGCTAAATAAACAGAAAGTGCCTGCTCAGAGATGTGCCATAAATCACTCCCCATGATTGCGGCTCCCGGCAGCCCCTCCTCCCAGGGAGCACCATCTCCAGTCCTTGAGCAAACCTCAAACAAGAAAGCCAGTGCCTTCCAACCTGGCCCTGGCTGGCCCTCCCTTTGTTTCTGTAGTTCCCTTCCGACTGCGTGCACACACACACACCAACGCAGAGGATTCTGAGGCATTAGCCACGCAATTTCTTACGCCTCTGGAATTTCATATTGCGATTTAGGAAAGGCTGTTTTTTAACACACAGCTTGTTTTTTTGGGTTATCGTTCAGCATTTCATTCATTTTTGATAAGAGGATAGGTGGGTGTGAGCCGTTTGAAGGGGTTTCAGGGTAATTGTAGGCGACACAATGCTAGCGTTTGCCTTAATATTCTTGGCTTGATGGGACAATTCCTTTTGCAATGAAGTATAAATAGCACCTCATATTTTTCAGGCAGATAACCTATTGATTTTTCCCCAAAGAAAAATCCAGCACTTACTTAATAGTCTGAGGGTCCATTGTTGTGTTTCCCAGGATGAGTTCAAAGAGACAGGTCAGCTTTTTTGAGCCTCCGAGGTTTCCTCCCTACCACTTGGCATTTACTCACCAGTGGGTGGCTCCCTCTCGCAAGTGGCTGGGGATGGCACAGCAGGGATGCAGCATGGAAGGTTCTTGGACTCAATACTTGTTATGCATCCTTCAGCCTGAGACTCCCTGCTTTCCTGTGACTTGGGAACTGGGGGCCAGGGATGGGTGCAGTGAAGGGTCAGAGGGATGTGACCAAGGCCTTGGTCTCAGGGGCTTATCATTTAGTTAAGTCAACATGTCAGATGTAAGAGGTCCCCAAAAGGAGCATTTCCTTAGCCCTGGACTTAGAGGGAGACTTCATTCTAGGCTGGGCTCCTCCTGGAAAGCTGAAGGAGCCCTTAAATGAGGGCAGGTGATTTCATGGCAAGTTTTTCTTCTTGCACATCTTACAAAGTTTTTCTGATCTCTCCAGAGCCTGACACATGTGGCACACAGCACATCCCCTATACGGCTGTGTGAGAACCTGGGTCCTCTGACCTCTCTGTGAGCCCCACCTCATGTGCAACTCAGGGTCCTGAGTGAGACCTCCCATCTTTCTTTTTTAAATAGTTAATATTCTTCTATTGCACAGTATCTCATTTCTCCCCTCAGGGGTAGTCCCCAGAGTTCTCTCACCAACACAGCACCCTGATCATGATCCATCACCGGGGTCCCTTGTGCTCTTGTGCTCTTCCCTCTGCTGTTTTAACACTTCTCCCACCCCTCCTCTGCTGTCAGCCTTACATCTATATTCACCTTACAAGCTCTGTTTTTTTTTTTTTTTGAAAATGTCAAGTGTTTTTTCTTGACCTTTTGTTCAGTTTCTCTATATTTCACATATAGGTTAAATCATGTGATATTTATCTCCTTTTGACTTATTTCACTGAGCATACTGCTTTTAGCTCCACCTATGTTGCCTCAAATGGCATGCATTTCTTTTTTTTGTGTGTGTGTGTGTGTGTGTGTGCATACTTTTTTATCTGTTCTTCTATTTTGGGGCATTTAGGTTGCTTCCATATCTTAGCTATTGTAAATATGTCCTCGTTCTTATCCACATCTCATCGCCCTTTCCTCTGGTATATGCAGCACTCATGAAGGCCTTGGCAGCTGCCCCAAGTGGGCAACCTGAGTCATCACTAGGAGGAGCGCTCCTGAAACTTTTTCTGGGAAGTCTGCTTTGTTCATTGCAACATCTTCCCAAGATACATTTCTGTGGCCCTTTATTCTTGGTCTTCTGTTAGGTTGGCCTTTTTCCTTGCTTTCATTTTACACACAAACCTTGTGATGATTACTTTCGGGTGTCAACTTGCTGAGGTTTTTGTTGTCCAGTTTGGTCACACACTAGTCTAGATGGCACTGTGAAGGTATTTTTAAATGATCGACATTTATAATCAGTGGATATAAAGGAAAACAAACAAGCTTCCATAACATGTATGGGTTTCATCCCATCAGTTGAAAGCCTTAAGAACAAAAGCCAAGATTTCTTGAAGAGGAAGGAATTCTTTCTCAAGATCATAGCATAGAACTCATGCCTGAGTTTCCAGCCTGCTGACCTGACATGTTGACTCTGCATTCAAGACTGCACCATCACTCTGACTTGAATTTCCATTCGGTCTGTGTGACCCCTACAGAATTCAGGCTTGCTAACTCCATGATTGTGTGAGTTAATTCCTTAAGCCAAGTCTTCTCTTTATAACTATATATAAATGGGTGTAGATTGAAATACAGGTATATAGGTACCTAATATTATCTATCTATTGGTCTATCTATCTGTCTACCTATCTGTCTGTTTGTCTGCCTGTCTATCTGTCATCTATCTCCATATCCATCCATCCACCCATCTATCATCTGTCTTATCTCTTTCTCTCCATTAATCTCTCTGTCCTCTCTGTCTCCCTCCACCCATCATTATCATTACCATCATCCCCCTCTCCATCATCTGCAATGTAAATCTTCCACTGGCTCTATCTCTCTGGGGAGCCCTGACTGCTATTGGCCCTGATGGTTGCCTTCTCCCCCCACTATCACAACGGTCCTGTGATATTTTCTCTAAAGAGCTCATGATGTAGTTGGCTCATCAATAACTGCAGCCTACATTTCAGGAGGTATTTGGGTGTTGGGTCATCCACATTCCAGCTTTTCTGTGTACTCCTTCCTTCAGCAGTTCCTTTTCTGGAAGACAGCAACCAGAAAGAACAGCCTAGGGATCTGAAACTCAGATCTTCTGGTGTTTATGTTTGTTGGCTATCACTGTCTAAAAAAAAAAAAAAAAAAAAAAAAAAAAAAAAAAAAAAAGGAAAAAGATGATAAAGGAGAAATTTTCCCAGAACAAAAGGATAAACTCTGGGCTAAAATCAAGACTGGGGATTAGCTGAGGATTTAGGTTGTCTGTATCTTCCTGGCTCCTAATCACCACAGGCGGTTGAGAGGCCAGCCATGCAGAGAGAGCTCATGTCCACGCTTTCCCTCTCTTGGCTGGACACACAGGGCTCTACGCCCTGCGCCCGGAGACAGACTTTAGTTCATCTGGTGCTCTTGTCCCTTTCCCACCCACACGGCTCCGCTCCAGACCTCCTGTGCTCTGGTGTGATGTGTGGTCGGTGGTGGAGAGGTTTGTGTGTCTCCTGGTGGCAGGGGCGGGACATGTCTCATAGGTGATTTCCCACTGAGTTTCTTCTCTTAAGTAGTCAGAGGGTTGTGAATTGAACTTAAATCACTGAGTGCCAGGTGGGGAGTGACACTGTTTCTCTGCAGCACCCTGGACTCGGGCCGGTGTGTATGAGTGTCTGTGAACGTGTCCTCATCTCTCTGCGTCCCCCTGCACGGCCCTGACTGCTGCTCCTCCCCTGCTGTCTGTTTCTCCCAAGTGTTAACAGGTGGCACCAGTCATACTCATAGTCGTCAGCCAGGCCCTCCATCCTGTCATCCACCCCGAGCTTTCCTAAGCAGAGATGGAATGTCTTAGAACCACAAATGTCCAGTTGTGGGGTACGCCTGCTCTTAACCACTGTTTCTGATGAGCCCCCTGAAACACCCTCTCTTACATTCTGGAAGGTGACTTTTTGGTATGTGGGAAACCCCATACTTGTGAAGTTGAAGAGTCATGTGGGAGGTGACAGAGAAGAGCAGTGGCTAGCAGCGGCCCCAAAAATGGGGCTGGTGGCTTCTGGGTCCTCAGATACAGAATGAGCTTATGCCCTTTGGCACATACTGACTCCTGCTTGCACAACCTGTGGAGGAGCACTGCAGGAATAATTGATCAGTTGACTGAATGACTAAAAGGTCTGAGGGAACGACAAAAAATAGGCATGGGGTAAATAGATGAAGAGTTGAACAAGTCTGGGTCTTTCAGTTTCTCGTTGCTGTATAACAAACCACCCCCAAACTTAATAGCTTACAACAACAACAAAAAATTTCTCCCTAACATCTCTGTGTTTTGACTGGGTTTACCCAAACTCATGCCTGGACCCGTTGGAGGGTCAGCTGGGCTGGAATGGCCCAGGTCAGCTCGCTCACACATGTGGCTATGAGATGAGCCACTTTGGTGATATTTCACCGCCAGTGGGCTGGGCTGGCTTCTGTACATGATGGTCTCAGCATGGCCTTCTGGGATGTGGACATGGAGGCTGCAAGGCCTTTTAAGAACTGGGCCTTGGGGCTGTACACTGTCACCCTTGCATTGGTTGAAGAAACCAGTCAATGGGAAGGGGACGATGGCACGGAGGGGCCATTTGTGGTGACAGTTTTATGATGATATGCACAATGAGTGGAAGAAAAATACCAGCGAGGATACAGATCAGACTGCAGCAGTCACAGGAGTATCTGCAGAGGTGAAGAGCACAGTCCCCGCTGCCTGCCCAGACTGGAATCCTCACTCAGTCACCTCTAGTTATACGACCTTGAGGGACTCGCATGGCTAGTGTGGGTGTCTGGCTCCTCTTCTACCCAGGGAGTATAATAATGACACCTGTCTTAGAGACTTGTATGGGTTTGAAGTGAATTAATACAAGTGCCCAGTGCCACACGTGGCATGGGGGAAGCACTCAAATAGATGTTAGCTGTTATTATTCATTTTACAGCTCTGTCATGGCGGGTGAGTTCTGCCTTTGGCTTTAAATTCTCTAGTTCTGAAATAAAGACAGAAAGTACTCACTGCCAGATTTGCAGTGCTCTTAAGCTGCAAAGAAACATTGGTTCAGAAGATGCTGTTCTGTGTCCTGTGGACAAGTACTTTTTTTATCTACTTGGTTTTTAAGGCAGCAGGTCTGGGACTGTCTACAAAGCAACCAACCCAGGAGAGCTTCACACTATAAACATAAATGCATGTTCCCCTGGGAGCAACTGACTACAGAGAAGGGGGCTTGGGTGACCCTAGTGCTCTCTCCTCTGCTCTTATGTCCAGAGAGTAGCAAGACATGGTTGGCTAAGGGAAGCCCTTGATAGGAAGCTCAACTCTTCCCTCTCTGGGCTGCCTGAACTTGGGAAAATTCATGAATCTCTCCAAAGTTCATCTGCCCAGCCGACAAAACGGGCATAAATACTGTCCAGGTTCCCTGGACACAAAGACTTGGCAGAAAAGCCCTAGTCTGCTCCCAGCACAAATCACCCAGTGAATATTTGCTTTGACTAATACTGGGGTAAATGTTTTTATGTTGGAAGACAGTCCCTGCATACTCTTCACAAACGATGTTATTATAAGCAGTTCCTGTCCCTTTCTTAGGGGACCCCTGTGTTCGCAGGATCATCGTAAAGTAATAATTCACCAAGCAAGTGTGTTTCACGGAAACCCCGCCTTTAAGCTTTCCCGCTCCATGCTACCCCACTTGTCCAAAGAAGCAAGCTCCTTCCTTGGTGTGATTTTTATTCTCTGTGGGACTTGGTGCAACCACTGGAAGCTGGAGATAAACATTTCAGAAGAGCCTTTGAGGGCTTCCAGAAATCCGTCGACAATGCCCAAATCACAAATTTCCAGCTCTCAGACAGCCTTGCCGTGTTTGCAGGGCCTCAGCATCCCGGAGGAATGAGGTCAGGCCCATCATTCCGCTGCTCTGGGAGGGGCCTCCCCCTCCGCCTGCGTCTCGTGTTCAGTCTGATTTATGGCTTTAGAATGTTGGCTGGGAGAATCTTAATTTAAAGCCTCTGTCAGGTTGTTCCTTGAGTGTGGTGTCAGAAAAAGCGGTTTTCCTTTGGTTTTGCTCCTCTGTCGCCTTTTCCAAGGATGAAATATGAGGTAGGAAAAGAAGGCTGTCACCTCAGGACTGGGGATGGAGTGTTAAAAATCTCTCATGGAGCCCCCTGGAAGGTGCCAGACCCCTTCCCAGCCAAGAGGCTCAAGTGAAAACTCTGAGTGTTCAACCGATTTTCCCAAGACTGCCGTCACCCCAGTCAGCTCATGTCTCTCTCCTGAGCTGCCACTAGGGGCTCTTTGGTAGAAGTTACGGTTCAGTTAGAATCCTTGGTCTAATGTCTTGTCAGCTATTTTAAATTCCTGTTCCTTTAGCTGAGGAGATTGTTTGGCTTTGCTATTTTTTTTTTTCATTTTGTAAATTCAAAATGATATCTTAATGTGAAGGTACTATACCTACCTGCCTCCTGCCTCTCAGGTATGTCTACACCTCCAAGGAGATCATTCCCTCCCCCTGCCAGGGGCATGCCAGATAGTTGCTCTGCAGAATCCCCAGTAGCTGATTTTCTCTCGTCTTGCCTGCAAGGTGTCTCTGTGGACACCTGCAGTTTGCAGCAACACCTGGACTGTCCATGCATGTACCGCCAGCAGGGCCATTATTTCAAAGGGGCTGGCAGCGTGAAAGTTGAGTTTCTGTCATTCTGAGCCGTTGTGCTGTTGTTCAATGAGCAATGTGAGTTCCCAGGTTGCCTGGGCAAACTGTTGCTCTAGGAGATGATGTTCTTGTACTGCTCTGTGATAATGTCATAGGATGCCCCGGATTGCCTTCCTGTCCTCTTCTTCAAGAGGCAAATTGTGGAATAAATCAGTACATCAACAGAATAATATAGATTTATGATAGGATTGCTTTTCTGGTGAAAGTAAAATGGTAGTTGTGTGCATCTGGATAAGTGTGGGCGTTTGTGCCTAAGAGCAAATGTAGGGAAGGGAGTGTTTAACTTTGGTGCCATTATGGGTTTTGCAAAACATTTTTTATAATAAGAAAAGAAAACCTGATGCTCTCTGTTTAAAAAAATGAAAAGGCAAACAAACACAGCCGCAACCCAACAGCAAGCATGGAAGCAAAGTCAGGCCGGTTGGCTGGGTTGAATTTGCAGGTAAGGAAGAGGTTGGGGTGGGGGTTCAGTCCCCTAGCAGGCCAGGCTTGGCAGGACCCCCTGCACCCTGCCTCAGCTGGGCCTGGCTCCCAGGAAACCAGGTTTGGCTGTGCAGACATGTCCACGTTTTCTTGGGGTCTCATACAGACCCCTTCCCGGCAGGCCTGTTTCTGTCCTCGGTGGCCTGGGAGCGTTGTGTAATGGACTCTCCTCCTGAAGCACACACCCAGGGCTCTGTCCTGCTGCATTTCGACTTGGCAGAGTCTCTTCCTGCACAGGCACCCTGAGCAGATGGTCAATGCTTCTGCACCCGCCTCTCCAGGGCCAGTAGATGGTGCTTGGCAGGAGCCCCGCTGAGAACATCAGGGGATTCCACTCAGGGCGGACCCCGGCTCTGAAGGAGCATACGGAGTGGGCCCTGGAGTCCCTGGCTGGCCTGTTGTGGCTTTAGAAGTCCGGTGTGAACGCTAAGTGTGCCCTGCCAAGGAGGGGGCAGCGGAGAGACTTACCAGCCAAATCATCATCTCCTGGGGGCCTGGCCAGGTCCTGGCAAGGAAGGTGGCCCTGAAGGTCACCACCGGTTGCGTCTTCTGTTGCAGAGAAAGTCCACTCCTGTGACCAGGAGCGGCAGAGCGCACTGGAAGAGGCCCGGCAGAATCCCCGCGAGGGCATCGTCATCCCGGAGTGTGCCCCCGGCGGCCTCTATAAGCCTGTGCAGTGCCACCAATCCACCGGCTACTGCTGGTGTGTGCTGGTGGACACGGGGCGCCCACTGCCCGGGACCTCCACTCGGTAAGTGCCCCCAGGAGCTGGCTCTGTCCCCTGGGAGGGCCTGGGACAGACTCCTCACATCTGGTTCTTCTGTCCTGGGCCGTTGGAAGTTCTCGGAGAGCAACATTTCTGTTTGCAAGCAGATGAGGTTCTGGTGGAAAGAACCCCGCTCCTGCATTCCAGTCAAGGGTCTGTCCCTTCCTAGCTGGGTGACCCTAGGAAAGTTAGGTAACCTTTCTGAAGCTCAGCTCACCTATGAGGAGAATGTCACTCTGCTCGGGTCACTAGTTCTGTGGGTCGAACATTGCTCGTGCAGACACACGGTGACATTGCAATGTGGATGGCCTTGCAGCTACTGCGGGGGGAGATATTTGCTGCCAGCCCCGGGACTGGGTTTTCTGACAACACAGGTCGTTGTGGGGGGCATTGACTCCAGGAGGCTCCAGGCTCCCCCACGACTCATGACTGTCTCTTCCCAGCTATGTGATGCCCAGTTGTGAGAGCGACGCCAGGGCCAGGAGTGTGGAGGTGGACGATCCCTTCAAGGACAGGGAGCTGCCAGGTGGGAGACAGCGCTGCCCCTTGTCGGTGCCTACACCCCTTCTCTCCCTCCACCCCTCATCTTGCACAGGCAGCTCTTGCCTCTGGGCTTCTCCCCCATCTGGAAGATGGTGGTGGGGGAGGCTCTCGCTAGGTAGCGCCTTCACCAGACATTGCAGTCAGGAGTCCTGGGATCTGTGTCTGCTCTGGGGCTTGTTCCTAATGAGTCCTAAGGCCTTGTTCATATTGTCTCTGCTTACTAGCCTCGCACCTTACAAAGGCAGTCATGAGGTCAAATTCCAGCTTGCAATTATAATCTTCCTGTTAGGATGATCGGGACAGTGTTCCAGGTACCCAGAACCTTTTCCTCAGGGCTTTGAAGAAAAGCCCTTGGGACTTATAGCAGGGGGCTTTTCTGAGGAGCCTGCCCTGCAGGGGCCTTGGCCATGATCCCTAGTGGCACAGGAGTGGAAAATATGAACATCCCTGGAGTGGGGGGTACGGCCTCTAAATGACTGTGGTGCCTTACACCCCCTCATTTATAGCATTTTCTTCCAGTAAGTTACAGTAAGATTAGTAAGTACCAGTGCCCTGAAACATCAGTCTTGACTGAGCTCAAACCTAGGTCAGTGCTGTTGGTAACTGAACTGTCTTCCCACTGCCCATCAGCACTCCAAAGTGAGGGGCGCTGAAAACAGATGGCCTTGAAAGTCAGGGGGGTTCAAACATACACAAAGTCACCTGCAGGAAGAGAGCCAGGTGCCGTGGGAAGAGCAGGGAGACTCCTCCAGAGTCCATATCTCCTCTGAAAAGACAATGTTTACCTGAGACTGGAGGATTTGGTAGCACCCGTTGCTACAGAGAAGACTGTGGGTGGTGTTGAAGCTGTTTGGTGCTGATGATCATGGAATTATGAGACACCATCCATCCACTTAAGAGGTGGTGTTTTCCCAGCAATACTCTGCTATGTGGGTGTAGATGAGGAAAAGACATATCTGTGAGAAGGCCCGTCTGTGCCTGGAAGGAGAAGAGACTGGGGATTTATAAACTGAGCATTTATAAGGGAGAGTCGGTAAGCATAGTCTAAGCTGCATCTGGAGAGAGGTGAACAGAAGGGAGGGGGTTCTTGGACAGATCCAGCTTGCTCTAGCAAGACAGACGGCTAGGTGGTGTCTTGATTCTACCTGAGTCAAGATGTAGGTCTCCTGGACCCCACTTTGACCTCTGGGGTTGTCTCTGTCCTTTGCGCTCCGTCAGCAGCTGGTCCCTGAATGAGTACCCGGCCACGGGCGTGAGTCCTGGTATATGTGACCTTCGTGGAGATGAGGACCCATGTGTGGCTCACTGCTGTATCCCAGCATTTAGAATAGTGCCTGAGTGGATGCTTAGCAAAAATGTGTGGAATTGAGATGGTCCTTTGTGGGCTGCAGCTGGAGGAACTATGGTGTTCAAGAATCATCTGAACAGTAGCTACAACCCCAAGGTGGATTTAGCTGGATAAGGGCTTAGTGAGATTGGGAAACTGTGGTAGTTGAGGAAGTTACTTAGCTGATTTTTCACCCAGCATCTGCCTTCAAATGTCATTTTATCTTTCAGGCTGTCCAGAAGGGAAGAAAATGGAATTCATCACCAGCCTACTAGATGCCCTGACCACTGACATGGTGCAGGCCATTAATTCAGCAGCACCCACTGGAGGTGGGAGGTGAGACTGTGAGCAGGAATGGGCCTAATAGGAAAGGTGGGGCAGGCTTTTTTTTTTTTAAGATTTACTTATTTATGCTTACAGAACTGGGGTACAGGCCAGAGGTGCAGGGGCAGTGAGAGGATCCACCAGAGACAGAGTGGGGAGCAGAACAAGCAGATTAACAAAATACACTCCTGAGGGGAGCAGCGGGCAGGTCAGGAGAGGTCTGCTGCTCCATGTGGGTCAGCTCCCTGGCCGGGGATGGAACTCGTGCTGCAGTGGCTTCAGACAACTTCATAATGCAGTGCTTTAACCTGTTGCGCCACCAGGGAGAGCTTAGGGCAGGCTTTTAAGAGGCTAAGGGGGGCTGGAAATGTGGGGAGGGCTGGGGGAAGGAAAGGACTGAAAGTGGATACTTCCTGAAACCATACAGCTGGGGCTTTGTCTTACTTTCTGCCAAAGATCTCCCTGCCTCCCTACCCCTGCCATTCTTTGGGAGTTGTTTGTCTGTAGTTCTCAGTTACCTGATGCGGGCAAGTCAACGGGTGTCTGGAGACTTGTAGCATTTTAGTTTTAGAAACAGATGTGTTGGGTGAGAGTCCTGCATGACGGCGGCGGGGGTGATAAACATGAGTTGGGGCTGGGGTGGGCAGGGGACTAGAGAGCAGGGGACTTTGTGATTTTCTTGTCTGCTGGTATAGCAGGAGCTATGTGCTTCTTTGGTTTGCTGATAATCCCAGTGGGCTCTTGGCAATGGGACTGGACACTCTTATAGCTAAATCATACTTAGGTCAGGAGTAGATATGTTATTTGAGGTAGTCCTGGCATGAGTCTTGAAATGCACACACTTCCTGGTGACCAGTATCACTGGTGATAGGGTCATTTAGGTCAGTTAGAACATCATCCGTCCACCCATCCATCCGCCCATCTGTCCATCTATCCATCCATCCGTCCGTCCATCCATCTGCTCATCCATCCGCCCATCCATCTGCTCATCCATCCATCCATTCATCCATCCATTTGCTCATCCATCCATCCACTCATCCATCCATCCATCCATCCATCCATCCATCCATCCATCCATCCATCCATCCATCCATCCATCCATCCACTCAATGACTACTGAATATGCACAGTAAACCAAGCATTGGACTAAGAGCCGGGAGCCCATGGATTGAGGTGTCTCCCCACCTTTAAAGAATACAGCAGCCTAGTGGGGTCCCTCTGGTAAGACAGGTGCTTACAAACTGTGTGGCACCAAGCTAGAACAGAAGAGAAGCAACAGAGAAGGGTTTGCTCACTCAATCTGGAGGAGTCAGGGAAGACTTCCTGAGGGCCGTGATAGCTGAGCTGAATGTCAAAACCGAAGGGCGCTGTCCGTGAAAGAAGAAAAGGCTTTCCAGGAAACAGGAAAGAACTTGTTACTCCAAGAGGGTTCAGTTCAGTGTGGGTCCAGGTGACTGGCTTGGGTGGGTAGGCTGGGGAGGCGGAGGAGGAGGAGGAGAGAGAGTGGAGGTGAGAATGGTCACAGATGAGGCAGGAGAAGCTGGAAGGACCCAGGTACCAAAGAACCTGTGAGAGGTACCTCCCATTTTAAAGGGGGGTGGGGAGGACACAGAGGTGTGTGTATACGCAGGGGTGGGGGTATGTTGAAGCTCTGCAGCAGTGGAGAAAAGACCGTGTATGTGGCCAGGATGGGCAGCCAAGCTGAGCACACCAAAGAGGGGGCTGGTCCCCCAGGATCTGCCTGGAGGCAGCGCTACAGCCACCAAGACAGTGAGCACCGCTCTGATGACAGGCTCAGGCCCGTAGAGGGTCCAAGGTGGCCCTTCACTGGGGATCAATAGGACCCCAGCATGTGCCTCTGGGGTGGGGAACCAGGACTCCAACAACAGCTCCCAGTGGCAGATGGCGGCAGCGTCTGAAAACCCAGCTCTGCCAGAGCAAGTGACTGTGCCGTGGTTCCCTGGAAAAGTCCCTCAGAGACGCTTGCGGTCCCGCTCCCTTGCCAGCGTCCTGAGAGTGCTGAGGCTGGTGTTGGCGTGTGGCTCTGTTTTGGCTCCCTCTAGGAATGAGGGCCAGCCTCCGCTTTGAACATGGGCAGCACCGAGTCTGAGAATGGTGGAGTAGGTCTGTGCGCACGTGCTCAGGGGTTTTGTGCCTGGAAAAGGCAGCACCTGGGTTCACAAGAAGGGGTGGGGAGGGGGGAGAAAGAGGGGGAGAGAGGGAATAACGGGGCGATATGACTAGACTATGGAAAACAATATCTTTTGTCTTATGCAAAAATGGGAATGCGATCTTTATGTGGATTCACTGAGGGGGGCAAATGAAAAGAGGAGGCACCACTCCGGGTATGGGTGCCAGCCGCCAGGGCTGCGTGCTCTGAGCAGCCAGTGATGGTCTGACTGTATATCCAGCCAGTCACGGAGCGTCCCTGATGCTCAAACTTTGCTCCTAAGAGACCAGACTTCAAGCTCTGTCCCATTTGCTTCTGGGGAGCCCAGCCCTGGAGCACAGTGTGGCCTCGGCTCCAGGCATGCTGAGGGCCCAGAGAAAGGAGGGAACCGGCTGAGTCACCGGCCAGCAGATAAGGGGCCAGGGCAGGGGGTGTCAGTGGGGGGTTGCAGATAAAACCTGCTGCCCTGGGAAGTTAAGTTGATGCATTGCTCTTGAATTGCAGGCTGAAGGGATTTTTCAGAAAATAAAAATTAGGAAGTTTCTAAACATGTGTAATACCAGTGTGTCCTTACAGAAGGGACTTTGTTTTCTTAAAAAAATAAACCAAAACTAACAAACAAAAAACCCCTCTTTTTCAATGAATATAGTTGGGAGAAGTTTAGAAGTGTATTTTTTTCCTAAACACGTCTTTCATTTTAAGCTCCTATTAGCTTGACCGTGTTTGCTTTTGATGAGAATGAAAGGTTTGAACTGCATTTGGGGGCTGCCTCACCCAGCGGCTGGATTTGTCATCCAAAGACAGACAAGACAGGAATGGAGAAATAGCTTAGAAATCTGCAAGGGGGCTGGGAGAGGCAGGAGAGAAGGAGTTCTGTGGGAGGTAACTGGCCACGTTGCCAGTTTGCCTGGTCTGAAGCCCTCCCAGACCTCCAGAGAGTGTGAGCATGCGTCCTACAGGCCAGCCTCCTGCCTCCTCACCCTCCCAGCCTTGCATTCCAGCCTGGGTCTTCAGTTCCTCCAGCGGCCAAACTCTCGCCTGCTCGGAGTCTCCAGGCCAGCTGCTCCTTCACCGTGGAGCTAGAGGGCCCTGCTCGCCCCATCTTCCTGTGACTGGCCCTGCTTGCCCAGTGGGGTCACCTTCTCAGCGACCACCCCAGTGAAGGCAGCTGCCCAGTCACCTTTACTGTGATACCTCTTTGTAAGTCTCAACCAGCACTGATCATTATCTGATAATTTGCTGCTTGCTTCGCTTAGAGCTTGTCTCACACCATGCAATGAAAATTTAAGTTCTATGAGAAAAGGAACATGTTTCACTTTCTTTCCTGCTATATTCCCAGAAGTCAGAATGGTGCCTGGCCCATTGTCAGTGCTCACTAAATATTTGTTCCATGACTACAGTTGAGGGGGAGATGGGGAGGTGGATGAATGGACCCCTGTCTGAGATAGAGAGGATGGCTGAGATCTTGGCACATATCCGAGGGCTCCCCAACCACTGTGGGACTGAATGGGAGGCCAGACCCTCTATGGAGTTCACTACGCTGCCTCTTCATCACCAGGGCGCAGCAATAGGACCCTGTCTAGGCCTGGGGCTTGGGACGTGGTGAGGTCAGACCCTGGCCCGGCGCACACCTGAGACGAAAGAGAGGGGGTTGCGTAGCACATCTGGAGCAGGGCTGGTGAGGAGAGGTAGGGAGTCCAGGCTTTCTGGGGTTGGCTCCAAATTTGGGCAGAACTGCGGTTGCCAAGGACAAGTCAAGGAAGCCCCGTCTGATTCCTCCTGCACCCTCTTGGGCCTGGCAATCGAAGCTGGGCCAGCTTGGAGACATGGAGAAGGTCAGGGAGGACATTTGGGTAGCACAAAAAAAAGGGCTTTTCCTCCTGCCCTCCTTCCCACAACCTACCCTGGACCTAAAACGGAAATTTTGCTTTTGCACACACTCTTAAATCTCCACGCCCCACTGACATAAGCTGTGTACTGGGTTCTGTAGACATACCGGGAAGCGGGCGGGCTTCTGGGTCTGACTGGGAGAAGAGAGGAGCTGTGATCACGTGACTGCTCTCTGCGGTCAGTGTAATAGAGGCGGGTAAGGGGCTGCCGGGACAGGGGATGGAAGGGAGGCGAAGGGAGGCAGGGGCCGCCTTTCCCTAGGAGGTGATAGCTCAGTCACTTTCACATGTGGGAAGATGTCTGGCCTAGCTGGGCCAGTGAGGGAGGGGTGAGGGGGCCGGTGACTGGACTCGTAGGAAGGGTGGTTTCAATTTGGGAGGCCGGTTGTGGACGAAGCTGTCAAGTTGAGCAGAGTCCAGATCCCGTCTGGTCTTGTGATTGCCAAAGAGGGCAATGTGGAACCATGAGATGAAACATCTTGCAGGTCCTACAGAAGCTGGGTGGGAGGGAGCAGGACAGGGCAGGAGGGTGGCGCCTGTGGCAGAGTAGAGGGCAGTGGGAGCAGGGATGATGACCACTGGAAGGGAGAATCTTCTGAAGCTTTCGTTATGCCTTCAGAAAGATCTGCAAGCGTGTTAGATGCCGGAAGTGGAGGACAGGCTCTCTGCTCGCCCTTCTGGCCGGCTAACCTACTTGATTCAGTGGCTCCCAAAGCACACACAGTAGAATGGGTGTCCACGGATGTACCTGTGGCAAGAGCAGGAGAGGGCATGGGCTTCAGGTGATAACCAGTCTCAATGGTGTGTTAGATGCTTGCGTTATCCTCTTGGTCTTTCATCCCAGGGCTCCAGGGGACAGGAATCCCCCCCTCCGCCAGCCCCCCCAACCCCTGTTCCCTTTAGATCTGCTCTCCCATATCACCCACCAGCATTTGTCAGCCCAAAGAAAGATTCCTGAGATCTTGGCTCGGAGAGTCTTCTAGAGCAGAAGAATCCTCTCCTGCTCTAAGCCAGTCAACATTGAACTGAGGTGCAATGGGCTGTGGGAGTCTTCTGGCCCCTCGTCTGGTCCCTGAAAGAGAGACCATCTGTCCCGTGGCTTCTCACTTCCTGCCCAGTGTGGTTACTTGTTGATGGCCTTGCTAGGAAGAGGCTGGAATGTGGCTGACTTGGCATTTCCCAGTCCCACCCGTACAGCTGGCAGGCCTGGACCCAACTCCAGATGGGGCTCGGTTGGTCTGCTTAGCTTGGCAAGTGCCCTCACGCCGTCCCGTCTCACCTTCTTTGAAACTGCTTGGGGCAGCAGAATTGGGTCCAAGATCTTGGCCAAAGCAAGTTTCCTTGTGGTAAATGGGGCTGGCTCTCTCGCTGTGCATTGCAGCCAAGGGCTGGCAGGGCTGAGGCTGCAGAAGCAAAACTGAAAGTGCTGCAGGAGCAGGGCGGCACCGGCCACCTCTTCATTTGGGAGAAGACTCCACGGGACAGGCCCAGGGAGGGCCTTGGCTTGCGTGGTTTCCTCGTCCGTGGAGGCAGGCACAAACAGGAAAGCCACTGAAACAGCCCAGAGGCAGGACAGACAGCAGTGTTACTGAAGTGCATTCTAAAAGCTGGAAGTGGGCATCCCTGGGCGTGTCTTTCCATACCATGTCCACGAAAACATAAATATTCTACCTACTCCATGAGGCCTTTAGCAGAAGTGGTGCTGCAGACAGAGGTACCACCCACAGACCAGCAAATCACAGTTGAGTGACCTTAAGGAACCCCCACACCCTCTAAGTTAGGGTTCCAGTTCTTGCCTGATGAGCAGTTTCGAGTTCCAGCTGTCCCGACTCCAGTTTATATGTGCCTGTCAGAAGTCTGGAAGTTTTGAGCCAGTGTAGGCCTAGAGCTGTATAAGAGTTGTCAGTGTCTTTAAAGGATACTTCTAGAAAGCTGTCACAGCAGGAGGAATCAGTAGGGTGTGACTCTGAGGTCAGGGATGACCTCAAAGGACTCCAACAAAGATTGCTTGAGGGATTGGGGGGTGGGCTTCCTGCCCCACCCACAACCAGCAGTTCCTCCCCCCAACCCCCCTCCACACACCCCACCCCAGGGAAATCTTGAGTTGACCTTAGTTCACAGGGGTCTCCGTTATCTCCTTTCTCACACACCCACTGCTGTCTGGCTAAACAGGATTGACCTCAGTCCTGACTAGATACGGTCTAAAGCATAGTAGAGCTGGACTTAAGACTATGGGCAAGCTAGAAACCCTATTTACAGAGTTTTAAACCAGATACCTTCATAGTTTTCTTTTTCTATTAAATTTTGTTGCAAATAAAGAAACCACTTCAAGCCCATCCCAGTTACTGTTTTTTGTCTTATTCCCTCTCCGGCCAGAAATGTCCTGCTCGAACATTCTTCTGGGCCATGCTTGGAGTCTTTTTCTGCCTAGATTAGGGTTTTTTTTTTTTTTTTACTTTAGCCCATGCACTTTGGATGATCTTAAAAGAGTACATTAAGACCCCTAAATCTGCAGAGTTCTATATTATGTGCATTTTTCTAGAGAGGGATGATAACTCGTTTAGGTTCTCAGAAGAGTCCATGATCCCCCAAAGCTAAGGAATTCTTGCTGTCAGCCTACTTGGAGGTTGACCAGCACAAAGTATTGGTTTCCTAGGTAGGAGTGTGGTGTCGCCCAATTTCATATGGAGTGCTAGGGTCTCTGTTAATTGGGCTTGGGAGATGGCTCTCTGGAGGTCCAAGGAGTTCCGAAGCAGAGAGCACTGTGCCAGAGATGAAGGAGGGAAGAGGCAGGACCCCAGGACCCCTGGACTCCACAGGGAGGACTCTGGGTGCTGTCATAGGGAGCCTCATCTGGGGTGGCTGTGGAGGACTGATCCTGGGGTGGGGTGGGGGGCATCAGAGCCTCCAGAAGGTAGGCAGGGGGAGGCCAGTGGCTGAAAACTGGGGCTACCAGGTTCTACTGGGCAGAGGGAGGGCAGGACCAGGCCAGGGATATGGTACAAAAAGATCAGAAGAGGGCGGGGGAGGGAGCTGAAGTCAAAAGACTGTCACTCCCCAGAGGGCAAAGTGGGGAGGAGGGCTCTTGCTGCACCCTACCCCCAAGTCTGGTGCTGGAGCCCATCAGTGGGGTTGCCCGGAACACAGGCTGGAGGCAGCTCGCTGCCTCTGGCAGGGCGTCTGGGCGGAATGACTTCATCCTTCCAGCTCAGTGACTGAGGCTTTATTGTTCCAGTCTCTAGGTAGACATTACGCTATGTGAGCCTAAAGGTTAAAGGAAGCGTTGCCTGTGCCTGGGGCTTGGGGCTCTCCGGCACCCTGGGGAGGGGGCCTCCAGGCACCTTAGGGAGACTTTCCTGGGAGCGCCTTGCCTGGTCCCCCCCAGCCAGCCCAGCGTCTTCCCCGTGGCTCTCCTCCACAGCCTGCATCCACCCTGACCTTGCGGGGAGGCAGACGTAACTATGGGGCAGGCAGGCTGCCTGCACCCCAGAAAGATTTTCCGGCTGCCCCCCAGCATAAGCTGCAGGTCAGACTTGTGAGTGAGTGCTGCAAGTAACACAGAGGAAGCCTGACACGCCAAGATCCCCTGTACTGTACTGGCAGAGAGAAAAAGTCGAGCTTGGCCTGGAATACGCCACGCCTGTGTCCGCGGCTTCCGAGCTTGGTTTCTGTAATAGACTGCAGCTTCCCAGAGGGCCCAGGCAGGCGCGCCCTCCCTCCCACCTTCCCAGGTACTCCCTGCCTTAAACCTGTCAGGATGAAGTCCTGCTGGCAGACCCACTAATTGCACTGTCTTGGAAGCGCATCAGTCTGGGGTGCCCAGGGGCCTGGCTGAGACCGCAATCCAGTTAATTAGGACTGGGCATTTCACAGCGATGTCTGGCTGGGTTTTTTTTTTTTGGTAATGAAACTTCATTTTCTTTAAACAAGGTCCTTGGGTGCAACAAGGGAAAGGGGTTTGCTGGGTTGCTGGGTTGGGTCATAGGGAACTGGTCGAGATGGTCCTCTCCCTCCCTTCTAGGAAAACATGCCAAATCCCATTGGCAAGTGTCTTGAATATTTCCCGTGCCAGATACAGCGTCAGAATGTGCTGACAGGCCTGACCCCCTGGTCTAGAACATTTATGGGACAGGGAGCACTCTTCCGACCTTGCCAGTCTCATAATCTCCATGTGCCCTACAGATTTGGTATTTGCATGTTCGGGACTCCCAATCTCACCTTCTTCCCCCATCAGGGAAGACTGTCCCGGAACCTGAGCACCAGGGCCTGGACCACACTCACTCCATGCCAAGCCCCTGGTGATCTATTGTGGTCAGACACCTGGCCACCCCTTCGGGAACACACCCATCATTGGCTTAAAAAACGGAATACATGGCCCTCCCTGGTGGCGCAGCGGGTTAGAGCGCAGCACTGCAGGCTGGCCACAGCCACTTCAGTGCGAGTTCGATCCCGCCCTGGAGCTGACCCACATGGCGTGGCAGACCTCTCCTGTCTCGCCCTCTGCTCCCCTCAGCAGTGTACTTCATGGATCTGCCAGTCCTACTCCCACTCTGTCTCTGGTGAATCTTCTCACCACCCCTGCACCTCTAGCCTGTCCCCCAGTTCTGGCATAAACGAGTCTTTTTTAAAAAAGTAGAATACATTTTGAGAAAAGATAGGGGATGAAACGGACAGGCCGGCCACGTGTGTGCAGTTACACCAGAGAGGAGACCTTCATCTTTCCTCTATTTAGTCCCCCAAAAGGTGTCTGCTCACGACTCTTCTCCTCACACCAGAGTGCATTTTGGGGACTCTTGCTGGTCTGCTGCTCAGCAGATTCTTGGTGGTCTTAGTAAACATGGGACCCTGGACCCCCCGCGGGTGGGTCTCCTGACGTAAACCCTCTGTGACATCTCCATCCTGTGGGCCCCTGGGTCCCAGTTTTAGAGCTGCTGTCCATCCCAACACGCCCCTGCAGTCATCACTGCACTTGGCCGTGACAAGGACGGACATGGTGATGTCTCACTTCACATTGAATCGTTACTGCCTGGTGTCATGTTTTTGTCTTGATCTCACCAAGATGGTGAGCCACTTGAGGCAGGGGACGGCACCTCCTGCTTTGGGGGGATACCCCAAGGGGCAGAACTCCTTCCCATGGCCTCATTCACAGGTGAAGTGCAGCTTGCCTGGCAGGAATACCAGCCAGGGCAATGACATTTGGATTCCAAATTCTTGAGTTAATTAGAACGTTCCTGTCTATGTCAAGGATGGGGCAGGTTCCTGTCATAAGGGCCACCTACTTGCAGACCCCCCAACAAATGAGTCTTGGACCTCTAATTGAAGAGATGACTCTGTTCTGCTGAGGGCTGAGCAGGGCCGAGCGGGTGTCAGCTTGGAGAAGCCTTTCCTGCCTGGCTGCCAGCAGCTGGGGTCAGGACCCCGGGATCTGGCCGCGGGAGAGACCCAAAGTGGGGCTGGTGGTTCCTGCAGGATGCTGAGCTGTGCTCTCCGGGCTGGGGGTGTCTGCCCACGCCAGGTTCTCAGAGCCGGACCCCAGCCACACCCTGGAGGAGCGGGTGGTGCACTGGTACTTCAGCCAGCTGGACAGCAATAGCAGCAACGACATTAACAAGCGGGAGATGAAGCCCTTCAAGCGCTACGTGAAGAAGAAAGCTAAACCCAAGAAATGCGCCCGGCGTTTCACCGACTACTGTGACCTGAACAGGGACAAGGTCATCTCACTGCCGGAGCTGAAGGGCTGCCTGGGTGTCAGTAAGGAAGGTGAGCGCCTGTCCCTTGTTCCTGGCCCGCCTTCCCTTCCCCACACCGTCAGCACAGCGGCCTGGGTGCCCTTTTCCGTGGCCCTGGGCAGTGGACTGTGGACTGTGGATTCTGGTCCCAGCCACGGTGCCTGCGCTGAGCAGCAGTTCATGAAGTCCTTTTCAGATGGGGGGATGAGTGGGTGAAGGGCCGCCCCTGTAGTGACAGCTAGCTTTGACACATTTTCCAGTCCTGGAGAGAGTCCCAGTGCGGGTGTAGACCCTGGGCCTACCCAGGAGCAATCTGGACTGGTGGGGCTAGCATCCTGGGGCCCTGCAGCCGCCCTGCCTTCAATCCCCTCCCCAAGCTGGTAGCTCTGGTCTGCGTGCACACAAGCCAGGGAAGGCCAAGGATGGTGACCGCAGTCCATGAGCTCAGGGAATCCTTCCTCTGATGTGTGCCAGCGCCAGGGGCCTGCCGATGCACGGGGCCAGAGGGAAGTGGCCAGGAAACGAATCCACCGGAATGCCAGACTTAGGGGCCACTGCTCATCCAGATGTTCCTCCTCAGCCCAGACTCAGCTAGGGACAGGTTGTGGTTGTAAGTCAGCATCACAGCTTTGCCCCAGGGGGTGCCTTGGGGTGCTTCAGGGTGGAACTTTGGGGCCTATACCTTTAAGGCCCCTCCTGACTTCCCCACTGCAAAGGCAGGACTAGGAGCCCAGAGAGAGCTTCGGAACTGCCCTCAGTCCCAGAGAATGCTGCCTGGCTGCAGTGACGTGGGGCTACGTGCCTGTGTGTGTGTCTCTGTGTGCCTGTGCATATGCCTGTCTGTCTCTGTGAGCACGTCTGGGTGTGTGTGCGTGTTCATGTGACACATGGCTGCTTGTGTTTGTGCACACACAGGTCTAGAAGCATGTCTGTGTCTGCTCGTGTGGGGCCCATGTGGAAGCCCGTGTCTATGTGCGCATTAACCATGCAGATGTCTGCGTGAGCGTGTGTGCGTGAGCATCTGTGTGATGGAGTGAGGGAGAGGAAGAAAGATGGGGTGGGGAAGAGTGCCTTGGACTTAACTGGAGCACTGTGACTCTTTCTGCTCCCCCACTGTCCTGGGGGGCCCCTCAGGTCCTCCAGGCCATATCGTAGCTGAGGAGTTGAGAGCAGCCTAAGGAGGGACAGCACTTTGCTCAAGGTCACACGGAGGCAGCGTCAGTGCTGGCGCTTGAACCGGGCGTCAGGAGCATCAGCCAGACCGCTGTGCCCACACAAGAACCCAGTTTTGAAGATGGTCCCTGCGTGAGCCGGCCGGTCTTGCTTCCTGAGAAAAGCCAAGGGGGTGAGCACACTGGTGAGGTCAGAGAAGGCAGGGGGCAGATCCAGCTTGGGGTACGGGTAGAAGGTGCTGGGCAGGGGACTGCCAGCACTTTCAGAGGGGAGACACCTAATTTCCAGACAGGTGGTGCCTGCAGGAGAGTGGACCACAGTCTATGGCAGTCGAGGGTGGTTTTGGGGAGAGGGTAGGTAGAGCAGAACCTTGACGTCCGATGAATCTGGCTTCCAATCTCAGTGCTGTCACTTACTAGCTCTGTAATCTTTGCCAAGTTGTCTAACCTCTTTGAGCCTCAGTTTCCTCATTTGAAAATGGAGATTGCTATTATCCACCTGAGAGATTTGGTGTGACGCTTTCACAAGATGGCGCTTGTGAAGAACTTAGTACTGGTGCATGGTGAATGTGTGTGTGTGTGTGTGTGTGTGTGAGAGAGAGAGAGAGAGAGAGAGAGTGAGAAAGAGAGACATGGAGGAGGGAGAGAGGACTAATGACTGAAGGCAGCAGTATCTGCTCTGGGGGTAGCAGACATGTTGTGTCATCGAGCCGGGCCTAGGTCATCGGGTGTCATGTGGTGCCCTCTGGTGGGCTGAGAGGGGCTTGCATGCTGGGAGGGAGCTGAGAGGTGCCTGGAGGATGCAGACTTAAGGGATGGGTGTAGCTTTGGGTCTGAAGGCTGGAATTTTTTGGAAATGCTTCATGAATACAGGTTGTTTCTTTAACCAGCCAGACTCCTCACTGGGGAGCAAATTTCTCTGTATAGCGAGTAAAGAACAGATGTTCCAGAGCCTGGGCCTCTTTCTTCACCGGTCCTGCCCAGATTATAAAGCACTTTCATCAGGATTATTGGCACCATCCTGGGAGGCAGACAGGTTGGATAACAGATCTTCCATTTTTAAAAAAGTCCCGCTCTTCCTTCAAATTGCCTGGGGCTGCCAGCTGTCCCCAGCGCACATTTTCCCCTCTCTTTGGTGCTTAAACCGGGGTTCTGGAGGCTGACTGCTGGGTCTAGGTTTGCTCCACCACCAGAAGCAGTGACTTCTCTTAAGCCTCAGTTGCATCATCAATAATGGGAATAATTTGATCACTGTATGGCTGGCATATAAATTTGTGCCAAGGATTGAATGATGTGACAAGGTAGAGGGTTAGCTCACCTGCACAGGTACGATTTGCCGCCTAGTAGACAGGAAGGCTGTGGGCCCTTTTCCTATGCACAGGTCTTTCTGTTGCTGGCTAGGGCAGGTGAAAGTTGGGACCCGGAGCAGAAAGCCTGGCTCTGCCCCTTCCACCTGCCTCCTCGGGACTCACACTATATTTTCAGGTTTGTTTTCTCATCTGTAAAGTTGCCTGTACTGACTTTTTTTTAAAGATTCATTTATTTATGCCACAGAACTGGGGTATAGGCCAGAGGTGCAGAGACAGTGAGAGGATTTACCAGAGACAGAGCAGGGAGCAGAACAGGCTGACTGACGAAGTACACTGCTGAAGGGAGCAGCGGGCGGGTCAGGAGAGGTCTGCCGCGCCATGTGGGTCACTTCTGGGGCAGGTATCGAACTCATGCTGAAGTGGCTTTCGCTTCTTAGTGCTGTGCTTTAACCCCCTCCACCACCAGAGAGGGCCAACCTGTACTGACTGCTACCCCAGCCCTGCTGTGTCCCCGTCTCAGGCCTTAATGGGCCTTATGGCTTCACAAGACCGATGGGTAAACTTGGATTCCCACGTTTTATCCTCCTCTAAGCTCTGTCTCCATCTGCATGACTTCAGTCCCTCACTTCAACATTTGTTCGATACCTGCCCCAGAAGTGACCCACATGGCGCAGCAGACCTCTCCTGACCCGCCCGCTGCTCCCCTCAGCAGTGTACTTCGTCAGTCAGCCTGTTCTGCTCCCCACTCTGTCTCTGGTAAATCCTCTCACTGTCCCTGCACCTCTGGCCTATACCCCAGTTCTGTGGCAGAGAAGGGCTTGCCACTCTGTTTCCACAGACTGGTTCCACAACTGGTCCAGAGAAGTTTAGGAGCACACACGAGGTCACGTGGCCCCGGGGGTCACACGGAGCCGGCCCAGCTCATGGCATGCTTCCCTGCCCATTTTCTCCTCTTCCTTTTGGGGGTCTGGTTCCTGCAGAAGCCTCTAAAACTGATCAGAGTGCAAAGGGCCAGCAGGTGTTAGTAGTAGGATGAGCCTTAAACCTTGTTTTAGTCGCTCACCTACTCTGATTTGTAGTTCCCAGATTTGTCAAGCAAGCAGTTAGACCAGATGATGGATAAATTCTTCCTGCCTTTGACATTCTGTGACTTGGAGAACCAGGACTCAAGGAAGATTTACAAATTCCATCAGCACCAAACCCTATCTTAGCTAATAGCTGAGGCACCCCAGTAGAGGACTCCATCTTTCAGAAAAGGGATTTTGTTCAGAGGTGTTGATGAGCAGTGGGGTCACCCAGGCCGAACAGGGCCATTGACACCCACAGAACAGAAAGCATGCCAAGTTGCTCTGGCTCTTCCCCATGCCCATTCTTCATTTTGGAAGTCAGCAGGAAACAGGGTCCCCCGTAACTAGAAGAAGCTCTACCGGTTCTGTGGGTCAAGGCCACTCGAGTGTCACATGTTCCTATTTGTTGCAGGTGGTAGTCTGGGCAGCTTCCCCCAGGGAAAACGAGCAGGCACAAACCCGTTCAGTAAGTTGCCTTCTTTCTGGGCTCCCCTCTCTGGACCCCTCATTGCAGCTTTGGGGTGCTGTGGGAGCGGGCGTATCAGTTGCCAGGTGCTTTATAATAGATTCCTATTTTCAGTATGTTTTGCTGAAGGCACACAAAGATTAGGTTAGTGCCCTGAGCTCCTACCACCCCCTTCATCCAAGCAGCTGGCACTCCCTGCCTGGGCTCATGCGGCAAGGTTGGACTCTGCTTTGTGCAGGGTGCACACCCCCGCTGTGCTGCCTCGCCACCCTTGGGTCTCTGGCACGTGAGGCTTGTTTCACTCACCCTTGTAATGTGACCTGGTGGCAAACCATGAGCTGGGGAAACCTGGGGTCTAGGCTACCGGGTCTCCCCAGTCCCATATCAAGTAGTGCGTAGAAAAGGCTGCTGTGGTGGGAAAGTTGCTGGGTGTAGTCAAATGTCCCCTGAAGCCAACTGCCACTTCCTCTTGCCTGTACCTCCCTTCTCAGTAGGCCGCCTCGTCTAAGGAGCAGGAAGCCCAAGGGCAGCTGAGAGACCAGGGAGACAGGACGGCCCGCCGGACGCCGAGCCTCCACCATGCCCTCGCCCAGCCACACCCCTGTAACATAAGCGGTGCCCAACGTGTTTGCACTTTTAATAATTCGTATTTGCGTGTTTTCTTTTTGGTTTCATTTTTAAACACCAATATCTAATACCAGTGGGGGAAGAAAGACTGTTTATTCTCTCTTATTGTAAGTTTCTTTGGATCTGCTACTGACAACTTTTAGGGTTTTTTTGTTTGTTTTTATTTTGGCGGGGGGCGGGCTTGTTGGGACTGAGAAGAAAGAGATTTATATACTGTATATAAATATATATGTAAATTGTATAGTTCTTTTGTACAGGTGTTGGCATTACTGTTGGTTTATTCTCCTCCCTCTCCCTGCTGTGGATGTGGGGGCTCCGGCCCAACTCTGTAGAATCCAGGCCTCCCCATCTAGGAGGATTTTGTGAGTATCTGCAGACTCCCTGGGTTCTTGCCTGGTGGAGGAGCATCCCATGGCGAGGCGGGTGGCCAGCCTGGAAGTCATGGCCGGCTGATCCCCCAAGCCCGGTGCTCCTGTTCTCCTGACTTTCAGGTGGCGCCCAGAATCTGGGGGGCCACCGCTACCCTAGCAAATTATCCTCAGAGGATTTGCATTTAGCCCACTGAAACATTCTCACCCACTTTTGGCATCCACTCTGTAAGTCACGAGGGGGAAGCAAAGAAGAAAAGAGCACACAGCAGGCCTCTGGCTTCAGCCAGCCTCCCTACTTAAGTAGTGGGGCGAGGCCGGGAAGCCTGCACGTCAGTGCCGAGACAGGAAGACTCCTCCGTCCCGAGATGTGGCCTTTCCAGCCCGGTCAGACGGGGTTCACCACAGCCTCCTCTCTCTCCCAGCCATCCTCGCTGGGCAGAAGGAGGAGGTGAGTTGGTCACCATGTTGGTAACTCAATGCTTTTATCTTTCTTTTCACCTAATACTGAGGTTCTTCCTGTTCCCTCAGCTCTTCTCACCAGCATGCAGGCTTAAGGCCAATTCCAGAAGCAAAATTACTCTCAAGCCTCCTAGTTTGTCTCCTTTAGCAGTGCAGGGACAATAATAACCCACTTGTGGGGGGAAATCCAGGCCCAGAGGGCCACAGACGTTTCACTGGGATTCTAGTGTGACTTCCTCTGTGCAGGCCACTGAGCTCGTTCAGACAGCCTTCAGCCAGAGCGAACAGTGACCCTAGCACCTCTCCTCACAAGCTGCCTTGGAGGCCTCCAGGGGGCTGCAGTGGCCCAGACTGGCGTCCTAATTGGATTGCCGTGGCAAGTCTGGCCTCAGCGTGGCCTCGTCCCAGATTCCAGAAGCGCATGCACTGGGCAGATGGTGTATCCCTTTCCAGGGCTGGGAGACACCGGTGCTGTGAGCAGCAGCCCCCCAGACCCTGCTTGGGGGTGTGCCTCACTGGAGAGTGTGGCTCCTTAGGACCTGATCTGATGGGGCTCGGGCTAGAGAAGAAGGTGCTTGCTATTTGGTAACAGTCCTGGAGGTTGTTACCTGGTGCCTGGAGGCCCCTTCCAACATGGTGAGACCTGGACCAGAAAACTCAATGTGCTGGAGCTGACACACCTTCCAGAAGACTCCAGTCTCTCCTCTGGCCTGGCGGAAACACAAAACACAGAGGAAGTCCCTCCTTGTAGATATTCAGACCCTCGCCCAGGTAGCTCTGCCTCACACGTGTGTGTGGCCTACGCAGTGTGGCTTTCCTCTGTGTGGAGGGAGGGAGTTGACTTGTAGCTTGTTTTATAAAAATAAAAACAGATAAACCTGGGTGGGTGTCGCCTTTTACTTTGGGTGGGTTCCTCTGATGGGAAGGCTTCAGTTCCTGAGAGGTTGAGCTATTTTCTCCAGGTGCTCTCCACACAGACCGTATGAGCTCGAGGTCCTAGGTAAGAAGGGTGCCCGGAAGTGGCCACGAGGTGACACTGTCCTTTACCCTAGGACTCTGGTCCCCAGGCTCTCACCTCCAAGGCCTGTGCCCAGTTCGTTGTCTTTCTGTCTCGCCTTCACCCATGCAGCTAAGTCCCCAGAGCATCCGTGGGATGTCCGGGGTGATGCTGGCAGTGCCTTGGGGGCAGGGCCGGGAGACAGTCTTTCCAGGGCATCAGGCTGGTAGACCTGGCTCATTGGCTATAATTCAGATTTCAGGATCCCAGACTGGGAAGCAGACTGCAGACAGAGAGCAGACTCCGAATGGGGTTCATGTTGTCTGTGCCCCAGGTTTGTGCAGTAGATGTTCAGCTCAAGGCTGCTGGTCTGACTGACAGCGCGGTTGTACTTCAGTGGGGACTGGTAGCAGAGACAGGGTCCCTGGATGTGCCCCAGCAATACTGGCCCATGTTCCTCTCCCCACCCACAGCTCCCTGTAAGTGGCCTCGTCAACCCCCACTTGAGAACCTCCTCTAGATTTCTTTTGCTCCTGTCCTTGGCAGGTGAACAGAAGGTAATTCCCCTTGAAAAATCCCCCCAGAACATTCTCCAGCCAAGGATTCCTGGGAAAAGGCCCAACCTTCAGAAGGGTCACACAAGCCACATGTCCCCAGTGCCACATCAGGCTCCATCACACCCAACACTCATGGGCCTGGAGACGGGTCTCCTGTTCCACATGTGTGGGTTCAAACTCAGGAGTTCAGTGACTTGCTGGGTGCCGACCTGCTGGGCCAGCAGTCACCCTCGGGTGATCTGAGTCAGACCTAGCGCTCTTCCCACTCCTGGATGCCTTTCTGGAGAAGCCAGAACAGCTATCACCTCCTTCCTGTCTGGCTTGGCTTGTGGTCCTCGCCTTTAGCTGTGATGCATTTTAGGGCCTTATTAAAGGACACAAATATGTAGACACCTGTCCTAGACTGCGGAGAGTGGGGCTAGAGAAATGGAGGAGCTCACTGGAGGACTTGGGGTTCACCAGCATTTAGCAGCGACACAGCCTGGTGGGGGGGGATGGGGTTCTCAACTCACACCTGAATGTAGGACCATTTGTTTTCTCCTAGGACAGTAGCCATCAAGGCAAAGAGAAAGATCCACCTGTTTCTTCCTTCACCTGTGCTCCCCTCCTGGGGAGGGAAAGAGGACATTTTCAACTGGTTGTAGAAACACAAGTTTGGGCAACTTGCCCTATGTGAGGCTGTCAGAGCAGGAGTCCCCAAGGCCTGTGTGCACCCCTGGTTTCCAAGGACATCTGGATGGGGTGGGAAGCTCCCCAGAGACAGCCTGACTGTCATCTGGCCTTTTGCTCCCTGGTTCCTGAATAACCCAGAAGGGAGGCCAACTGAAGATATTCATCTTCCCAGGAACCCTGATCTTCCTATTTGACTTCCACTGTAGAGGTGATAGGGGAAGCCCGATGACTTATTCATGTAGTGCCCCTAAATCAAACCCACGTCCCTTGGGCCTTGACCACTCCTCCTCCTCTTCCTGTGACTTTCACAAGTTGCTATAGAGAAGCATCCTGGCCTTGGCCTGCCCTCCTACTGAATGTCTGTTAACGTGACACAGGTATCTCTTCCTTGGCATTTCTTGTCAACTCTAGGTGAGTACTCTAGCTAGTTCCTTCTGTTCTTCTGTGTCACTCCCAGCCAACACCTTTTGGGTGCAGCCTCACCAAGAAGCCTCACCACTTTCTGTCCTTCCCCCTTACCCTCTGACAAGGGCTCTCTCTCAAGGCCCCTGTGTCTGGTGGCTTCCTATCCCACACTGGCTCCAGCAAATGGCTCAGGATCCTCTAGGTAGAACTGGACTACAGCAACCTGGCCACTCATATGAACCTAACACTCGGAGGTGGTTCCTCCACGCTCAGCATACTGCTGAAGTACTTCTAATGATCAGGAAGGACCAGAATAAGCCGCAGTAACATACACCCCCAACCTCAGTGACTCAAATCACAAAGGTGTTCTCACTCTGGCATGTATTCACAACCTGCCAGCAGGGGGCGCTACTCTTCGTTGTCCTCATCCAGGGACCCAGGCTGCTGTCGCCCCATCCTCTCCTTGTGGAGGCAAGGAGAAAGGGCACGTGGCCCATTGCACTGTGGTTCGTCAAGCTTCCATCTATGGAAGTGACCTGTGTCACTTTGCTCATATTTCAATGACTGAAGCAAATCATGTAGCCCTCACCTAACTCAAAGACAGCTGCTAGGTGCCCAGAAATAGAAGTAGCGAGAGTGGGTGGCCCACTGTGGTGACTGGCAGCATAGATTTATCTTTGTGCCTTTTTCTACACTGATAAAAGTCTGCAGCTTTTTACATTTGTTGTTTAGGAACAAAAAGACTTGCTTTCCACAGTTTACATGGTGTATTTTTGCACATTCTTTCTGATGGCTCTATCACATTCATGAGTCTCCCCCTCAGGAAAGCAGAGGTGAGTGTGCCTTTCCTGGGAGCTCACAGCCTCCTCTCGTCCCCCTCCCCAAGGGCATTCTCAGGTAAGGAAGGCCCTACTCACCTCACCTTGCTCCTGGGGCTTGAGAACTGGCTGAGAATAGTGACTAGTGACGTGAGGAATCGCAGCACCCTGGTGTGGACGTGAACCTGCTCGTTTGCTATCATCACTTTCACCTGGACTCTGCTGCGTCTTCCCCACCGTGGAGTGAGGAGGCTCCTCTGACCACCTGGTCACCCCCATAACGGGATTACTCCAATTGTCTACAAGCTCACTTCTATCCGGTCATAAGACTCCAGGCTCCAGCTGGATAGACCCCCGCACTGCCTCCCCCCCCCCCCCGCCCCTGCTCCCATCTTGAGTTGTTTCCCTGATGGGAGAGCAGGGGGCAAAGGTCAGCTCTGCTGCAAGGCCTCCTCTAACTGACTCAGCGTTTCTAAGGTGATGGGGTGGGAAGAGCAGCACGAAGTCTCTCTCCAGACCCGGGCTGAGCTCTCTCCCCTCCTCTTAGCAGCTTCTCAGATCAGCACTGATTTCTCCATTGCCCGCAGCTGTGCGAATGCTGGTTCTGGTGCAGGGCCCAGGCAGGCCCCTGGGGTGGGCCTCCTGCTGCCTCCCTGTGGGGAGTTTGGCCTTCACCTATATACCACGTCTACTTTTTTCGAAGGACCCTGCCTTCGGTAGCTCATGCCAGTAATGTGGTTACCCAGGGCTCCCTTGGTGGAGTCTACTCACCCCTGAGAAGCCCACACAATCCTTGCCAAACAAGTGGGAGTGGGCTGGTCCTCAGTGCCTCCTCTCCTGCTCTGGCTCTCTCTCCATGCCTCCCCCATTGCTTCACTAGGTAGAGGAGCCTGATCAGCAAGCCTGCCACTTCCTGATCCGTCTGGGAAGTGAGACGCCAGCCAACCCCTCAGAGAAGTCCTCTCCAGGCCTCTCTGTTCTTTCATCCTCAAGGAGGACAGGAAGAAGCAATCCAGTGAATCTGGTTGCTCCCCTTGTAGATCTTCCCCATCTTCTTTTATAAATTGGGGTGGGGGAGGGTAGAGAGCAATTAGTTGCACAGTTCAAATTTCCCACTGTTTGGGGAGGGTGTCAGGTCCCCATCTGTTGTTCTTAAGATATGGGCTGTTAGCATCTCTTTTTCTTAGACTCGGGCCCTAGTTACCAATTCTGGGAAAACAGAGAATCCCCACCCCCACCCCAAGTCCTGTTACAGTGGTTCTAGTGATGGGTACAGGGGGAATTGATCTCAGAGGGCACCCCACCCCATCACGGAGGAGGAAGGAGCCCTTGAGCACAGGGAACCCCAAGCCCAGAATCTTCCAGGCTCCCATGGGAATGCTAATGGCTTTGCTGCCCTCGGCAACTCCTTCCTTGGGGGTCCCAGACTCCATCTGCCCCAAGGCCAGGGAGGACCCCCAAATGTCCTCTCCTCACACAGGCCTCTGTTTGAATAAACACATCTGCTAAGTTCCCATGAATTGCACACCTGTGTTCCTGTTTAGGCTGGACAGTGAAAGTGGGGACTGCTGGAGAATCAGACAGCTACAAATGGAAACCGCAACGGCTCGGAGTCCCGTCGCCACCGCTGCCCTGCCTTAGCAGTTCTGTCCCAAGGGCATCCTCCCTGCTTTCTGGAGGACTGCTCTGAGACTCAGATGAGTCTGCTGGGCTGAGCACGCCCCCTTGAATGTCAGTCCCTCACGAGCCCGTGGCCTGGTGTGGAAGTCACAGTGGAGAGTCCCAGAACCCTGCAGAGCCGGGACACTGGAACAGGACCACGGTTGAGCCTGGAAGACCAGAGAGGCTTTGCCAGACTCTTGGGGAAGGAGGTGGGAGGCCAGCAGGAGATGGCAAGGAGGACCCCTGGGCCCGGTTAGAGAGAGTCAGGGACTTTGTGGCTTTAGTCGCCTGGGTTTGTAAATTTCCCAGGCATCTCAGAGAGAGGCTTGTCTCGGGCTGACATCGGCTCATCCCGGTTCAGCCACTGACTCTGATAACCTCTCCCTCCACCCTTCACATTCCCAATGCTCTCTGTCCGGAGTCCTGTTCTACTGCGCGGCCATGTTGGGTCTTCACAGGAGGAGGCCTGTACCCTTCAGGCAGGTGTGGCACACACAGAGGGACGGGGCTAGACATGCTGAGAGGCAAGAGAGAATAGGGGCCGGCACAGGTCAGGGGGCACAAAACACCTGTAGGGAGTGCAGCAGGCTTCCCCTGTGGGTAGACCACACTGTGGTTAGCAGTGCAGGGAGAGAGAACTGAGGAGTTGATACCAAGGACATAAGATGCAGATGGAGCAAGAGATAAAGAGCTGCGAGGAGAGGAAGACAAGGCAAAATGTCAAAGTTGTGACCCAGAGAGCTGAGCAGGGATCAGGGTTGAAGGGCTGCCCACCCCCTACCCCCCCAGGGCCAAATAAGCCAGGGGACTAGAAAGAAACAAAGCAAAGGAGCAGCCAAAACGGAGACTGACTTGCCCAGGCTTCCTGAGGCACAGGCGGGGAGCAAAGGTGGGAGGGGCCCAAGGATCTGTGGTGGATTAGGGAGGGCTTGGAGGTGGGCCTGTGGTGATGCAGCAGGGGAGCTACGGCCGGCCCAGCACCCAGATGTCACCCAGCATCCAAAAGCCATGTTACTGCAGTGAAGAAATAACCAGCATCACCAACGTTACCAAGTAACCTCCATTACCTCAATAAATAATTTTTAAATATATGGCTGGGGGAGGAATAAAAGCCACAGGCATCCGGACTGGAAGAAGCAGGGTCGGGAGAAAGGAGAAGCTGCAAACTGGAAAAATGAACCAGAAGAGGCTGAGGTGTCTCTGCTAGGCTTCCGGTGTTTGAAGTTTTCATCTCTGTGACTTGAAAGTGTTGCAGGAGAGCACGCCGGCTATTTTTGGTTCAGAAGAGGAAGACAATCAAGTGAACTGTGATTGCACTCGAAATCTGCTCTTGAGATGGTCTCAAGCTCGAACTTCAGCAGGGTCTCTTCAGAGTCTAACCTTCTGGATTCTTCTACATGGGTTCACAAACCCTGCAAGCACAACTTGCTGAAAACTAGACACACACAGCTCACCAGTGCTGGGACAGCAGCCAGACAGCCACACCCCACCCGCATGCCCAGAGCTCCCCGTCTCTCCTTTCCATTCTTTCCCCTTCTGTCCATCTAGTTGGCCACCTTGTGGAGTTTTGGGGTGGGGACCTAGTTCTATTTGGGTAGTTTAAGTTGCATATCTCTTGGTCTCGCTCCTGCCCTGTGCCCTGAAAGTTCTAATGGTATGGAGCATTTAATTGGTGTTGCAATTGGGCTTGCCCCGTGACCTCCCACTGGCTACAAGAAAGGAAGGAACTACTTTCAAGGTTTCTGCCATTGTCCATGGGTATATTCACAAGTATATTCACAGCTTTTAATTCGTTTTTTTTTTTTTTTTACCTGATATCATCGCGAAGGCCATGTGAAGAACAGGTGTTGCCACAGTTTTTAGAATCACTGTCATTGCCCCAATGACTGGTAGGAACACTGCTCTCCAGACACCTTGCCCACTTTTTACCCCATGCCATCTTCAATGACGATCAAGTCGCTGTGATGCCCTATCCACAGTGAACCACCTGTGTCCCTCTTATCCCCATCAGGGAAATCATCCTTAGGCTACTCAAAGGCGTGCCCAGCCCAAACCCAGAGACCCATTTTAAGAGTGTGCTCCCTGGAACCATTTCTACCATCAGTTCTGCATCGCAGATGGCACATTCAAATTGGGATAACCCAAAAGCATGGGTGGAGTGTTGGAATCCAGTGGTGGAGTTGTTACCTCGTTGAGTCCTACATCACAGGGAAAGTCACACAAGATATTTCAGTTTTAAAACATTGACTATTATCCCATGTTAAAAAAAAAACCTTTACATGGGGCCCTCGTTGGTGGCACAGCAGGTTAAAGCACAGCACTAAGAAGCTAAAGCCACTTTAGCATGAATTTGATCCCTACCCAGAAGGTGATCCAGACCTTCCTGACCTGCCCACTGCTCCCCTTTCACTACCCCTGCACCTCTGGCCTGCACCCCAGTTCTGTAGGCATAAATAAATAAATCTTTAAAAAAAAACACACCTTTACGAATCAAAGCATCAAGCTTGCTGACTGCTTGGTTTTAACTTCTGTCTAAAATCATGGAAAGAGAAGTGATTGACAAGTGGCACTATGACAAGTGGCACTGATGATGGCTGAAGAGTAAATTGTTATCATGTGACCCCATTCGTGTGACCGTAGTTATGATCACAGTGACTGGGCACTCTGAGTGACAACCAGCTCCCCCTCAGTTCTAAAGTAGGGAAGAACCTGGGAATCTGCTCAAAAAACTAAGGTTGGAAGTCAGAATCGAAGAATTTTGAGGCAGCAGAATAGTTAACCTTGGGTCAGTTCCTTTACAGATTTTTTTTTTAAAGATTTATTTATTTATTCGTACAGAACTGGGGTACAGGCCAGAGATGCGGAGGGTGAGAGGATTCACCAGAGACAGAGCGGGGAGCAGAACAGGCAGATCTATGAAGTACGCTGCTGAGGGGAGCAGTGGGCGGATCAGGGGAGGTCTGCCACGCCATGTGGTTGCCTCTGGGGCAGGCGGGGATCGAACTCATGCGGAAGTGGCTTTAGTTTCTTAGTGCTGTGCTTTAACCCGCTGCGCCACCAGGGAGGGCCCCCCTTTACAGATTTTTAAGAAAAATGATCAGTTTCCTTTGAATTTATGAGTCTAGCCTAATTTCATTACTTATAAAGGTAATTGGTTCCTCTGTTCTCATCTGAAAATGTCAAGAATCATTTTGGATAACCATTCCAAGAAGATGTCTTGAATCACCTCTTCCTGGGACCAGGTAGCATTCCATTATTAATTGTGCATAATTGGACTCCCCAACCCGAATCACTTTATCACAGTGAAATTTCCCTTTTGGAAATTTCCACCAGTCTGCTCTAGGCTCTTACTGGAACATCAGTCTGTTCAGCTGCCCCTAAAGGAAGCTTCTGGCTCAGTGAGGGTGGAGACCAGGTTGAGAAGGGGTCAAAGGCCAGAGGAGCAACTGCTGGCTGGCTTCTCCTGCTCCCCTCCCTGATCCCTGCGGCCCCTCCCACGGGTTTCACTGACCACAGCCTTGTTCCTTGTTCTGGTCATGGAAGCCATGACCCAGGGAGAAAGTTTAGATCTGGAATCAGAATACTTGTATTTGTGTCCTGCCTCTCAGTATTGTGCTCCTGGGCAATTGTTTAACTTCTCTGAACTTCACTGATAAAATGGGAATAATACCTACCTCTTTTCCTTATGTGATTCCAACACATGTATAGGAAGGGTTTATTGTAAACTGTAAACTTCACCTAGACATAGACTGCTCTTGGTCACTGACATTACAAACAGTTGCCTTTACTCACTGCTATATTTAATGGTAGAGGCAAACATGTATAAAAATTGTAGGCGAAGAGGTCAGTGGAGAGAGGATGCCCAGCCAGAACTTTTTTCCCTAGTCTCCTCGTATTTGGGTGGCTTAAGTGGCTAGACTGACTAGCAGAGTAAAAGCAAAAGTGGCGAGTGTCTCTTTGAAATGGAGGCAGCTGGAACTGTGTGTGCCGCCCTAATTTTCTCCCCATCTGCTGCTGGAAGAAGATATGTCCAAGACCTCAGAGAGAGGCAGACTTACAAAAATGGAAGGAAATCGAAAACCTGCATCGTCTGTGGAAGAAAGCACCTGCTGACCATAAACCTCCTCATGGGGTTCCCAAGTGGGTGAGAAAGTTTCATTTTGCTGAGCCACAGAAATATTGGCGGTTATTTTTTACAGCAGCTAACATTAAGTAATAAATGAGTTGAGAGGATGGGACTATTGTGGATTAGTCAGTAAAAAGTGCTGAAATGAACATGAGCATTGTGCCAGGCAGTGACTCTTTCACACTGATGAATACACAGGGCATAGGGCCAAGGAGCTGCAAAGGGACATCTGCAAGGTTTGGTCCAATAAGGTTGGCAGGCAGTTTAGTCTCTCTCTCACACACACACTGTGTGTATATATATATTCCAGAATCCCAGCGTTATAGTTGCAAGTAACGGACCTCAGCACCCACCTACCAAAGCTTATTTATAGCTCGAGGAATTGCTCCAGAGGGCAAGTCCACAGAACGAGTCAGTGGGGGTAACCAGACTAGTACCCAAGCCTTGAGCTCCCCTCCTCAAACACCTTTCTGGACCACTCTTTCCCCTTTTCCAGCCCAGCTTCACTCTTGACAAAGCATAATGTCTGGATAGCCCAGAAATGATTCTAGAAAAGGGAGAGATGGGTACAAATGGATTTTATGATGTTTCATCTCCTATTCAATCACCACATGGCAGCTTTCATTTTTAACTTTGTTGGCTGGCAAGAAACAAATATTTGAGTGGAATCCTCCCTGCCTACCATTTTGCGTTGCTTTGTGTCACACCCGTATCTCCTTGCTATCCAGCTGTCACCTTCCAGGGCAGGATTTGTGTTCCTGGTGGTGCTTCCTCCACTCCACTGTTGGCCACCTTAAGGCCAGGCAAGAACTTAACACCACAGTCCAGTGGGAGAGGAGAACAGTACCTTCAACATGGCGAACACCATTTGGCCTGAAGTGCTCTCCGAATCCCATTGCGGACAGCTTTCATCCCTCAATAGAATGCACAGTAGGGCTGCACTATGACTCTCCCTCTTGAGCCCTCTACTCAAGCCATGCCAGCTGTGGTTACACCAAGTCTCATTACAAGGCAGGAGAGGGGCACCCTTGAAACCCCCAAAACTGCCTGCTAAATAGATTCTGCCATCCGCTGCATCAAGACAAGACATACGACCATTAATGGAAAGGAACTTTAATACAATTAGAATGCAATACAGAAAAGACAAAGAATATAGTTGCTAAATCAGACACCCAAACTGACCCATTCCCTTGTGGGTAAAAGTCTACCCAAATGCTATTGGCCCAAAGCAACGCCTGAGAAAGCCCACCACAGTCTAAAGCACCTTCTGGTCGGGACCCATGGAAAAGGGTCAGAAATGGCCAGACAAGTCTGGGAGGAAAAGAGCAAAATCAAAATCAAGATAAATACTGCCATAGTCAACCTCCCCACGGATCTCTCCCACATCTGTTTCACCCAGTCCAGGACCGAGAAGAAGCAAGAGCAGTTTCTTAACATGTCTCTCTGCTCCATGTGGCTCCCTCAGGTCACCTTCTGGCCCTCCATCTGTCCTCCTCAGTCTCCTCTCCAGATTCTTCTCTTCCCTGCTCAGCTCACCCTCCTCTGGGAGGGGCAGGGAACCTGAGCCTCCCCTTTTCCTGGGGGACCCCCCCCCCATTACATTCTATTTCTGTGCCTCCCAGAAACTTGTTTTGCTCTGTCTGTCCTTCACTCCCAGCTGTCTAGCCGGGTAAGTCTCTGCTCTTTCTTCAAGACCCTATTTAAATGTCACATTCTTTGTGAAGTCTGTCCTAGGTCCTCCAGGCTGAGTATTTTTTCCCAGGTTCCCCAGGAACTTGGTATGCCCTGAGAGCATTCACTGCCTGGAGCTACACTTTTGATTTGCACTTTGGTTCAAATGTCCACTGGTTCCTTTCCATCACTTAGTTTTAGGAAAGAGCAAGCATTCAAGTTGCCTCTCCTCTCCTAGCCTGAGTTGTTGAGACCTTAAGTGGACAAAGTCCCACTGACCCAAGGAAATAGAAGCAAGGCACCCTGCCCACCATCTCTCAGCCTTTGAGGATGGGGAGGTTGGCTACATTCTCTCCATTGAGAATTTACAAAAGAGAGATAGGTTGCTGTTTGCTGGGAATGGAGCTGTGAGGTCATGTAGAAATCTGGAGCTGCCCCCTGGAGGGGGTTGCTGGTGAGGGTGAGTAGCCCCAGGCAAAACAGGGACAAAGAATTGGTGGGGGTGGAGACTCTTATAGGAAACACAGGGAAGTGAAGAAGCTGCCCCAGGATTCAGCATCTTCAGGAATGATTCAGCATTTTCAGGATTTCATTGTTTTCAGAACTTCAGCAATTCTGGGGTCAGCCATTACTGCCCCACTGTGCCAATCTTCCAGAAGGCTGTTGTAGGCCTCTTACAGACGTAGAGAAGCTCCCAGAAGACAACCTCAGAAAAGTTCAGAGGCTTTGCAGGCTGCTGAATGAATAAAACTATTCCCAGCTCTGCTGCTGGCATAGCCTGGAGGGGAACGTGAAGGCCTAGCCGGGTGCCTGGCTGTGCTGCCTGAGTGTGGCCATTTGTCTGCTTGTTCCGCTGTGACAGCTGCTATTTTCAGGGTTGCTTGTCTGGCGCTGTGCTGGCACATCTCAGAGGCTCCGGGAGCATCTCCTGGGGTGTCCTTTGCCATACTCGTGAGTTGGAGCTTAGCCTACTGTCTGGCTGCCACATGTTCCAGACCCTTGATGGTGGGAAGACACCATTTGTTTAGGACTTCAAATCACTGGACACTAGTTTGGGGTGAGATAATAGGCCATTGTGGCCTTAGAGAGTGTTTTCCTTGTTTATTAAATAAATGCAATTATTGTGTTTCCCAAACCTGGGCGGTCTTGCAGTTGTGTGTACAGTGGAGAACTCAGACACTGACAGGTGAACTACTGAGCACTGTCCTTGGCCAGTCTTAGTGCCCTTTATCGCCCTGTATCAATGCTCTCGTGTCAGGGTCGTGGCTGTGCTGGGCTGTGTGTGAGACAAAACAGAGGACACTCCTTGAGAGAGAGGAGGCAGGGTGGGGGCAGGGTGTGGCTCTGGAGACTGGAAGGTGGTCTTGATTCCTGGGCTTCTGGTGCCCATTGCTGTGCTTCTCTCTTGGGTTTCATAAGCGCCTCCCACCAGGATCTCAGAAATTCCCCTTCATTTCTTAAATTACTTTATTGGGGATCTGTTCTTGTAGCCAAAAGGGACTTGCCTGGAAGTTTCACCTTTCCCTCTGGATGGTGAGTCTCTGGAGGTCAGACTTCACCATGCTCTTTGTTGTATGGCCAGGACGCCATTCAAAGCACACAGGTATTCAAAATACATTTGCTGCATGCATGATGAATAGTGTGAATGCTAATGCCCATGGTCCGGAACACAGGTGGCATCCGCCCTGCTGTCCCCCTGTCTTTACACTACCCCAATCATACAGTTCTACTGCTTACGACCCCCGGTGTCTTGGAAGTCCAGTTTCTGACAAGTGATATTTCCTGGAAGAATTTTGTGCTTTTAAAAATACTACAAGGCCCTTTCTGGTGGTGCAGTGGGTTAAAGCGCAGCATTGTGAAGCTGTTCACAGTCACTGCAGCTTGAGTTCGATCCCCGGCCGGGGAGCTGACCCACATGGCACAGCAGACCTCTCCTGACCTGCCTGCTGCTCCCCTCAGCAGTGTATTTCGGTCGATCGACTTGTTCTGCTCTCTGCTCTGTTACTGGTGAATCTCCTCACCCGCCGTACCTCTGGCCTGTACCCCAGTTCTTGAATGCACAGATAAATAAATCTTTAAAAACAAATACTGGACCTGGCGCACTGGAGTCTGAGGAGATGACAGATGCAAACAGGGATACAAACGGGGGACAACACCACCCCTCAACCACATCTGCTCCAGGAGAAACCCAAGCCAGCCTCCTGCACCTTTCCGAATAAAAACAGGGAGAAACAAGCTGCATTTAGAGAGATATAAGTATAGCTTTTATTTTTTTTTAAACCAACCCAACATTTCCACTGGCGACTGTCAACATAGCTTATGACATGAGCACTGTTTCTTTTTTAGTCTTTTTTCTTAAAAAATGTGTTTAAAATTAAACAGGTGTTGTTTTAATTTCCATTTTTCCCTTAAAAAATGTATTAATGTCAATGCAGAAAGCCTAAACATCTGTGGGCAGTTCTGTGATGATTTCATATGTGTATTTTTGTGTGTGTGTTTAAAGCCAGGTCCTTTCAAAGTTTGTTGGAAAAAAGATCTGTAGGGCATGAATATCTCTTTTCCTATAAACTCAGGCTCCATGGGATTATGGCAATTAAGACTTTTCCTGCTGGGGCAAGAATCAGCCCACAGACTGGAAAAAGAGCTTGGTGAGGTTTAAAAACACTCAGGAATGTGGGATAGGTAAATTTCAGTTCTTCCTGTGAAAATGCCTTCAAATGTGACCTGAGTCCAGGAGAGGTGAGGTTCCCGCCCCCACTTTTGTTGTTCATAAACTCTACGTTTTTGTATTCAAGGATTATCATTAGACCGAGAATGGGGGGTGGGGGTGAGGCTGACATTTCTCTGAGCACTGACATTTAAATACAATCTTTCCCTTAAAGATCTCGCTTATTGGACACTGCCCTTCTCCTGCCTCAGATCTGATGCCAAAACACTAGAGAAGGGCACCTATGTCTTCTGTTTCCGCAGCTGCCCTTTGTCATTACATACCATTCCTATTTTTGTCCCGTGGCTCCCTGTGCAGAAGCATCAGCATGGACAATGACACAGAGACAGACAGGCTTTGAAAGGCTCTGACAGAGGAGAGAAACATGACTTCTTTTTTATAACTTGACTTAGACATAAATCTATACTGCTCCCTCTGCCCCAACCAGTCCCAATTATTCTTTAGTGCCCTGCACAGCTGTGCAAGCCATTTTTTCCCCCAGACGCCATCAGCTCTAAAGACTTCAGAGATGAGAAAGAGATGGAAGACAAGACCTCGAAGGAGCCGAAAGACAGCCATTAGCCAGTGAGTGGGAGGCTGTGGATCCGAAACGCATGCCTGTTGCTGTCAGCTCAAACCGAGCTCCTTCACAGCACCTTTGCCACTAACTTCAGAAAGAAAAGACAAAACCAACAACAACTAACAATGAGCAAAACCCAGTGGGAAAACGAAAGCAACCACAATAATGATCACAACAAATAGAACCCCAAACCAGCCACATGGATAGGACCCCTTTCCACTTCTCGCCAGCTGAGCCAGAGATCAGTGATGTATCGTACTGGACAGACAGCAGAAACCCTGCCCTGAAAGAAACAGAAGTCAAGGGACAATCAGAAGGTGGACTCAAAGGTGGTGAAAGGGTCTGACCTTTGCTACAGGTCAGGGACATGAGCGGGAGGTGACTTGTGACTTGCTGTTGCTGATTTGTATTGAATTAAATACTTTGTGAAGTGGATGTTTCCTCATTCTGTTTGATTAAGACCCTGCCCTTTCAGTTCACTACCAGGGCTGGGGTCAGCTGCAGTTCCTGGGGCTCAGGTCCCTGGTGGCCCGGCCATGACTGCTCCCCCAGGAGAGGCCACAAGTGGGGAAGTGCCCTTCTCTTGGGAGAAGTCCCAGCCCGCCCTGTGCGAGGCCTCCTGCTGTGGCTCAGAACCCCTTGATGTAGCAGTAGGCCTCTAGCGTGGCAAAGAGTATGTAGAGGAGCCACAGGCTCACGAAGAGCCATGTGGTGGCGAGTTTGCAGCCGCGAGGGCCACCCAGCTCCCCGCCCAGGTGGGGCCGCCGGCGGTACAGGAGCACGCTGATGCAGACAAACGCGAAGATGGTGAAGAGTGTGACCGAGAAGGCCAGCGTGCCGGCTGACACACGGAACTCCTGTCCCTGCAGGGCCCAGTAGATGGCAGCCACGGACCAGGCCAGGCCGATGCCCAGGAAGACATTGACAGCATTACTGCCTGTGACGTTGCCAATGGAAGCATCTGCATACACGTCCTGGATGGCAGCAGCTTTGCTGGCAAAAGTATCTGCAAAAGAACAGAGACAAATGGGAGCTGGAGCAAGCTGAGATGTGGAGGCCCTCCCTTTGAGTAGCGAGCTGAGCCACAAAAGGGAGTCAGAGGCATGGGGGCTACCTGCCACCCCACACTCTGCCTTGGACAAGCTCTGTGGCCTTGGACAAGTCACATCACTTATCTGGACTTCCCACCTTCATCTGATACAGTCTGAAAGATTCCTGAGGGCCTTGCTGCTTCTGATATTTTACCAAGCCAGTGGATCGCCTGCTTTTTCAGTAGGAGGAGTCTGTGTGCCATGATACCTCTCCAGGAAACCTCGAGAAGCTGACTGCAATAGATACCTGGTTGCAACTGCCACGTGGGGCATTTATACACTTAATACGGACGGTTACAGTGCAGCACTTGTGGGTTCAGCGCTGTGCCAGGAGCTGGGACAGAGGACAGAGGACATGTGGGGTGAGCACCGACTTGGGGAACACAGGACTGCCTGGAGGGCTGCACAGAATGTTTGACTTTAGCTGAAGGATTGTCAAGGGCTCTAGCCCAACCGTTTATTTATTAAGTAAGGAAAAGAAAGGTTAGGGACTCTCCCCAAGGCTAGCTAGGAAGTTAGCAAGAGCCACCCCACCATCACCCTGCAGCCAGTAAGCTTCGACCAATGCCTCTAAGTCAGCCGAGTGGCCCACGCGTCGCCCTTTACCAGCTTCCAATGCAGCGAGCTGTTCTCTGGAGCAACCCCCCTGAGTTGGAAGCACCCCAAGCCCTTTCCCTGTCCAACTTGCCCTCACTTGCCTCTTTGTTGCCAGGTCTCTCAGACCTCCTGGAGAAAACCTCTTACCTTTCCTTGCCTAAGGCCTTGCTTTTCTTTTTCCTTTTTGTCTGAGCCTCTGCAATTTCTCCCCATATCTGTTCCTTTTTCCCATATCTGATCTTTCCCCTCTGATTGTTCAAATCCCTCAAGACCTGGAGAACAGAGATCACTGGGCATCTCTTCCACAGAACCTTCCCTGGGCCATCCACCTAATTTCCCACCACCCGAGAGCTGGTAGCCAAACCTCTCACATCACCCTGGCACAGATCATCCCACTGGTCTTTCGGGGCTTGGAGCAGAGTGCAGGGTAGACTCAGATGCTCTCCAGAGGACACCCACTCTTGGTCTAGATGCAGTCCTGTGTGAGCTCAGCTTCCTGAAGGATGCTTTGTTTCTCCCCATGGCAACCAGAGGGCTTCAGGCACCCTGGAGACCCCAACCAAACTAAGGAAGGAACCTGAGGGAATGTGGGCCTCTCACCTACAAGCTGCTTCTTGGCCTACCACTCCGCTGACATACAGCCTCCCTTGGAAGCCACCCCTGGCTCAGCCGAGCTCAGGTGCCCTGTTTCATATGCACTTGGTATCTGTACTTTCTCCTCGTAGAGTGTATTGAGGTCACTTTAATTAAAGTCATTGAGAGTGGTCTCCTTCATGGGACGAGAAACGCCATGTGGAGAGGCAGCCTATCCGTGTTACCACCAGCAACTAGCACAAGAATGTAACAGGCAGGGCAAATGCTTGTCTAGTGCATGAAGACACGCACACCTGGTGCTGTTTGACTCCCATGTTCATAAAAGAAGAAAGGAATATGTAATTCCTCACATAGCAGGACCAGAACTCGCTAAGCTTCCCTCGACTGACCTGCAGGAAGATAACTTTGTATTCACAGGTGTCCTAGGCAGAGAATGCCAAGAATGCATGTGGTCATTTCTACTGGGGTCTCTTCAAGTGGGCTAACCTGTATCCTTCCAGAGACTGCCAGAAGGAAATGGAAGGAGAGCAATATCTAGATTCTCTGAGTTACATAATGTGTGCACTGTTGGTATAATGTGGAAGTTCAGTAATTGGGCAACTTGGCCAGCTAACAACTTGTGTAAGTTAAGTAGGATAATAAGTGTCTCTATTAAATAGGATTTGGGTGAGCATTACGGGGATAAACTTGTAAACTGCTTAGCATACGCAGTGCCTGACACATCAAAAAGTGCTCAAGCAGTGTTAACCATCTTTAGTAACAGCATTATTAATCCCTTTGCTTGACTCTTGTGCACCTTAAGGACAGACATTGTTAAGGTCACATCTGAGATAGTGAGGAAGCTGATAAAATCAAGTGCAGAAGTCACTTGAACCAATTTCAAACCCAAACAACCCTCACTCTCACCTGGCACAGAGGTGCCAAATGCCACGAAAACAACAGCTGTGACAGAGTCCTTGAGGCCAATGGTGCATCCGAAGTGGGACGCCAGGTCGCCGATGATGGCTGTGAGCATGCCGATGATGAGAATGGAGACGACAAAGCAGGCCCACCCATGACAGTACTCTGTGGGCGGCACGCAGGCAAACAGCACCTTCCAGAAGACTGTCAGGAAGTGCATGACGTAGTCAAAGCAGGATGGCAGCCTCTCTTCACCAGATTCATCTTCATCCTCGTCTCCTGCTGTAGGTAGAAAAAACAGGACCCAGAATAGGAAGCAAGGTCAGATCTTCCTCTATGAGAAAGTCAAGTCCAACGCATATGACTAGTGCCATCAGTTGGAAGGAGATGCCAGAAGGTGCAGGTCAAGTGGTGGGCAGGAAACAGTGAGAAGTGGGAAACCAGCTGGTCGTCCCACTAATCAATCTAAATGCAGGACGGTCAAGACCAGTGGGAGAGAGAGGGCAGGAAATAAAGAAGAAAAGAGTGGAGGAGACCAAGAGATAGGCAGGAAAATGTGAGAAGGCCAAGGTCGTGGGAGAGAGGATGGAGCAGGCTGCATTTGGTTGTTTAGGTGAAGAAAAGCAAAAACCACCTGCACGTCCTCTTTCCCCGGAGTGCCAATGGAGCTCCCGCTCAACTTTCCTGATAGGACCACTACAATAACCTTGTGGTTCTGGTCACTATCCATTCCCAGAGAGAAAGGTGTCCTTCCAGATCATGTGAGCACCCCAGAGGGCCAGGGCCATGGGACAGAGCAAAGATGGGCCCAATTTGCCCATGCCTATGGGCAGAATGTGGGCAGAATTGTCCATCCAGCAGTCCAGGAGGGCAGGGTGTGCCAAGGCACTTGGCATCTTGTCAAGGCACCTGTGTTTTGACACAAGTGGTGGCAGTTGGGCCTGGAGAGAGCAGGAATCACAATGCCTGGGTTCCGTTGCAGTTTTGCCACAAAGAGAATCTGTAATTTGGGAATAACTCACCTCCTGTTTCTGAATCTCAGTTCCCTCATTTGAAAAAGGAGAGGGTTAGAGTCTGTGGCCTTTGTTCCATTTATTTTCTCTTTAAGGGCAAAGGAAGGTCATCAGAGGGGGAACTTGGAGCATCTGAAGCAGATGAAGTAAAAAATGGGGCAGCAGTGGTATCAGCCCTCTCTTCCTGGATGTACTTTTTCCCTAACCCTGGAGGATATGACTCTGTAGGTTGCTATGACAACAAAGTCTAAGGAAAAGAGACAAGGCAGGAATTCTTAGCAGTATAAGGAAGTCTACCTGGTGCTGAGAGGTAGTACCAGTGGTGGTGGAGAGACCCTTCTAGCCCATTCCAACACAACTGTGGTCTCTGGGCCACACCTGCTGTGTTTGGGTCACCACTAAGGAAACCCATCAGTAAATGCTGGGGGGGAAAAAAAGGTTTGGGACTATCCAGGGTGGAGGTATGCCAGAGAGTTGGGCAAAGGTTTTACAAACTCTGAATGCTTATCTCTCTAAATCAGAATGGCTCCCCATTGTACAGAAAAAGCAGCCCAAATTAATGGGAGAGAGAAGAAGGGAGGGAAAAAGGAGGAAGGAGAGAGGGAGAGGAGGAGGGAGGGAGAAAAGGAGGGAGAGAGGGAAGAAAATAGGAAACGAGGGACAGAAACTAGACTTTATTGAGTCTGTGTTTGGGACCAGATGCCATTTTGAATGAGGAAACTTACACAAAGATGATAACATGTCTCAGTTCACACAGCCACGTTTGAAATCAGAGAGCCAAACTATTTTAATTGCCTAATGATCCTTTTCCAAAGTGACTCAATGAAACAGTTAGATATCAAGTTCTGCAGCTGGGAAGACTGGACTCAATAAGTCTTCCTAGAAATCGGGGGGGCTGTTGATGTTGCTGTCCCGCTATCTCATGTGTTGCCTGCTTCTCCCCACAAGGCCTGTGCACACTTGGAGAGCCCCTACCTGCACTGACAGTGATGGCCTCCATGAACTGGTCCCTCCAGGAATGGGTGCCCACGACCAAGGCCAGGTTTGTCTTCTTGATCAGTTTATCCACTGTACTCTGTCAGGGAGAGAAAACTTGGAACCATGAGGTTAGAATGTTCGGAACCTTTAAGGATTTAGTGCCTCAAGGGAATGAAAGATATTCTGCATTCCAGGGGACTTCATGTGGGTTCTGAAAGTTATGCAAGGATTGGCCTTTAGTTATTATCTTCTGGGGCAAACTGTCAAATTTTCCTTTTCTTTGCTTGTGACTGCTGACATTGGGTATTCTGAGTACTGTAATAGAGAACAATGGTAATGATGTTAATAAACCTTGGAGTAGTGAATTTTAGTATCTTTGTTCAAAAAACATCACAGTCATGATGATTTATCTAGGGGCTTCACAGCCACTTACTCCATATGCTATTATGTTTTCTCACAAAAAACCTGGGGTACAGGCCCTCCCTGATGGCGCAGCGGGTTAAAGCACAGCACTGAGAATCTAAAGCCGCTTCCGCATGAGTTCAATTCCCGCCTGCCCCGGAGGTGACCACATGGCGTGGCAGACCTCTCCTGACCCGCCTGCTGCTCCCCTCAGCAGTGTACTTCGTCGATCTGCCTGTTCTGCTCCCCACTCTGTCTCTGGTGAATCCTCTCACCCTCCGCATCTCTGGCCTGTACCCCAGTTCTGTATGAATAAATAAATAAATCTTAAAAAAAAAACAAAAAACCTGGGGTACAAATGGTCAAAACTATTCTCTCCAGGTTACAAAAGGACAGGCTGAGATGGGGCTGGGTCAGTTATCTTAGTTTTAATGTTACATATTCAGTTTTGAAATCAGATTTAAAAAATCTAGGTCTTCTACTTCCCACCCCATTACTTTATTACTCAACTAGACCTCACTTATGACCTGACCTTGAACTCATAAGACTCTTCAATGATGACCTCTAGTTTGGGATGTTCACCCAATATCGGCTTTCCCATTTCTGCTATCCTCTTGGCTTCCTCTTCTTCCACAGTCAGTTTCCTGTCTGTCACCTCTGCAACAAAACAAAGTCACACTCATCTTAGCACATCCCCCAATCCTTAGAAGTCTAAAGGTCAACGGATTCAGCATGGGCAGTGAACACAAAACAAACAGCTCTTGGGGATGGGTATTTTTTGTAGTTCTAATGCCTTTTTTTCTATTATGTGCTTTATGACCATCAGATCATAACAGGGTTCCTTGCAGACCTATGAGAATTATTGCTTTTTCCATTTTATGCCCGGATGGGCAAGCTGACCCAAAGACCATCTAAGAAACAGTACCAAGTGAAGTCCCCAAGTCATTTGATGAGCTGTTGGAAAGCTGGGAACAAAAATCAAACCTCTTAACCTTTAATCATTTTGAACTCGTAATTAAGTTGAGCTGGACTGTTCAACTATTTCACTTAAGAATTCTTAGAGGTAAAGTACATTTAATTCAAAGAGAATGTCCACTGGTATGTTAATTCTGTTTCTAACACTGTGGCTCTACTTCCTCAATAATGAAGAAAAGGGGAATAGCTATGTTTCAGACAATTAGAAACCTGGAAGATTTTCCAAAAAGTTCTGTGACTTTCTAATGAAAGATCCTCAGGATTTCTATAGGAATGAGGCACATTTCTTCAGGAACACATATTTTTGTTCAAAATCAAAACAAAGCAAAGCTTTTCTTTAACTGTCTTCTGAGGTTTCCTTGTGTTGTTCGGCATCTTGACTCATTTACCACACTGTTCCTTCTCATGTTGAACAGTTAGAAATTTTTTCCACTTCAGCCTAGTGAGTCCATTTCAAGACCACTTCACAATGAAGGCATGTTTTCTGGATTAGAGTGACATAGAGATTGAGTCTTTTTTTATTCCCCTTTGATTAGAAAATTGCTCTTGGCAGTCTGTTTCTTTCAGAGCTCGTTTAAACATCTTTCCATCCAAGTCCACATTCTTACATGCAATTAATTCTTTTATTTGGATCCTTAATTGCTTTCATTCCACACAGTGAATCTGCTAAAGGAATCTTATAGTTCTTGAATAATCTAAGGATAAAATGGGTTGGAGACCAAGAAGACTTTTTTTTTTTCTATCTTGGGAATTGGTGAAGTATAAGAAGGGTGAGACTCAAGTTCTTGAGGTTGAAAGTAAAGGGACTCACTGAAAATACTGTAAGTCAAATATATGAGTTAGAAAGCAGAAAGCTTATTTAATATAAGGATTTCTTTAGTTGTGCTGAGTGAAGATAGTAAGAGGGTGTGTAGAGGGTTCCTTTCTGAGCTGTTTTACTGGGTGCTTCTGGCAGCAGAGGCAATTCCCAAATGTTTGGGAGCTGTCCATGGTGCTGTTCTCCCTCAAGTTGGTGACTGCTTTCGGAAACAATTATTTCTCAAGGATCTATGCCCTGTATATTTCTAAGTCAGCAGACACCCTCTAGCAGCCTGAGTTAATTTAATCTATTGATTCTGAGTCTCTTATTAGTTAATTATGAAGGTAAATCTCAGTATGTTCAGGGTTCTGACTCTGAAGTCAGTGATTGTAAAAGCCTGGGAAAAGGGCTTTTGAAAATGATAATTTCTTAAAGGCATGATACTTTTTTCCCAGACCTGCAGGATTTGGCACCAACTCACAATGCCTTTCTTAGCAGTGATAGTATAAATCTATTCCTTTCTTTCCAGTTCCCCCGTGTCATGCTTTACATGTGCCACAAGAACTTCTAGATCAATATAATAAACTCTCCAGTGACACATGAATGCACCCATTCTAACTTCTTGTATACCTATCAATCTAGCACTATATCCATAAGGCAGGATATTGATCAACTTGCTGACCTGTCCACCCCTGTGGTGACAGTCAGTTTTTCGTTCTAGCTTTCTGCAACAGTTCTTTGACAAATAGCCAACTCTCTACCTTTTGATCTCCCACAGATGTACAGAGGAACTCCATATATAGTTGTAAATTGATTGATTCACATGCCTCGAAATCAACTCTGATTTAGTGTCTTTGTTTGGTAGTAATTTTTGCCTTTTTAATTTTTGTAATGATGACAACTTTACATTCAAATTAAGTTAATTTCTTGAGAGAGTGGTCTCAAATCAAAAATACCATAGTGATTTTCATCACTTGTTTATGTGATGTTTCAGAATTTCAAGCAAATAAAGTATATGATAGATGATCTTGATATTCAGACCAACTAAGCAAACTCTCAGATCTAGGAATAGAAGGTAAAAGGAGGGAAAGAAGGCAAAAGAGAATCGGAATAGGATGGAAGATTGAACAACATTAGAAGAACAAAGAACTTGCCAGGCCAGACAAGAATAGATTGCCATGAACGCTCTGCAGACATCCTCAGGAAAAAGTGGGGCAATGCAGCCAAGCTTTCCACTCCCAGATCCCTGAGCTCAGTGATGCAGCTCAGAATGAACATTTACTCTTCATCTTACACCACCTGGAATTGTTAATTACATTTACCTGTCCTCCCAAGAAAATTTGAATAAAGACTTGAAATTTCCAATAAATTCATATTCTAATCAAAGCCCCCTAAACTAAAGATTTACAGATAAAAATCTAGGACATGACACTTCATTTCCTATTTCAGCCTCTACTGGTATTTGTGCAAGTATGCTCTCTGCATAAAGAAAGTATAGTATAAATCACAACCTTTGTTGCATGTGTGTGAGTGGTTAGTGGAGAAGAGTAGAGGGAAGAGTTGGAATAAAGAAGCCCAGAGAACTTCTCAGGCAAGAGGGTTAGTAGAGACTTAATATCCAATGCTTTGACACAATACCCTGGGAAAATGGTGGAATTTAGGGGGTTGGAGGTAATCTTTATCCTGTTGGTGAGAGCAGGAAACCAGGGCCAAGGAAGCATAAGTAATTTTTTTTACAGAAAAGGAATATACAGGATTGACCCACATCTTTGGTCTATGGTTCCAAGGAGACAAATACTTTTTCTCTGTGTGCATTTATTCCTTCTTACATCCAAGGTACATCCTATAGGTGACCCTAACTACTACTAATGCATTTTATAAGATGTTTTGCCTCTTAAAGGAGCTTACTTTTAAAAAAACATGTTAAAAGAACTAATGAAATGTAAAGTTTTCTTTTGAAATATACCGAGATGTCTTATATAGCTCGTTCTGCCTACACTAAGAATTATAACAGTACCGGGAATGCTTTCCTCACTCTCTGCTCATAAGTGTAATATTATTAATATTTATGATCACATGCCATGGGTTCAAGCATAATATCAAGGCAGGTATTTGTCTTCAAACAAGATCAAGATTCTGTATGAGAATCTTTACAAAATAAATTCTCTATGATTTCTATTTCCAGTAAGATAATTGCTAGTACTCTCTCAAGATTGTAATCCTTCTTGTTATTCACGGCACATCTGACTTCAAGGATCAATGACAAAGGAACCAAAGTTCTAGCAATTTAGGTCTCAGCTGTGATGAGATGGAAGATCTCCAAGATCAGTAAAATTCCAGATTCTTAAAAAATTGCATTTCATGTGCTCATAGCAGCTGATTATTTCCCCTGGATCCTTGGAGATCAGTTTTTTCTTTCAAGTCCCATCATGATCTTATTAGGAGACTCAACTAACTCTCGTCTTCTCTTAGCACACAACATGAGAGGACATGCAGATGAATGAATATGCAGTAGAAGACTACGATCCACCACCTCTTTGGTAAATTTCATTTTTCTTCCTGGTCACAGAGAGAACATCTTGGCCTTTACTCACACCTATCAACCAAATGGTGCTGAAGGAATTGTCTACTTCCCCAAGGTCACTTTAAATGGGAAAGTCAATCTCCCAGTCCTTGGGAGAATGCACATTAACTCAAGCCCATGAAGTCAATTTAAAAAGTCAAAGTACATTGGTCTTAAACTAAATTATAGCATTGGCAAAGTAGAAAAGAGGGGCAAGACACCTCTTACCTGGAGACAACAGGAGTGCTGTTTGCAAATGGGAGCCAGAAAAGGGGGAGAAAGAAAAGGAAAGAGCATTAAGGCCCCATCTTGAAATTTCCCTCAGGATATGTGGGTGCTGGCAGCCTAAGAGAAGCAGTGAGCTTAGTGGGTGAGAGCTCTGCAGTCACATGCCAAAGGCAGCACTTGAAGCAGGCACAGCAGCGTCAGCAGCAAGAAGTATGAGCCACTGGAGAGGCTGTCAAGTTCCAGAGCCCGGTAGCTACTTTCCCTATACCTTCTTTGCAATTCTGAGCACTAGGGACACAGGAACTTAGGGAACCAAGTGGATGAAGCAGAGACAGAGTTGGCCATCTGTGATTTTCCAGGGGCTCAAGTTATCCCATCCATTCAGTAAAGAAAAAGAGAGAATCCAGTTACCATGCAAATTGTAGGAGTTGCAACGATGTAAGAGTATCTGGCTTCTCAGTAGATAATATAAATGGTGTTTGAATAGGAGCTCAGGTGGAACTTGGTAATGGCAGACAAGAGTGTGACTGTGCCCAGTTCTGTCCTCCAGCCCTAACCTCTTTTTTTTTTTTTTTAAGATTTATTTATTTATGCATACAGAGCCTGGGTGCAGGCCAGAGGTGATAGAGGATTCACCTGAGACAGAGTGGAGAGCAGAATAGGCAAGTGTACAAAGTACACTGCTGAGGGGAGCAGCGGGTGGAGCAGGAGAGGTCTGCCATGCCATGTGGGTCACCTGCAGGACCGGGGATCGAACTTGCACAGAAGCGGCTGTGGCTGGCTTGCAGTGTTGCACAACCACGAAGGGCCCCATCCCTAACCTCTTAATCAGATCCTACTCAGCTTCCCAGTGCTCTTAATATTTCCATGACCACAAACAGATTCCTAACTACTATGCTGGCCAGACTTTAAGTTCCCCTGAAAGAGCAACTGAGTAAAAAGTTAAGTCCTGCAGGATGTCTTTCTTGAATGGTTTATCACTGTATAGATATAACCTGGAGGTCAGGGTCAGGAACTCCTATCGAACCTTTTCCATCACCTGTGCCTAGCAAAATCATTGCAATTAGTAGGTGTTCAATGAAGGTTTGTTGTTTTCTGACTACTAGCTCCTAAATCTGTACTTATGCTAAGCTCTGTTACATTTCAAATCCTCTCTGCCAAAAAAATCCTGTGATGCACCTCATTCTCATCTCAATGGCAGCTTTGTGCAGCCTCTTACTCCCTGGCTTTTGTGGGAACATTGTGCCACATGTTGTTTGTGCAGCTGGTGAATAATGGAGAGATGGGGTAAGGGGAGTGTATGAACTGTTTCTTCTAAAAATCTCTAGAAAGCAACTCAGACACATGATCCATAGTCCATATTCACAGTGACTGAAGGCATGTGGATCCAGAATCCTTATGATCTAAAAGCAGAGAAAACAGCAGTTGACTTTTTCTGTATGGAATTCCATGGCAAAGGGGTCAATGAATCTACTACACTTAGATTGATAGTTGGATGTGTGACAGACTGACAGACAGAGCAAAAGGGCTTGTTCATTCTGCTTCTTCCATGATCTGCATAGAAGCATCCCTCTTAACCTCCAAGTTCCAGTGGGAACCAGAGACTTGAGCACAACAGTATACCCAGGTATGCCAACTTTGAGTTGGGCAACACGTTCCAAAAAGCCCCTGTTGCCCTGGTTCTCATGCAGACATCCTTGCCAACACCAGGATCAACCCCAGCACTGCTGGTGGGCATTTCATCCTTCTCTGGTCATTGTCTACACAAACCTAAGACTTTCACCTGGCTGGTACAGTTGGTCAGCCAGCCAGTACAGTTGGTTAACATCCAGGTCAGTTAACTTTGAATAACATGATATCTTGACAGTGATTTTTTTTTCCTGCTGCTTCTGCTGTGAGAAGTTGGAGCTGAATTTCCTTGTGTGGATCCCCAGGATCAGTTGAGAGTCATTTATGCTGTTCAAACACCCAGAGACAAGTAGGAACCAGAATAGCTCTGAGAATAGTCAGAAGTATCCAGATTAGTTTGTCAGGGTGAGCTCACGAGAGAAGGCAGAGGCAGGACCCATTCCTGGGGGAGGGAGTTCTCCTTCCCCACCTGAGAACTCCAACATACAGGCCCAGGTTGAAGTCCAACAGCCTTGACTGTGCTGCTCAGTGTTGCTCTCAAAAGTCCACTTCTGGATTTCAGCACTCACTCTACTCCAGGGTAACAAGCTCCCCATTCACCCTCCCTCTCCCACTCCTTAGCTGGCCAGAGTATTTAATCTTACTGCAGAAGTCCTGTTTATCTGCCAAGAATATCCCACTTCAAATCCGGTCTTTACTTATTGTTTTTTGCAATGCAATTGTCATTTTGACCATGCAGGGATGAGGCTGTTCTGAATGCCTGAGACTCTCTTATGCAGCAGTGATAATGAAAAGCAATTTCCACTGTACTGCATCTCACTCTGCGAACAGCAGGCAATTCTTGAGATCTGGATGGGTTTTCATTTGACTCTAAGTCTAGACAATCAAGTTTTATGACCTTTCACCTTATGGCCTCAAGCTAAAAGTTGGAAAGAATTGAAGAAATGGAAAATGAATACTCTAGACAAATAGACCAGAAGAACAGTATAATGACAAACTTCCTACTGGCACCTTCCCTCTTGGCTTCTTGGTCCCGGGGACCAGCTGAGGGATCTCATACCTGTAGCTTGATGAAAACGCTGAACTTCTCACCTTCTCCCTCCCATAGGACTACGCTCTACCAGGTTTGGTTGATTTCCCTTTGTACAAAGAGTCTAGTGCAAAAAAAGCAACTCAAGAGCGGGGCAGCCACAGGCTTTGGTGTTGGCCTAGTTTCTTGAAGAGCGCAGAGTTTATGTTGGGTCTCTGCCCTTCTGTTAATGGGGGCTTGATGGGAGGCCAGAAAAGAGAGACTCTTCTTACCTGGAGCCGCTGTGTCCTTCCCCTGTACAATCCTTCGATTTGCTTTCATATGTACCTATGTAGCTGGGACTTGGAAATTCATGAACCTGGATTCCAAAAGCCTCCAGCATCTGTGACACCAGAGTCATGAAGATGTGGAGTAAAGGCACAAGGGAAGTGAAAATGAAACAGGCAAATTTTGAGACAACTTCGGAGAATATTCTCGGTGGCAGGAACTAGAGGATCAGCTGGAGTACAATCAGGGAAGTAGCGAAACCAGAGCTATCCTCTTTCTTCTAGCACTCTGTTAGGAAGGCTCATGGCAGCATCTTGTAGGGAGGCCAAGAAGAGGGTGAGACAAGGAAGGCTGAAGAAGGCTTTTTCCCGTAGATGTGTCCAAGCTTGTGTGGGCACAGAGCAGCTCAGGTCTGCTGAGAGAGTCCCCAGAAGATAACAAGAACTGAGGAGTCATATGGGTCAGAGAAGACCTGTTGACTAGCCTTTGGGAGAGGAGTTGCTGCATCTCTTATATTGCTTTGTCCTTGAGTGAGAGATTTGGGGCTTGGTCAGGAGAATATGAAGTAGTAACAGAATTATCAATCCTTTGGCAAACAGTTCCATCCTCCAGGAAGATCGAAACAGAATCTCTCTACTAAAGGGGAGTGGGACTATCCTCTTCTTTCTTCGAAGAACACTCCTCCTCCCACATGTACTCCTGCAATACTTTCAAAGTAGTGGCCTCCAGTCATTTTCTTCAAGAAAAATCATCTTTCCTCAATGTCCCCTGGCTGCAACACAATCAGTCCCTTAGGCGTGGAGCCGGTGGGTATTCCCTGACATTTCCTGAAGAAAGGCCATTTCTCTGATGTGAAAAGAGGGCTATCTTGGGACCTGGGTGACATGCTCACTTGCAGGTACCAAGTCAAGGTAGGCTTCCGTGAGTCACCCAACACCTGTTCTTCAGGGATCCACACCAACTATACCACTGTGAGTCCTGCTCCTGTTGGAAATTCCACCAGTGAATATGCTGATTCTGCCCAGAGCCAGGTCTGTTCCAGGGCCTCTGTCTATAAAGACCTTCAAACCTATAATTTCTTCCTTCTGAAGACTCTCAATTTTCTGCTTTTGGGGGTTGCATTATCCTATATTGGCCTCAATAAAATTCCTTACTTTGGGCTAGGAACAGAGGTAAAAAGGGTTGGGCTGGGCTGGGCTGGGGCAGGGGAAGGGCAAGGGGAGGAAGATTAGCTTGGATTCCAGATTATATACTGTCTTAGAAACCAGCTTTTTCTTAAAAACTGTGCCCCTAACAATTGGTCTACTGTTCCATGCCTTGGTGCACCCAATTGTGAAACAGCCAGAAAAACACTTACCTCCATGGAGGACAGAGGGGCCTATGGGTCACTCTGCAAGTGAATAATCTGCCAACCACTCCAGAAGGTTGCAGGTTATGGAATGCAGCGGGAAAATGTCAAAGCAACATTGCAACATGGGTCCCAGCATTCAATCCCACCCCACATTCAATCCAGGCCAGAGAGCCAGGGGAGAAGGCAGGGGTACCGACATGCACTGCATCACATTCCTTTCTTTTTTGTCTCCTCCCCACCCACCAAAGAGTTTTCCACATTTACAGGTTGTGGTGTATGTCTGTGGGCTGTGGCAGGAGGCGAGGGCAGTACAGGGAGAGAGTAATCGGGGAAGTGGAACTCAAGGCAGAAGTATCTCATTGGGGTAACGAGGAGTTGGGGTTCACAGCTTCCCTGAAGGTAAAAAAGGAGGATTGGAGTAAGCTAAGGCTATTAAGGCAGAGATGACACCGAAACAGGGTGAGAGCGAGAATACAGGAGGGAAAACGAATAAAAGAGTCCGTTGGTCAAAAGGAAGGAGGAAAAAGGGAAGAAAAGGGGAAGAAATAATATAGCTGGTTTGTTATTGTTTTTCAGTTTAATTTTTTTCTTTCTTTTCATTTTTGTTTTTGTTTTTGTTTGTTTGTTTAAGAATCTCACACCTGATATTCCACGTTCCATCCATTTCGGTTCACCAAGGGCAATGAAGAAATTCTCTTGCCTTTCGTATTCCTCCTCATCTACTATTTTAACCCTTACGGTTTTCCTGTAGGGACAACAAGAGAGAGAATGTGTCGACGGGGTCGGTAGGTGGTCGGTCGCTTGGAACACGGCTTTTAAAATCACTCCCCATCGCTCTCGGCACATGCAGCCTGGGCCCGCCACACGGCTTTTGCTAAGGCTGCGGTGGACTGGATTGTCCTTACATAAAAAACGGTCTTAGCTTTTCTTGTCTCCTTGGTCATGGATGTCCTTGGGGTGAGAGGAGAGGGAATCGGGGGGCAAGAGGTGGGCAAAGGTGGGATCCAGGGAGACAGGAGGGAGTGGAAGCACAGAGGGTGTGGGGGGAGGAGTCGTTAGCACCTGCTGGCAGTTAGTAACACAAGTTGGCAGCACATTCCACTGGGTGTCACGTGGTAACCGGCAGCACTCCAGGGCCCTTTACATCAGAAAATATGTCAAGAGCATCTAGCTAGGGGCTTGGGTTCCTCTTTGGCATCCACACCCACATGTCTGTGAGCCTCCTAAAACTTTGAAAAGAAAAGCATTTTTTTGAGGAAGGGAAATGGAAGAAAGAGAGAGAGAGAGAGAGAGAGAATGCTATTATCTTTCTCATTCTTTACTCTGGCGCTTTGGCGCTTTTTTTCTGAGAACTACAATACATATGTATGAAGCCGGGTAGCTAGAGGACTCCTCCTATTACAGCTGATCAACTCCTGGGGAAGTGCGAAGGCAATGATGCACCTCACTCCGCCTCACTCAGCTTTGGCCTTCGGTCACACTGGGGTGATGTCCCAAGCCCCAAGCGGATTATCAGGGGTTCCGGGACAGGAGTTTTCTGTGCATTTCTGGGCATCTCAGGAAAGCATCATGTCTTTGAAAAGCAAGTGATTCAGGGAAGTCAAGTGTCCTTGAAAGTCACACCCACCAAAGGCTGGCACGAGGCTGGCCTGCGCCACTGCGGCAGCTGCTGTGTGGGCCTGAGTCTCCTTCATGGCTTTTTCTGACCCTTCATGGAACCACAGTGGGGTTGGTGGGGTTCTAGCAGTCAACGCTGACTGTTATTTTCTTTCTTTTCTTTTTTTTTTTAGTCTTGAACATAAATGCCCAAGAGGGCAAGGAGGTGCTAAAGAACAGTTGCGGAACGTGTCTCCTCAGGGCCCCTTAAGTGCCTGCTGCTGTGAAGACAGCCTCGGCTGTGCTACTGATAAAGTGGCAGATTGGTCTGAGCAGGTCAGGGAGCTCAGGACTCCGGGCTATGTGTGTGTATGTGCGCTGTGTGTGGTATGTTGTGTTTCGTGTGTGTGCTGTGTTGTGCGGTGCGTGTTTGGGTTGGGATGGTGTGTGTGGTAGGGTGTGTGTCTGTTATGTGGGGTATGTGTGTGTTTCCAGTACATTTTTGCTCACCTCTTGGGTACTTTCTGAGATTCTTTTGTACCTTGTTTAGTGGAAAAAATGACAAAGTTCACTGAAATTGTCAAGAAGCTCTTTCTTTCTAGGCCCCAGACATGGTAGCTTAGGGCTACCTATGAGATGTGAGCTTGGCCTATTTTTCTACCTCAAGAATCCTGTTGTGGGAAAGGAATGAGATTTTTGTGTGTGTGGCCAAGTGCCTAACCAGGAGGGGTGACTGACAAGTGGGCCAGGGAGGGAGCGCCACCCCGGGCCTGGCAGTACCCCTCTCACAACATGGTCTGCCCAGGAAAGGGTTCTGATCCGCCTGGTGGAGAGGCCTAGCGTGTTCGGGATCCTTTACGGCAAAGGCTCCATTCACTCTAGAAGTTCTGTGCCCTCCTGGAGAAGGCCTGTGCAGGTCAGAATCCACTTCCAACTGCTCCCTCTTCCTCTAGACTCCCTCTTCACCTAGACTCTTCACAGGGAAACAGAGCATGGCAGGAGGTCGTTCCCTGCACCTGGAGCCCAACCCTACACCTATACATTTTGCTCCGACCACATCAGAGAGAGAAAACCCCTTGAGAACAAGGATATGGCAGACAAGACGGAGTCTAAAGCTTGTTTTGAGAGAGGGAACAAACCACAAATAGAATCCAGATCCAAACACCTGCGTCGTCAACATCCAGAAACTATTGACTTAGCCCCCTAAATGTGTGTTGCCCCTCCCGCTGGGGGCTGCTTGGCCTCATGATTTCTGTGGACCAAGCCGTTCAGGAGAAGCAGACACCTTCTGTGCTGGGGCTCCCTCTCTCCTCCTTTCTGTCTACCTGAGTCTGTCTGTCTCTCTCTCTCTCTGATATCCCCCCATCTCTATCTCCTCATCCCACACAGACCACTGGCTCTTGAGCATCCCTCTTGTGGATACCACGTGACAGGCTGGCAGGTGTTAGGACAGCAGGGAGCAGAGAGGAGTGAAGGAGAAGAAGAGAGGGAGAGGTGAAAGGGAAAAAGACGGAAAACAAGTGAAAGTGAACCAAACATGTAGAAGAAAAGGGAGGGGGAGACAAAAGGGTTGGAGGAGGGAAGAGAAGAATGTTAATGTTAGTGAGGAGCACCAGGTACTACACCTTTCTGAAAACTCATTTCCACCATGCGGGGGCCCATCATCTCAATGAAGTAATTCTTGTTTTTCTCATACTCCTCATCATCAATTACCTTGATGTGAATAGTTTTGCTGTGGATGGAAAAATAAGTATCATAAGCGAGGGGCAGAGTGGAGGGCCAACCAACCAGGAGGAGAAACAGGAAGCGCAGGAGACAGTGAGAGGTCAGGAAGGTCAAAGCTCGCCCCAATACCACAGGAAGAGGGGCTTGCTGGCCCCCTGCCCTGCACTGGGCTCATCAGGGGTTTTACGGCGCGCTCACGCTTGAAAACTGGAAGAAGCGTGTCTTTACCGTGAGAACCCAAGGCTCTGAGTTCTAATCTTACAGATGCCACGTGACTTTGTGTGAGCCGCTAAAGCTTTGCACAATTTGAATGATGCTTTCACCATCCCGGCAATGGAATATCATGCAATTAACAGCTGAGGCACTGGGTCCTCCAAATATTTCCATATCCCTCTTGCCTCTAGGGCAAAGGAGGTTTTGACTTCTGAAATCAGTGGATGTTGATGTGAAAGGTTTATTTCAGAGAAAGGGCAGAATGGGTGAAGAGGACACTTTGACCTGTGGGAGTCTTGCCTGGAAACAGGAGAGTGATCCTTCCTCTGGGGCAGTGGCCCTCACAGGGAGTCGGGGAGCCCAGGAGGGGTGGGGGCCCAAGGCACACTCCCTGGTCTGTAACACAGGCCTCAGCAGCAACTGAGGCTAAAACTCCAAATGAGCAGTCTCAGGCGTCCAGACAGGAGCCTTGGCTCTAAGGCACCGTGAATTGTAATCAGCTTACAAATCCCATCAAGATCTTGTGACTCGCACAATTACTGGTTTTTATGTTAGCAAGAGTTATTTGTTAATGTAAACACTGAAAAATATATACCAGTTTCCATAATTCAATATTTCATTTCTTCCTCCTTTTTAAAAAATATTACCAGGCTCTTGAAAAATGTAGACAGACTTGGGCCTCCCCCAAACGCTGCTTAACATGGGGCACATTTCAGGACCAGCCCCTCGCAGAGGGTGGGCCCTCTCCGTGGGGTGAGACTGCTGATGGAGCGGGCTTGCCTCTGCGTCCTGCAACAGGGCAAAGAGGCGGCCGGGCACTGCTCTGTCCAGCCGTGAGCTCTGCAGCCCTGAGACCGGCATTTGTGGAGGAGACCGAGGACATTAGTTTCTCCCTTCATTCTTTTTTACAAAGCGGTATCATCCTTACATTCTCTGCCTTGAGACAACCTCTCTGTTCTCCTGAGCTTTCCCAAGTCGTGGATGTCCGCAGAGCGTCTGCTGTCCACACAGTGCTGGAGACCGGACGTGAATGCGGTGAGGGTAGTGACCCGCCCCCACCCCATCCCAACCCACCCCACAAGAACAAGCCTGGGTCAGGCAGCGGCAGCCCTCTTGTACACTTGTGACTATGCAGGTGCCTCTCTTTCTCCTTCTCCAGTTCCAAATAAACCTGTCCTTTTAAAATGTAAAAACAACAACAAAACACCGAGACACTAAACGCTCACCTTTGCCACACCCCCTCACAGAATACCTGGCTAGCCACCCCCGAAGACATAGTGGTCAATGTGGGCCTTCCCTCTTCCAGAGCAGCTGCATGGGTATCACAGACTGGTGACCTGGGTTCAAATCCTGCCTCCACTTCTCCCTAGCTGGGTGACCTCAAGCAACTTGCTAAATAAAGCTCTCCAAGTCTCATTTGTAAAGTGGCATATTAATATCCACTTCACACCGTTCTTCAATAAGATAATGCATGCGAAGCACTTGGCGGGGTGTGCCAAAGTGTTGAATAAATAGCAACCATTACTTATTGACGGGTTGAGAGTAATATTTAAGAGAATCTCATTTCCAGTCATTAAGTCAAGAACTAAGGGAAGCCAATAAATAGAACTGGTAACCCAAGAGGTGGTACAGGCTGAGAATAGAAGTCAGGTTAAGAAAGGACTGGATAAAACAGGCTAACGGGTCCCAGAAGTGTTATAGGTGGGCTTCAGTGTTAAGGGTGGGGGCGTGGAGAGCACTCTCATGTGCCCCCAAGGTCTGGTCTTGTGCACCTGTCAGCACCCAGCTCTGCGCAGACAGACCCCATGTCATCAAATAGCCTGGCTTATGCTTGTTCTGATTTTTAATAAACAAACACAATGAGAGGAGGCACTGGCAATTTGGTTGAAGACGGGGAAATGAGGGCAAAGAAATAAGGACAGATGTTAAGTCGCGGAGAGGAACTTTGGCTAGCTAGCTGGAGCCCCCGTGGGAGGGTATCCGGTGCAGAAGGCAGGGGAGAGTCTGCCCCTCGGGTCCCTGAGGGAAGCCTCACTTCTGTTCGGCAGCAGGTATGACCCGGCCTGGAGGCTTGAGAAATCCCTTCCATCTCTTGAAAACAGACAAAGTTCTAAGTTATGCTCAAGCTACAAAGGAGCCACAAGAACAACTTAATTTAGGAGAGTCACGGTCAGGTCTTGAGTTCTTTTTCCGAATGCGTGTGTTCTTTCCTGTCACACTCAAGCTGATTAAATCCCAAACCTGGAATCATCCCCCATCCCACCCTTATCCTCCTCTCTCTTCCTCCTGCCAGAACCTCCCAATACATTTAGTTCAAGACCATCTCGCCTTCTGCTATCAGGGCCCAGGTTAGACACCATTAGCTCTCTGTGGGATGTTCCACTAACCTCCTAGATTTCCTGCTCCTGTCCTCTTCTTTCACCCTCATCCCCACATAACCACCAGGGTTCTTTCTCAAAAATGAAACCCAGTTATAACCTATCCCCTGTAGCTGAAGGAAATACAAAGGCCTCACTGAGGAGTGTGGCCTCGTTTGTTGCTGCCTCCCCTTTCTGTGAGGCCAGACAGCCTAGCTCCCCAGTCCCTCAAGTCTCCTCCTCTTCCAACCAGGGCACTGTTCTTGCTCTTCTGTGCCCGGCTCTGTGCTCATCCTCACCCTGTGGCCTCCACATAAATGTTATCTCCTCAGAGAGGCTTCTGGCCACATTTCTCCCCACCCACCTCACCTCTCCACTCCAGGTCATGCATCCTGTGAAATCTGCCTCCATGATGCATCTGCTGGTTCCCTGCAGCGCCCCCACCCATCAGCTGGTTAGTTAATTGACTCACTTGATGGTCGGTCTGCCCGCACTGGAGTGTGAGCTCCATGAGGACAAGGACTGGGTCTCTTGTTGGCCCTGCAGTCCTGCCTGGGGCAGAGGAGGCCCTCCATTGTGACTGACTGATGGTGTGTTCCTAACATGAGGCTCGTGAAACAAACGATACAGTCTTTTCACAGTAGAAACAAACCTCACGAGGGGAAGATATTTTGAAGGCTATCTGGATGGAAAGTTGAACTTCTGGACTAAGAGCCCAGCAACCCCATGTCACTGAACTATACTCTCATCTTATGACTCTTCTATTTGTCCAGTCTGTGGGAGAACTCACCGATGGTCAGTGGGAACCTAAGTCGTGGCTTAGGCTAGGGCTTGTGAACCCTATGTCTGTCTGTTCCCAGTTACTCCTCAGTGGGCTCAGTGGGTCATGGGGTGTCCTGAGCGTTTCTCCTAGAGCCAGTGATGCTTTCAGAGGCTCTCAGCCCACACCTGCCTCTCCTCTGAGCCTTCTGCAGAGGGAGGTACCAAATCAGGCCGCACTCGCACCAGGACTGGTCAGGAAAGGTGCTCCCAGGTGACCGCCCAGTGACTGGAGGGTTAGGAAGTTCATCTCTGGGCTGCCTCCCTGGTGCGTTAGATCATTCTTTTGTCCTGAGGCTATCTAATTCTAAATTAGGCCTCTGCAAAAGTAAAGGAGCTCTTTAACAGCTGGGTTCCTTTAGGGTAAGGGGTAGGATGAACACTGCAACGGAGGGCACCCTAATACATTTAAAAGGATGAACTAAGACACATCTAATTTCACTCTCATCTCAGTCACGTAACATAGGTATTATTACTCCCACTTTAGAGGTGAGCAAGCCCACGCTCAGAGGCTAGGCGACATGTCCATAGCTGCACAGAATTACAGCAGAGCCGGACTTAAGCATATGTCCTCTACTGCTCTAGAGCTTACTTCCTATAAGCAGGTGGGTAGCCTGGTGCATCCCCACGCTGTGGATGGCCACAGTGAGGAACCACAGAGCCCCCCATTAACATTCAGGCCACGCAGGCAAGCACAGCAGGTCTGTGTCTGTCTGCATGGTGAGTAGGTGGCTTCCTCACCCTTTGGCCCTCTCTTGCTAGAAATAATCTCGAAATAATCGCTGACTCAGTGACCTCTTCTTTTCCAATTCCTACTAAATGACTCTTCATCATATCAAGAAGGCTCCTTTTCATTATTTCTAAATTTATCTTGGCTGCTGCTGGCCAGCTCCTGCTCACACAGCTCCCCTGACCTGGGCGGCGGGGCTGAGCCACAGAGGAGGCTGAGCTTTCTGCAGGAGGCTTCAGAAGCCTCTCCCTGAACCGGCTCCTCCGTCACTCTTCCTTACTGCCTAGGGGATGCCAGGAGCCCTCGTCTCTTCTCCTGGTAGGTCTCAGGCTCTAAACTGGGGCTGAAAAGTCCCTCCAGCCTCCAAACACCCAGACAGCTCAACAGAGACACCTTCTCTCCTCCTGTGACCAAAGTCTGGGGAAAGACATCTGTTTTATGGGAGGTTTAGGGTG
>NW_004567114.1:24285761-24289398 GCF_000260355.1 Condylura cristata | reverse complement strand
CCTCCAAACACCCAGACAGCTCAACAGAGACACCTTCTCTCCTCCTGTGACCAAAGTCTGGGGAAAGACATCTGTTTTATGGGAGGTTTAGGGTGCTCAGATAGTGTCTTGAAAGCAGGTATGTCAGAAGGTCCCTGCAGCCAGCTGGTCTCAACTTTTAAAAAATATGTATTCATGCATACAAGAACTGGGTATAGGTCGGTGGTGTGGGGGGAGGTGGCAGGGGGATGAGAGGACCCGCCAGAGACAGACTGGGAAGCAGAACAGGTAGATCTACTGAAATACACTGCTGAGGGGAGCAGCAAGCAGAATAGGAGAGGTCTGCTGAGCCACGTGGGTCAGCTCCCTGGCTGGGGCTTGAACCTGTGCTGCAGTGGCCTCAGACAGCCTCATAGTTCTGCGACTTAACCCCATTGCACCACCTTTTCAACTTTTAATGTGCATGTGAATTCCTCAGGGGTCTCATGAAAATTCAGATTCTGATTCAGCAGGTCAGGAGGGGTGCTTGGATCCTGCATTCCTGATAAGCTCCCTGGTCCAGGGATGCTGGTCCAGGCCCTGTGGCTCCCTAGGGAAATCTCTGACTCTATCAAAAACTTAGGGGAAAGGAGGCAGCTGTGCAAATGCTCACCCAGTCGGAAAGAGGGGGCTGGAATCAACAAGGAATGTTTTAGTCTGGGGCCGGAATCACTAGGTCATCCTGACCGTGGCATTTAGCCTTTAGAGCATGACACTGGGGTGCACACAGAGTAAGTGGTGGAGGGTCCTGAGCCTTACTTATTCAGATAGTCTTACTTTCCATCAGGCACTGTCCTATGCAGGCACTTTACTTACATTCATTAAACCTCACAACAAACCTGTGAGTCAGGTACATGCCATGCAAAATCCCCCTTATCCTGCATATATTACCTCATTTCATCTTCACCCAAATCAGGGAGGCAGATACTATCTGTCTACCATATTTTATAGATAAGCGACAAGGGGCCAGAAAAATTAAGGAACTTACTCAAAGTCACATGCGGCAGAAATGGGATTTGACTCAAACAATGGGGAATCTAAGGACTATGCCCCTAACTAGGATCTAATAATGGGGCCCAGATGACCAGTGTGCCCCAGGGGAGACGGCACCCACTCCACATGCAGCTGCCACAGCACTCCAACCTCCAAACACCCAGACAGCCCAACAGAGACACCCTCTCACCCCCCGCCACCAAGGTCTGGGGAAATACACCTGTCTCACAGGAGGGTTGGGGTGCTCGGATAGTCTCTTCAAAGGACTGGGGTCACTGGCACGGAGGCCAACCTCTCTTTACCAGGTACCATTACAATGGAAGAATTGGCTTATAAGGGAGTGGCCCTCCCCGTCCTACTGGCACTGAAAGGCAGCATGAGGGGTATGCATGCCAATGGCCAGGGAAAGGAGCTGGCTGTAAAGGTGCGTGCCTGATGGGTGTGCTGTAGGATGCTGTAGGACTCTTGTCTGCTGCTTTTATTATTATTTTTTTAAAGATTTATCTATTTATTCTTACAGAACTTGGGTACAGGCCAGAGATGTGGAGGGTGAGAAGATTCACCAGAGACAGAGTGGGGAGCAGAACAGGCAGATCGACAAAGCACACTGCTGAGGGGAGCAGCGGGAGGGCCAGTAGAGGTCTGCTTCGCCATGTGGATCTCCCCCGGGGTAGGTGGGAATCAAACTCATGTGGAAGTGGCTTAAGCTTCTTAGTGCTGTGCTTTAACCTGCTGCGCCACCAGGGAGGGCCCTGTCTGCTGCTTTTAAACGTGAGGATCGCTCAAGGCCACCAGGCCAAGATGAAAGAGTGTGTGTGTGTAGGTATGTGTGTGCGTGTTTATGCTCACACTGTGCTCGTCCTCTGTCTTAACTACAAGAGACAAAGAGGACAAAGAGAAAGTGTTCTCTTCTTTTAAAGTTATGAAAGGGATTTCTCCCCCTCTTTACTGCCCTATTGTGGGGGACGCCTCGTATTCCTGACTGAGTGTGTGTATGCACATGAGTGGGGTGGGCTGGAGGGCTGGGCACATGCCAGCCCAACCAGAATATCCCCATATTAGATGGGGAATCTGGCCTCCTTGACAGCAGTCCCAATGGGGCCTTGCTTAGTTATCCTCAAAGGGAAAGTCATACCCGCGCCCACGGCAGAGAACCTGAGCAGGCTTTAGCTCCATGTGTGACTCATTTATTTACAACCCTACTTGGGCTCCAAGTTTTTTCTGCCTTACCCCAAGGGAGTGGGGATAAGGAGAGGGAGGATGATTCAAAGATACAGTTCTTTCCATCTCCTACGGCCAAAGGGGAAGTTAAAAACAAAAACAAAAATAGCCCCTTCCCTCCAATCGTCAGGGAAGGAATGGTTGCTGTGCCCTGAAGTTGATACATGCCCTTCTTGAAAAGGGAGTGAGAATAATCTATAAAATCATTTATCTCACAATGTGCTGCTGAGAACGAATGGCCAGCTAGGTGATTCATACCTGAGGAGACGGTGGGCCTCTCAGTCTTGCTTTCTCTCTGCACTGGGAATCTCAGTTTTTAAGAATGATTTTGATCCAAGACGAAAGAGCAGGGATTTGTGTCAGAGAGAAATGAAACTGCATGTCCAAGAAAAACCTTCTAATAATTAGGAAGAGGGAGGAGCTGGTTCCTAAGACTCTGAGTCAACACAAAGCTCCCGCCTCCGCCTTAATTCGCTGTCCTTGTGAGCGCTTTCAAAGCACGTATTTCAGGTGGTAATTTCTAGGGAGTCCAGTGAACAGCTAGCCCAGGGAAGGTCATTGGACCTGGACGAGAGGAGGAAATCCTTCAATTAGAGATGTAATGGCCTGTAAGATTAGTTGACTCTACAGACATTTTTTTGACGGAATCAATAAAGTCTTAACCTGTGATAGTTGCTGCCGTGGGCTCCACTCATGTAGAAGTCACTAGAACACTGGCCCTGGAGCCAAACCCTGCAGTGACTGCACGAGAGAAAAGCAAACAGGTTGTGTGTCCACTGTTGCCACCACCTTGGGTGAAGTGGGTTGTGGGTCCCCAAAATAGTCGTGAGACGCTTCCACCTGTGAGACTTCGGAATCACCTGTTTCTGGTTCAGGGATCTGCACCACTTCTACCAGCCAAATAGAAAATTTTTGTTTTTCACCACTTAGAGACAAAACACCATGTACACTGTCAAAGTGCTGGTCCTCACGGGGCTGCAGGAGAGCTGAGCTCCTCCTCCTCTGCTCACTCTACAACATGACACTCTAACCTGCTGTTAATCTCACAGACCTTAGTGATTTTGGTAGGGACATAGTAGGCAGACTTGGGGAATAGCATCTAAAAGCAGAAGCTGTCACTTTCATAAGGGTGAGGGGAACGGAGACGCTTCCCGCTTTGTGTTTCAAGGTCTAAAGGTTCTGCTTGTGGTTGACAGAATAGGTTGCTACAGAATGGAGGCTGACATCAGGGCCAGACCAACAGAAGGCAAGTGAGGGACAGGACACAATTCAGGGTCCACTAAAAACTAAGTAATCAAGGTCACTGATGTTTAATGAGGCATTAAAAAAATTCAGGCCTTGGTACTGAATAAGAATAGACATACAGACCAGTGGATTCGAATAGAAAACCCAGATATAAACCCAC
>NW_004567114.1:24274439-24284549 GCF_000260355.1 Condylura cristata | reverse complement strand
GGTGGTGGCACAGGGGTGATTTGGTGATGGGAAACCCGCAGGGATTACAGTCGAGATGGAAAAAAAAATGTGCAAAATGATGTAAAAATAAACTTTGTAATAAATAAAAAATCAGGCTTTATGCAAAAAATTCCATGATGAACAAAGATCTGAATTCTAAATAAAGGCAGGGCCCAAGCCTGGCCTCACCCTAACCTTAATGGCCTCCAGCTGTCACGTGGCTTCTGGGGGTTCGATGGAGAGCACGTTAGACCAGCAGGAAGAAGCCCGGGCTTGAGTTCTGCCACTGCCTCTCCTAAGCCATCGTCTGTTTCTGAGCTTATGAGGGCAAGAGGCCTTATTTCTCTCTGGGATTTTTGTGGGTAAGGACATGAGCAAACCCCACAATGCTGGTTTTTGGAAATTGCAGGCTTTGTTCAACTATATGTGTGCACGCACACATGTGGACAGAGCTCCCACTTCAGCCCCAAGCCCTTCAGGAAGCAAGCCCACTTTGCCTTTCAGAGTCCCTCTCTTCACCATCGCCCTCTCTCCTCCCATCCCGCCCCACCAGGGAGCACCACCCTGCCTCCTGGTAGAGTTGGGGTCCCTGCCCAAGGATTGCATCAGACAGGATCTCCATCGTGCTCTCTACTTTCTGGCAGTAGGGACAGGCAGAGCAGGGTGGACGGTTTTCTCTGAGGACATTGCTCCTGAACTTTGTGCTGGATGCTGGTGGCCAGTTCTGAGACCCTGTCCCCTGCCCTTGTCAGGCATGTCCAGCTCCCGTCTCCCCACACCTTGCACAAGCTGCAGTCACTCTCCCTCGGGCCTGCAGCAGCCACCGATTCCACTCCTCCAGCTCCATTAAGTCCAGCCAGAGTGCTTTAAATTTTTTTTTTTTTAAATCACAACATGACATTCCTCTACTTAAACCCTCAGTAGGGCTCCCGTTGTAGTTAGAATAAAATTAAAACTGCCTAATCAAGGCCCGGAGTTCTGAAAGTTCTGTGTATTTGGAGTCATGGGGAGCACCTGATGAAACAGAAGTCTGCGCTCCATCCCCAGAGGTTCTGATGCAGGAGGTCTGAGTGGGGCCTGAGAATCTGCATTGGGAACAAGTTCCCAAGCAGACATGGGTGCTGCTGGCCCCAGATCTCGCTGAGGCCAGCTCGTGCCTGTGAAGCTCCCCCACTTTCCAAACAGCTCACCTCTTCCACTCTTTCTCCGGCTGGCTCTAGACTCTGGCCCTATCTGCCTCCCATCCCCTGCATCTGGAACCTTTCTCCGCAAGACCTCTTCCAAGCTCTCCATTCCCATGCTACTGCTCTTCTGCCCACCTAGTCTGGTGGGTTCGCCAGCTGCATTCTGTCTACTCACACTGTTTTGTTTGTATCTTGTTTATTTATTTGTTAATAATCTGTGACTGTTCCTCCCGCCACACGCAAGCTCCATGAGAGTGGCAAATGTGACTTTTAGCAGCCTCTGATCAGACTGGCCCACAGAGCCTGATGTGTGTCCGCTCAGTGAATGAACAATTAACGAAGATGACTAGGTGATGGTCAGACATGAGCCAGCGCCCCTGCCCCTGTGTGCTGTCCCACACATGACGTGCATGGTTCCACCATAAGGAGGCCCCAGTGGCCTTGCCGCCTCCATTCTCGCCCATGTTACACCTTTCAGAGCATGGCTGTTGGCTACTCTTCCAAAGATGACGTTAGCCTCTCCTCTCTCCCTTCCAAACAGGTCTAAACTCCTTTCCCTTCGCCTTGGCTAAAACCGGACTCTTTAGTGATTCCTTCATGAGTTCAGTTGAGCGTATTCAACTGCTGTTCATCCCTGTAACTGATGCCAGGAAAGTAACGATTCATTTCCTCCTTCGCTGGTTAAGATGCCAGGCCTCAGGGTCAAAGATCTGGATTCAGTCCTGGAGAGTGTGTAGGGTTTTGGGCACATGACTTAGCTCTATGAGCATCGGTTTCTTTATCTGAGGATGAGAGCAATAATAAAACCTGCCTCCTATCTTTTATTTGAAAGGATTAAATGAGACGATGAAGTAAAACGTGTAGCATAGGAACTGGCACATAGTAAGCAGTCATAAATGTCACTTAATTTGATGACGACCTGTTGTCGAAGTTATAACTGGAGCAACCAATGAAAAAATCATTCTCTCTCAAGGTTTCAGGATTGAGTCAGAGGAGGGCAAGATAGCTGTGATCTCATGAGTGCTGGTGTGAGAGCAGGCAGGGTACTTTCTGAACTCCACAGTGTGGCCTAGGGAAAAATTACAGACAAAGGCACATATCCAGAGAAGCTCCTGTGTTTCTCCAATATTGCGCCTCACTTCTGTGTCACTGAACACTGGCCCTGCCTCTTACCCACCTGAGGAAATCTGCTTGGACATGCGGGTCCTCTCTGCCCTGCTGCCGGATATTCGCTGTGTCTTTCGGAGGGGCCGCAGCGTGCCCATGTGGACCTGAAGAGCTATGAGCCTACGCCTCTAAGACATGACGTGCTGTACACCAGTGCACACCAACCTCGCCTCAAAAGGAGGGGGGGTGGCGGGATGGAGGAAGCAGTGGGAGGAAGGAAAAAGTGAGTGTGAACTTCGCATTCCAACACTGCTTTTGTTCTCTTGTAAGGTAGAAGTTGGGGTGGGGGGTCTGAGTTTGCAGCTGTAGGTTATTTGTGTCTTTTAACCCCTCTAGGTAGAGAAGGAGCTTTAAGGTCCCATTTTTCTCTCCTTGGGGTATGCAGGGAAGGAGCAACAGCACCCATTTGTCCCTCTGAAGGTTCCCTGACCTCAGCTGAGGAAAGGGTCTCCATGAGAGGTCAAAGGTAGAGGTAGCGTTTGAATTGACTTCCTTCTCACTTGGCCCTGGGTGCTCTTGTTGACAGGCCCCCTTCCATATCTTCCTCTCCCCTAAGACACAAGAGCTGGATTTCGTAGTCTCAATCCGTGTCAAATTTTCAGTCTCCTTTCTACCCTGCCCTTCCATCAAGGACTTCTAAGCTGGGTCCCCTTCCTCCTTCGGCCAGGCTAGAGAGACGGTGAAGAAAGCCTGCTTCCCTTTCCCAACACAGCTGCCCTTCTTCCAACTGCCATATTCTTAGCCCCTTTTAAGGCCAGATATTTCTTTACAAGCATGAGCATGTCATTGGCATATTCCTGACCTGTTGATGGAAAGAAAACAAGCTTGAGAAAACCTGGATTCATAGAGAAGTGGGGATACAGCAGCCACCCTGAGTGCCTCCAGAACCCTCAGTTAGGATCCTGTTTGTTTACACTGCACGGCTGTGAGCGGCTGCTTTCCAGATGACGTTCAGGGCAGGCAAAAGCCAGGCCGAGTCCATCACCTGAAATGGGAGGCGGTGACACCCAGGGGTGATAAAAGAAAACCTAATGACAGTGACAGCAATATAATACATTTAGAATGCTACATCTGCCTGGAGGGCCTTTAATCAAGGATTTCAAAGGCCATTCATCTGTACCGCATCCCTGGGAAAGGGCTGGCAGCTAGGACGTGGAGCACTATAAATAGAGGTGTGTGTCATTATCTCTGATGTGGACACTATGCATTTAGACAGCATTTCTCTGAACAGCTAAAGGGCTCCACACATTATATTATCTAATTCAAACTCATTCATACGGGATCCCCCATATTTGCTGCCTCGTAGGTAGTTTTCAATCTTCAGAAAAGCTTTGAATCTACAGAAATTCACAACTTTAACACCTACCCCTCCTCTTCCACTCTGTCCGAATTGACTGGTGCTTCCCAGGGCTTTAGCTGCTCAACCCAGGGAGTCAAGGCCATCACTTGACTTAGCTTGTTCACATATCACACACCAGTTTTATGCCAGCAATATCAAGGGCTGTAGGAAAAAGACAAGATACATCTGACTGTTAGCTTTCACCTGGATCTGTTTCACTGGGTCTTGAAAGCCTCATTTGCTCATGGGGTTCATGATTATTACAAACTTATGCAGGAATGGTCTGCAGGATGCAACAATCACAAGGTCCATGGTTGAGCTAAGTTGCTAGTAGATCACCTTAAACGTACACGTTGCCTTTAAAATCGACCAGGTGGATTTCTTGATTTGTCAAAGCTCCTGTCCTTCCCTTTCACTGATGCCATCAGAGGCAACATTCTTCCGCGACATACTTACAGGATATGTCAGAGTTGTAAAGAATCAAGCAAGTGTGTCATTTCCTTATTTGTCTTCCTCACTGTCCTGAGCACTTTGAGAGTTTGTTTAAATTGTCTCCATATCTGCAGAGTTGAACACATAGCAGATGCTCAATACAAATATGTGTTGAGGGATGATGTTATGAACCAAAATAAGTTTTTCTTGGTTTGGGGCTCCTAATTACACCTTTTTTTTTTTTTAATGCAGGTGTTGCACTTTAGGGTACCAGAAGGATCTCTACTCCCACTTCATGTCATCACGCATCCTCAGGAATGCGTCTCGCTCACACTACACTGTCTCTGCGCCTGCAGAACATGCAGGGGCTGTGTAGGGGGAAACCAGACCCTACCCTCTCCTCACCATACCTCAGCCCCTAGATCTGGTCTCATCCACAAATTTAACTGAACTCTTTTATATGACCTTCTCAAAAATCTCCGTGTTCCCAGAAAACTCTCGTCTGCACTCTGCACTGGTCTGTGTGGTACAGTGGCGGAAACACATAAACTTTGGGGTGCCAGAGATATGAGTTAAAATTTGAGCTCCCCTGCTTACAGCTATGTGTGACCTTGGCCACGTTCCTAGCCTCTTTAAGCCCCTGTGTCTTCAACAGTAACCTGGAAATGACAGCGTCTGCTCAGGCAGGGGGGCTCAAGAGCAGACACAGGCAGCGGGCTCCGTGAATGGCTGTGCCTGTCCTCCCCTTCTCCCTGGGACCTTTCCTTGACTCGGCCTCCTTTCTGGCTGCTGCTCATGCTTGGGATGCTTCTAGTTGTCACCCCCAGGTTTTAGGCTCCATGCTGGAAGTGTTGAGATTCAGACTATATTTAGGTGCCTTAACTCTTTTATTTTTTACACCACTGTGTTGCTATGGTGATGGCAGGGAGAGAAGGGAGGAGGAGAGCCTGAAAGAAAGGATGGAGCCCAGCCATGAAGATCAGTGGATGTAGCTGGCTCTGCTCCTGGTGAGCCTGTGCCCTGGGAGCGCCCTTTCCTGTAACTTCCATCAGGAGGTGCCTTGTGAAGAGAGGAGGTATCACCTCACAGACACTCTAAAAAGGGATGATATGGAGGATTGACTGCTGAGAATGCCCCAGACACACCCTGAGCTCATGGAGCCTTCCTCATATGGTTTCTCTGTCAGTCGAGTCAGGAGACAGCAGGGCGGGTGGGAAGCCCAGTGCCATTGTGATAGTTGGTGTTTGAAAGGTGCTCAGCCCAGACTCCTGCCCAGGAATAAGTCTCCCCTTTTTTTGGCTGCTAAAAGTGGGGAAACTCTTGTCCTACTCATCTCTGGGGACTTGGAGGAAGACAAGGGTACCTAGTGGAGCCCTATCACAGCCCAAGCTTGTCAGTAGTCCATGGGGAAGCCAAAATTGCACAAGGGCCTGAGATGCCTCCTTTATTCATACACGGAGCTCCATATACTCACTAGGTTTAATGTGGCTACAGCAGGCTCCAAGCTGATGATAAAAATGTGCACTGTAGGCCCTCCCTGGTGGCACAGTGGGTTAAAGCACAGCATGAAGAAGCTTAAGCCATTTCCGCATGAGTTCGATCCCCACCTGCCCTGGAGGAGATCCACATGGCGCAGCAGACCTCTCCTGACCCGCCCGCTGCTCCCCTCAGCAGTGTACTTCGTAGATCTGCCTGTTCTGTTCCCCACTCTGTCTCTGGTGAATCATCGCACCCTCCGCATCTCCGACCTGTACCCCAGTTCTGTATGAATAAATAAATAAATCTTTCACTGTAGAATGATCCAATCTTCCTAAGGCTGTTACTCACACATCATTTCACTGTATCTTCAAAATGGCCTGGTGAAACAGGACTATCTCTACACGAGGAAGTGACACAGAGAGGTCGGAAACTTGTCCGACCACCTGGTAAACAGTTGGTAAATGGCGGAGCAAGGATGAACCCAGGCCACCTGGCCCCCAAATCCAGTGTTCTTTCCAGCACACCAATGACTACCAAAAAAACTGTTTAAAGCTGAAGAAAATGTGTGTGAAGAAGGAAGCCTACATGGAGCTTAGCCAAGTCCAGCAGAGAAAAGCAGAGGTGCTCAAGTAGGGCAACCCCTCCCCAGATTCTGAAAAGGCAGATCCAAGTGGGACTTACAAAACTGCATTTCATAATCACCTCAGGCAATTCAGATATGCACTATTGTAACTAGAAGTAAAACTAGCAATTCTTGAGTCATGAAATTGGAAGAAAGTCACAGTTGCTTCTTCCCCATCCTTCTCTGATCCCTCAAGCTCATTTGGAGCAGCCTGAGGTCAAAAGAACCAGGCTAGATGTTTGTTTTGTTTTGTTTTCCAACTGCCCTCTGGGTCTTCTTAGCTAGTTGCTGAGCCTTGGGCCTACTTTACAAATTGATCATCACAGTCCAACTAAGGTGACAGCCACTGTCTGATCTTGACTGACTCCCCATTGTGCTAAGAAGACAGACGTTCATCCAGCAAGCTCTGGGTAAGGACAGGGAGGAAGTGCTCACAGCCCTGAGGGGGTGTTTATCAGGTGAAAAGTCAAAAAGGAACACTTGAAATTTGGACTGAAATGTACTCACTGGCCAAGCACAAAGTTTGGCCAGATACGCAGGGTCATTTCTCCATCACTGAAAGATTGAGAGAACAATATGACAATGGATGAGGGTTCTGATGTATCTTTTGAAGAGCCTGTCTGGGTTGGACAATGGACAAGGACTGTTAACATTTCAGTATTCTCACAATGGTCGGAGGTCCTACTCTTCTGTGAGGAATAGCTTGCTCAGGACCAGACACTTTATACAGATAACTCATTTAATCATTCCCAGAAACCCCTGAGGTATTATTATCAGTTCTATTTTGCAAATGAGGAAACTCAGGCAATTTGAAGTTAAGTAAGTAATGTTGCCCAAGATGAGGAGCTAGTGACAGAAGCTGTGGTCTGATTCCTAGCTCTATGCATATTCTACTCAAAAGTAATCCACAGAGTTAAGTGTCAGGAGTCCAATTAAGTCCTCATCATGAGCTATTAAAACAAAATCACACAACTTCAATTTCACTAATTATTTTGGGGATGACCTAACTTTTCTACTTTCTGGTTAAGTAAAGGAATGTTTCCAAGAGGGGTTCTCCCCCCCAAAATTTCTCCCTTGCTGCTTTTTGCTCTTTAAACAGATTTCATTTGTAAAGTTGTATTTACAAAAAATTATTAAAACCAACAACAAAGAACTGTAGCACCTTCATTATGTAAGTCCTTTCTCAAAAGACAGAGCCAAGCTACTTCCCCAGTGACTTGATCCTTGAGTCTCTCCTTCCTCAGAACTTCATCCCATTTCCATTCTGTAGCAACCACTTGGCACCCAAATCTGGATGTTCTCATCCTCACTGTCCTGTCAGCTCCATGGCGGCCATGGCCAAGTTGTCTCTATTTCTCCAGTTCTTGGCAGAATGAAGTTAACTTGAGCCACAGAGCATTCCGTACAAGAACAGGAAGGTGAATCAAAGGAAACCTGAAATTGAAGGATACCCAGGAACTGTACACAGAGGGAGTGAGAATGGGTGGCCTGAATCCACCTTCAATATAGGTGAGAACATTTTAGAATATGTTCTTTCCTTTCCCACTTATACGATTCTCCCAGCTATTAATGGGCTACTCTGGGATCAAGGAGGGATAAGTAGGGAGTGAGAGGGATACAGGGGCAGGAAGGAGACATGACCTCACTATAACTCATGATGAGAATTCATGGGAACTGATTGATTTTGGTTCTAAAACCTTCATAAGTTCATATTCAACAGAACTGGTTTCTAGTGTTCCAAACTGGAGACTGACTGGCTCCTCCTCCTGGCATCTCCCTTAGATTTTGGTCACACCTGTAGAGTAATTGTTTTCCTAAGAATCCATCCTACAAGTTTGGAGCCTTCTGGTAGAGATTTCATCTTAAAAGTAGCCCTTTATATATGTTTACAAATATGTTTACATATGTTACAAATGCTCTTATGCATAACAAAGAGTTTCTGACTAACCCATGGAGTGGACAGGGCAGTTATCAGGCACACTACTTCGTTTATTGCCAAGCATGGAATTATGGGGTTAATTTTTGACATTTCAGTCTCCTTCCTCTCCCCCATTGGAAAACAAGATCACTTTGGAAAGGCAGCTGGGAAATGACTAGAATTTGGAAGACAAAGAGAAAGAGAGGGTCCGGAGTTAACTACAACATCAGTCAGCAGGCAATTAATCATGCTTCCTGCTCCCAGTGCCTAGCACCAACTCCTAATAGCCAACAACCCTTCACATGTCCACTTGGCACTTCTCTCTGCACACTCTGAGAATGACACTGCCTGAATAGGCTCAAGCCCTCAATGTGCTCCTCTTCTTCCCTGCCCATCAGTTTTATTCAGCCCATGTCTAGGCATTCTGGAGGTAACAGAAACATATGCAGATGATCCATTTAAAAGACAAGGTGTTTCATAATCTAGGAGAGAAGAACAGAGATCCTGTAGGCAGACTGACCTTTGTTGGAATCGTAGCTCTGCCACTTAAAGCTGGACAACACCAGGAAAAACACCTTCTTCCTAAGCCTCAATTTTCTTATCTGTGGAAGGATGCCATGAGGATCGAGTAAGATATTCTATTGCAAACTGCTTAACAGGCATCGTTCAATACAAACCACCATTGTGACTGTTAGACAACACTGACGCTAATCACTACCGCTGTTTTAATTAAATGTTCTTGAACAAGATTGTATCATCTTGGTTGTTTTCCAAGATGGAGGTGCTATTGCACATGCATTGGTACTGTCTCGATTTCACAAACTCCCCCAGCCTCCTTCTGAAGTTTCTTTTGTTAGTAAGTCCTCCATTAAAAGTAGTTTCAATGCATGCTGTTGTCAACCTTCCGGGGCTTGAGGATAGGAATCCTGCGAGTGGGTGGTTATCTTATCTTTTCACCCTGCTGGTCATTATTCAGCCAAGCTGAACACATTTCTGCCTTTTCATTTATCCCTCACACTCTGTCTAGTCAAGTTTCTAAAGAGGTAAACTTGTCATTGAAGTGATCAGACAGAGCATTTAGCATTTTCCTCACATGCACATACTCTCAAAGTATTTTTCCATCGCTCTCCAGTGTGCAGTCTCAAGAGGGGAATACTGTCCAGAAGGATGGCAACAGGAACAGGGAATATTTTCTGGAATTGCTATATGCCTTGATGGGGATTCAGATAATATTCAGTGAGGAAGAGGAGAGATGGAGCTGGGGAGGAAATTCAGGATCTTCCTCAGGTCAGAAAAATTGGATTGTAAGGTCAGAAGAGCCCTATAACTCCCAATTTCTAGAATTCTGTTTTCCCAGAGGCACTTAGAATTTTGATATGTGAGACAAAGAGCGGTGGAGGTGTCGAGTCTAACAATGGGGGAAGAAGATGCTGGGAAAATGTTTACATGCTGGTGCATGGTAGAAAGGGAAGATATGTTTAGACAAACTGTAGTAGAACGGCAAAGGTGAGTACCTCGCTGGACTTCAGGGATCAGGTCCTTGTATACGTGACTGAGTGGCTATATGCAAGGTATGTAATGGGCTTTAGAGGCAGAGGAATTATAAACATGACTAAGATTTTTTATCCTCAAGGACCTTGGCATGACAGATTATAAACATTGAGAAATAGCGACCTATGAGACCTCATGACTAAGTTTAAAGCTTAGAGATGCCTGTGATAATTTCTCTTGAGTTCTAGTCTTTGGAAGGGATGTGGATTGGTTCCACACACACCAAGACAAAACACACAATGTTCATATAAAACCATAAAGATGGGTTAGGGAAGTAGTGCTAGTGATTATTATTAAAACACACATAAAAAAATCATGGTTTCTCCACATGTCTTTTGCAGCAACTTGGATAGAGCTGGAAAAGATCATGCTTAGTGAGATAAGCCAGAAAGAGAAAGAAAAATACCGGATGGTTTCA
>NW_004567114.1:24254188-24274194 GCF_000260355.1 Condylura cristata | reverse complement strand
ACTTTGTAATAAATAAAAAAAAATTAGAAAAAAAAATCATGGTTTCTCTTTTCAACATGTTCTCCTTGCGATCTTTTGGTGTTGACATTGATGGTGATTATTATTATGACCTGATTTCTTCTGGATGACAATGTCTGTAACTTGTGTTGATGACTAGTGTAATGGCCAAGGCTCTTCTCTCACCATTAACCAGCCCACCTCTCCCCCTGCACCTACCACATGCTGAAGCCCTACAAAATTCAGTACCAGATTTTGTGCCAGTAAACATCAGACACTGTAGTAAAAGGCTATGTCACAGAGATGAATGAAGCAGCTTTCCTACTCTTTTAAGAATTCATAGTACACTAAGAAGACAGACATGCAATCAGATATTTACACTGCAAACTCTGATTTATAAAACCAAGAAAGACCTCAGTCTTTGAAGTTCCTATGTGTCCTGAGTCATACATCATTGAATAATAATAATAGTACTTCTACATCATTCAATATGTTCCAAGGAACTGTTTCAAGTATTTTACAGTTAGTAACACCAACTTTCCACAATCTCCCCAGTAGGAACTATTCAGTTATCTATTATTTTGTCTATTTTTTCAAAGATGATTAAAAACCAAGGCTAGAGAGGTTAAGTCACTTGCCTAAGGTCACACAGCTAATATGACAAAGATGAAATTTGAACTGATTTGTCCAGTTCCATAGTTAAAGCCCTTAATGCTGCACTACATCACCTTTCAAATGAGTTCATGCAAATTGGTTTTCAAAGCAACAGAGGGAGGCCTGTTTGCCTACTGTCACCTTCATGTCTCTCTGACATTTTTACAACCAACATTTATCAAGTGTTCATTACATGGCAGAAACTATGCTAAGTGCTTTCAACATGTCTCATTTAACCCTCATTACAACTTGATGAGGCAGGTACTGGTGTTATGCCCTGTAATGGACTCAATGCTTGTGCTATCCAACCCCCCATTCCAGAGTGTCAAGAGCAGTTAGAGACTTTTTCTAGTTCTCAGTCTAAGACTAGCCATGCTACATTGGCCTTGAGAATGTGTTTGTATCCACCTCTTGCTGAGACTGAATCTGATTTCAAAAATCAGAACCTCTACAACATGAAGCCAGGGCCACTTTAGAGGGATGTAGGGAAGAGAGTGGGGGTGGCAGTAGATGAACCGCTTGTTCAAAGGTGCTGACCAACTGGAGCCTGGAGGCTACTGCTGATGTCACTCCCACAGGTACCACTGTCCACAGCTCAAGTCTCACCCATCCTTAACAACTGCTCAAGGAAACACAAATTTCCTATAAATTTCCAGTTATCAAACATGTTTCTAAAATCATCACAGTTGCCCAAACAGAAAAATAATTCAGGATCATCCCATTTCTGGATGTTCCAACCACTGTCAGAATAACAACTTGTCTTTATCTTATATTGAGTAGTAACTCCATTCAACACTCAATTCTGTTTTCTGGATGTACAGAAAAATCACTTGAGCTGCCATGCATGAGTTCAACTTGGGCAAATCAAACAAATCCTAAACAATTGCTATAAGAGCTACAAGGGGAAAAAAATCAGCCTCATCTCATATACTTTTACCTCACGGAAATTGAGCTCCATGCTTACTTTACAAATCAAACTCATGGGCCAGAACTCTGTAGCCCATGTAGTTTTCAAGTAGGAAATGAACTGTATTTCAAATATTCATGGTGTCTGTACTCATGGTAGAAAATGCGCTGAAAACTGACAAAGTGTGAGCTGGACTCTCTGTCTGCCAAGAGGTTGCAGCATCGTGCCTGGGAGATCGCGTCTAGTAGGCACAGCTCAGGAGCTACAGGAAACGGGCAGTCAGGGGCAGAAGGGTCAGCTGGTTGGCATTACAAGGGGCCCTTGGGCCGCAGGTGGAGATGGTCACTAACATGCACATGGGCCCAGTCAATGAGGTGAAGAAAGCAGGTCACAGACAGTGTGGCACTGAAGGAGGCAAGCATGAAGTGCATTTAACAGACAGTGGGCAGGCCTGTGTGACCAGCACAGCAAGGTTGTGGAGACCAGTAATTGCGACACATGTATCTAGCTGTGATGTTCCAACAGCTAACAACCCCTTATCGAGGACCTCAGCAGATTGTCCGGGAAGTCAGTGTCCACCAGCCCCTGTGCATACTGCTGCTTCTTTCCCAGTTGACCGAGAAGCACAGCCTCTCAGAGCTGTACACACCAAGGATCATTCTGCCCCTTCAAGGTAATGGGCCTTCCAGCAGGCAAGAAAGCCCTCTCCTGCTGCTTCCTGCTAGCTTTGACATCTGAGTCACTTACTTCAACATTGAAGACTTAGGTCCTTGGCCCACACTCTGCCCACCAGCATTTTGGATGACATCAGTGACCCCCCACAATGATTATTCCACAATCTTTGCCCTTTATTCGCTTGTTGTCTCATATTAATTTTATTAAAGATTTGTTTTATTTATTTATGCACACAAAGATGGGGTGTAAGCCAGAGGTGTGGGGGTGGGGGCGGTGAGAGATTCACCAGACAGAGTGGGGAGCAGAATAGGCAGACTGACTGAAACACACTGCTGAGGGGAACAGTGGGTGAGACAGGAGAGGTTTGCCGCGCCATGTGGGTCAGCTCCCTGGCTGGGGATAGAAATTGTGTTGCAGTGGCTGCAGCCAGCTTCATAATGCTGAGACTTAACCTCTGAGGCACCAGGGAGGCCTCAATACATTCACATCTTTGTTCCTACTTGACCACTGGAAAAGTTTGGTCCTGCTAGTGGGAGAAAGTACAGAGCATGACACCTCACAAGGGCTTACGTTAGCCCTAGAAGTCAAACTCACCCAACATTTTCCCAACTGAAGAATAAAAGTTTTGTTTAATGAAATTACAACTTTTCCAGGGTCGAAATATAGACACAAGGACACTTCATGAATCTGATAATGTTCTTTCCTGTCCAGGGAAGAATCTGGTTTTCAGGAAAACTGTGTATGTGTGTTTTATACATATATAAATGATGGTTGTTTTAAATACAAATTCAATATACTAAAGTTCTGATTCTTAGAGAATTACACAGCAGGTCCTTGATGAATTCGTACAGCTGGAGGTAGGCAGGCTGTTGTGTGAAACTGCATCCCAGCTGGATGAGCTACCCTGGTTAAATCTGGAATTCTCTAAGTAGAGCATTAGGGAGTGGATCTTAGCCTTTTGGGGGCTGGAGATCACAAAATGCTTGGGTAATTCAGTTGCTTCTTAGCAGAAAACTGTACACTCTCCCACATGGTATTTTACCATGTATTTCAGAAGGCTCATAGACCCTATGAAAGTTGTTCATTCCCTAAAGGTTCCTGGGTTCCAGGTTAACAACCCATAGACTAAGGGCTAAAGATCGACTATAATGGGTGAGGGACTTCAGTAACCTCAGAATGTGCAGAAAACACCACAACCCAAATGTGAATGCTGGGCAGTAGCTACAGCTCCCAGCAGGGGACGTACGACTCTGTACAGTCAGGCCCAGCATGCCACTGATGGGCGGCCATCTTCCCTTCTGCAGGATAACAAGTTTGCTACTCATACTATTCGGAGGTTTTATTTTATGGCAACAGAGCTCTAATTTTATGATGGGAGTCAACACAAAATCACTCCTTCTTTTCAACAACATTTACCTTACGGTCATTTCAGCTAAAACAAACCTGGTCTTTTGCGAGAGGGAAGAGAGTAGGCCCCTGTGTGGAAAGTGTTGCTCTTTTTACCTCTCCTCCCTCCCTTCTCCACAGCCCAACTCCTCACTTTCTCTAATATCTTGTCCTCTCTTGACTTCCATTCACCTTTACTAGGTCTTATTTATTTTCTTGAAGCTGCTGCCCAAAAGTACGGTATCGGTTCCAGTCTTTTGAATGCCTGATTGTTCTCATTCATAGCACTTTGGACATATCTGGTTTCAGAGCCGCCCGCCACCCCCTGGATCCTAAGGGGTGGCCTCGGATCATTTGAGTCACCAGCACCTACCTCTGTTCCTTTTTAACTTCAGGGAATATAATCTCATTCCCTTGGGTTTTTTTTTTTTTTTTTCCGAACACAGGTGACCTTTCATTTTTCAAAACTGTGTTTCAAAGCTTAACCTGAAGGTCATACCCACTTGGTAACTACTAATTACATTTTCTCAGTGCCCTATTTTGCCTCTCTTCCCATCCATCTCATCACTGCATTTACCAAGACTTCCTATGTACAGGGAAGCTCATTAGTTATGGGACATTTCAAGATTATTTTTTCCTTTTTCTTCCTATAGACAAATCTGCTAAAATATCATCATGTTACAGTTTTTAAGTCAGTACATCTCACCACCTTACTCACTGTCCTGTACCTCCCAGCCTGTATGCTTTGTGGAATGTTCTTTGATTCTACTCTACTCAAATCCTTTCAGTGTTCTCAAGACCCAATCTCCACAAATATTTTCGAAGAACTTTTACTTTTCTATCCTTAACATCAGGATGTATTACCACCCCTGCCCCCAGCCTTCTGTACTGGACCTCCAAGGACATTGAGCTACCTGCATTACCCTCGTGCTCACTTTCTTTCGGATCTTTGCTGATGTGGTTGTTTCGGTCTGGAACACTTTTCCTCCCTGGTCTACCTGGATGAGTCCCAAACATCAAGTGCCCTCAACTCCCAGGTAAGGCTTTCCTGATGCCAATCCAGACCCACATGGATGCCCCTCCTCTGACTATCAAGACCCTGTGGCCCTAGAACTCACTGGCACTACATTCCACGTGCTGACTAACATGCCTGTGCCCGCACCCCAACTAGATGAGCGCTCCCTAAAGGCAGGGAATGGATGTTATTTATCACCTGGAGTGTCACACACCTCCTTCACCCCTCTGCTTTGTGGTATGTTTGTTCCTCTAACTTGAATCATCTGGTTCAAATGGAAGCTGCCATCTTTGTACATAAAACGTCCTCCCTGGCAGAAAGAACAATCTCAGTGGTCTCTGACACAGGAGGGACAGTCTAATTCTAACATTTAAACTAAAGATGGGAGTCTGATTATTGCTTGCAGTTGTTCCAGTTGGGAAAGGGAGCCAGTCAGAGAAAAGAAAGCCAGCATAAAAGGCAAAGGAAAGAATCCTGTAGACAGCTGAATTCTTGCATCTGTGACACAATGAATCCCCCTTCTTCCAAAGTGAATGCTAACTGGATCTCTGCAAACTCAAATTTTGCAAAAGACAAACAAAATGATACCGACCACCTCCCTCAGGTCTCCACCCAGTTGCTGACTCAAATCTGGCATCCATTAGTGGTGCCACAGCTTATCCATTATTAGTTCAAACTCTGAAATTCTGTTTGTCGCAATGTGGAAGTGGAGACTAAGGTGAGAGTGAAAACATGTCAGACTAACACAGGTGTCTGGGGGCTGTAAATTGAGGTGGCTACTCCACACATATGCTGACCACCTACTTGGAGGTGAGTTTTTTGTGTTGGCATTTACTCAACCTTCCTTCACAAGCGTTAGCTAGTTATTCATCTTGGCTAACCAAGAGTAATTGGTTCTTCTAAGGTAGAAAAACTGAAAGAAAAACAAGGTAGACCACAGCATGCAGACATACTCAATGATGGGCTATGTGGTTGCCCAGTTGATTTTCTTTCTTCATGGTGCACAGACCATTGACAGCCAAGACAGACAAACATTACCAGCTGTGTGACTGTGGAAGAGTCTCTTAACTTCTCTGGGCCCTGCTTTCCAATTTCACCAGGTAGAGAGTTTTACTGTATGTAACTCACAGTGCCATTGAGAAGATGAGAAAAGACTTATGGCAGCACTTTGTGCCATAATCCCATCTGGGGAATCATGTCAGGGCCTTTCCAAACATGGAGGTTACCTCAGGGATGATGGGTCTACTTTAATAAACACATGGCCTAAGACAGGGCCACTGCTTCAACAGCAGGCCCATTGTACCCTCATCAGGGAGATGAGGTGAGTCTTCCCATGCTCAGTATTTGCTTGCTTGCTTCCCTCTACTGGCTCCATTGTCAAACAAAGCTTGGAGACATTGTACACTCTGCAATTGCTAAGAAAGCCTCTTAACTTAGCATTTGGCTATGAACATACCTGAGTCTCCAGCCTCTTTCTGTCCCTTTCCCTCCCCGCAGAACGTGCCCCAGGTACTTGCCTTAGCTAATGAGTCAGGCTGGAACTTAGTGAAACCAAACAGATTGTTCCTTCCCAGGATCCAACCCGTGAGTGCAATGTACAGGAAGCCTCTGAAAACCACGGACAGCCTTGGCCTGGAGCGTCACCCACCAGGATGACAGCTGGCCATATGTGTGGGCTGGCAAAGGCCAGGTTCCTGGGAGCCCCATTCAGCTCTAACTCTGCTTCCTTCCTTGATGACCTTTCATAGTAGCTTCCAGGGGTTTCCCAGTCTGCTTGATGGAAAGGGAGATCTCCGACGTTCCACTATCTCCATTACACAGGAGGCAGGAATAGAAAGACAGAGGCTGGGTTCAAATTCCAGCTCTGAAATATAAGCAACATGCAACACAGTCTGTACAGCAAAGCCTGTATCGCCCTTGCCAGGATGGCCACAGTCATGTCACTGCCCAATATACTGTGGGTGCTCAGGAGCTGACACTGCCTGTTCCCCCTCAATGGCAGACCCCTGCTGTTGGATATTTAACTTTGCGAGCAGAACCCTGCATGCTGACCTGAAGGCCTAAATAAACACTTCAAATACGATTTTTTTAGAGAAAGATTTTATCTCCTTGTTGCCTCAACCTGCTGAGACCCAAATTCTAGGTTCTGCATTCCCCTGGCAACCAGGGAGAGCACAGCGGGCGCTACCCTCCTTCCCATGGCGTACTGGGGCTTACTTTGTTAGCTTGGCTCAGGATGAAGACAGACTGGACCCCCTGCTGTTGGCAAGAGGAGCTACCAGCTGGGTACAGCTTGACACCCCCCTCCCCGACCCCTCCCAGGGGCTGACTTGTGAGACAGCAGCAAAAATAATTCCCATCTGCAGGGGCTGCTTGTGCTTTCAGATCATTTTCTCCTCTCTTATGTTTCCCCTACAACACCCAAGTGAGACGGGCATTATCACTCCCATCTGACGGATGAGGAAATGAAGCTGAGCGGGCTCTCAGAGTCAGCCTGTGTCCGCATGGTGTCCGCACGGCGTCTGCACTCTGGCTCAGCCGTGTCACCTTGACCTAGCTGTCTATTCTCCGGGTCCCATTTGGCTCGTTTGTAATACGGGCTTGAAAACTCTTGCTTCATGAGGTTGTGGCGAGGTGTGTGAGGGCTGTAGACTGGTAGGAAGAGAGTCAAATCCAGGGCACAAGGTATTAGCAAAATCCGGGCACTATGCAAGAGATGAACAAAGAGTTAGTCGTGAGTTACTTATTCTAGAGCCTGACTCTTCCAGACCTCTGCTTGGAATGCTCTGTCCTGGGCTTCTTCAACCGAGTCTATCCTAAGAGGTTGTTAGAACCCGCCTGACCAGAGTGCTGCCTGCAGGGTTGTAGGACAAAAGAGAACTAGACACTTCCTGGGGGATCAGGTACCACAACTCTGACACAAAGGCCAGAGACCTGGGTCCAGAGAGACCCAGGTCTCTGTGCCTCAGTTTCTCCAGCTGCAAAAAGGATGTGACAATACTCTGCCTTGCTGCTTTAAACTGTTATTTGGACCGTGACAACAGCTTCCTACCTTGCTCACCTGTTGCCTTGCTGGGCCCTGAACCCAAGCTTTCTCCCTGGAATGTGAAATTTTAAGGATACCATAGCTGCCTGAAACAAGGCTATGTAAACCTGGGAGTGCTGATAAAGGCTTTCCATGAACATGATGAATCAAGGGCAGACAGTCTGAAGAGATGGCGAGAAATAAGGCATAGAGTCTATTGGGTTCCAGAGAGAACGAGAGGGAAACACTGACAATATCCCAGTTCCTGTTTTTAGCACTGCAGAAGGTCTGTTGCCCTAACTTGAATTGTGTAAGATACTCTTATAACTTAGGCATTCAGTCTTTCCTTTAATGCTTCTCACAACCAAAGGAAAGTGACAAGATGACACAAGTGTGCTCTTCTCACCTTGCCCTTAGATGGGCTACATCACTGATGAAATCATAGTCATCTGTCACTGCTGGTGGTGTCCAGCTGTCATGGTACCCAGGCAAGTCCTTGAATTTTAGAGGCAATGGCTGAGCGAGCCTGACAATGGACAGTCAGGCCAGTGCAAGTCCAGGACAGTTGGTCTCTGCTTTATTATGCAAGAAGATTGCAGCTCATCTGGCTCAAATGCTCTCTTGGATGTTTCCAAGTGGGAAGAAACACAGATTGGTGATAAGAGCTCAGGCTTGGAGTTAGACTGTCCAGCTTTCGAGATTGTTCTAGCCAGTTACCAGTTGTGTAAACTTGCTCTATCTTTCTGTGACTCCCTTTACTCAACTGTAAAAGTGAGGGGTAGTTATGATACTTGTGGAAATATTGTAAAGACTGAAAGGTGCAGCCTAATAAATCAGCTCTCAATATGTGTTCCCTGTGATTTTCATGTCCTCATCAGAACCGAGAAAACATTTTGGGCAAGGTGGTGACTGGAAATGGACTTTGGTTTCATCTTGTACACACTGCTTTTATGAGGAGTGAGGAGGGAAGCTGGTAACTTCAGAGAAAACTAAGGCCTTGAAGAAGGGAGGATTGAAGAAAGATAACCAAAGAGACTGGAGGGCAAAAAGGGGAGGCAGTTTTCCAAGGTCAAGTTCAGATCTATCCTCAGGGAAGCAATCAGGGAGAAAAATGAGAAATAAAAATGCTTTCCCAAGCAAGGAGAAGCAGGACCGTGAGGCCAGACCAGCAGAGAAGCCCCCAATACTCAGAATGTGAAGGTGGGCACTGTGTTAGCAGCAATCCTGTGGAGAAACGTGGGCTCAGAGAGATGAGTCAATAAAAACCAGTTGGAACTGTGGGGAGAATGGCAAGCGGGAGACTCAGAATGAAGCTCGTGAAAAGCCTGATCGTAAAGATTTTTATGAATTTGGATACCGCCCTCAGAAAACCTTTGAAACAAAACCCACCTCTTTGAGGATGAATGAAATCCCAGCAGCACATCTACAGCCTGCTTTCCACTCATCAATACAAAGTTACTATAAATGGTTCTGTGCACAGAAAGTCATTTAAAATCTATGACAGGCCAATGATATGGTACTGATTTCTGCAGATTCTCAAGTCAGGTTGGCACAAACCTGCCTCTCCTGCTAGTTAGCAGGATGACCTTGAATGATTTTCTCAACTTCTCTGTGCCTTGGTTTCCCTGCCTACACAATGGAGATGGGAAGTGTCTCGTCTATGAAGTTAGAGAGGAAAAGTGAGTTAGCTCTTGTGCAACAGTCTGGCCACAGTAAGAAGGCTCAATAAGCATTCTATGTCACCTCTGTGTGGTTTTTAACTCTTTGCATGGTATTTGTTTATACATGCTTGTGCCGGTGGGCATGCACACACACACATACTCCCATAACTCCAACTCAGCCAACCTACCCAGGCATCAAGAGTGCACGGAAGTGCAGAGACAGGGTGAGGACATACTGAAGAGCAGTATGGAAAGTTCTGGGATCCTCAGCAGCTAGGGAATGAACTGGTGTCAAGTTCCAGTGCCAATCGCACCGCATGTCCTCTCTTTGGGTATAAACCTCCAGTGTGTGCAGACCCCCTTTCTCCTCTGCGCTATCACTCTGCAGACCCCAAGGACCAGCCCTCCACTCTGCTGCTATCTTTCCCTGTCTCTTCCATTCTGCAAGGGGAAACCCATGAGCTGCACGGTCAGTGAGTCACACCCCTGCTTTAAGACACACTCTGACTGGGGCCAACTGAGCGCACGGGGAGGGAGAGCAGAAGTTCCCTTCACATGTGACCGGGACAGTTGTCATGGCAAGTGTGGGGATCACCAGGACAGCTGCAGCCACCAAGAGGTGCACCTGACCTTCTCCCTCCGTGAAACCTTGTCTTCCTGAGGTTTTCCTTCCCTTCCTACATGTTTCCTTATTTTGATAAATCTTCTGTCTACACTATCCCCTCTTCCTCCCCCATCCAAATCTCATTACACAACGGCATAGGCTAAAAATACTTCTGGCAGCCGTGATCAAACCCAAACTGAGCAAGATGCAGATTTAATGAGGCTTCCATGGAAACAAGGTTCCTTTTGCCAGGCAGAAGAATGTGTCTGCGCCAGGAAAAGGGGGCAGGCAGGGAAGCATGTGGTGAGGAGATGGAGATGTTGGTTAGCTGGGGACACTGGGGAGTCACAGAGAGCCTCCTGGCCCCACAGCCTTTCCTGGAAGTGGTTCAGCCCACAGCTGGGGCCTGCACCCGCTGGAGATGGTCAGCTGTGCTGGTCAGCAGGCGTCTAAGAGTCACACTGTGTGAGCTCCATAAAAGGACCACACTTTATTCCAGGCTAGAGATAAATACGTACCAGGGGAGTCCCTTAAACAAACACTTGGAAGCTGAAATAAAAATAATTAAAGCCTACAAATAAAAAGCGGCTGACTCCAGGGCTCCTGGTCATGCTCTGATTATAACCCAGAGGGTTCAGAGGAGAAAGGTTGAGACAGGGCCTGCCCTGCAAGCCAGCACCCTCTCCCCAGAGGCAGTTCCCTCCAGTGTGTGGCTCTGGCACTGCTGAACACCTGAGGTTCCTGTAAAAACCGCAAAGGAAAACTGAACCCCTCCACCCATGGAGCCCTCTGCCAGGGGGTTCAGTGACCCCTGGTTCATCTCACTGGTGGTGGGCTGCCCCCACAACAGTCTTGCTGCCTCTGCCAGCCCCTACCGTTTTTACACTATTTTCCACTGGGAACACTGAATTTTCACATCCTAAAAAGCAGTGGGTGTTCTGTTAAACGCAGGGTCAGTAAACTACAACGCACAGGCCCAATCTGGGCCAAGTTTGCCCTTCACCCCACTATTGTATGGCTTGTGATTTCAAAATGGCTTTTGCTTTTTAAAAGGGTTGTAAAAGAAAAAAAGAATACACAACAGAGACCACCTATTGCCTGTGAAGACTAAGGGTTTTTACTGTCTGTGCATTATAGAAATAGTTTGCCAACCCCAGTTAAGAGCAAAGGCTACAGAATCAGACAGACAGATTTAGGTTCAAACCCTAGCTCCTGCCTGGACTAGCCCAGTGAATCTATGGCACTTACTTTAATTTTTTGTGTCCCACTTTTCCTAATTGTATAATTAGGCCATAGAACATGAAGGTACCAGTTTAGCACAGTGTTGGCCATATAAATGCTCTATACTTGGTTGTAACACTACTATTGGGAAGGCTGGAAAAGTCAGTTTGACATATGGCAGAAAATAAGATAGATCCTTTTCCAGGATGACCCCAGTTATCCCTTGCTTTGGACTAAGCTTGAGATATGCATTCTACTAACGGGTTCAGGAATTAGAATTCCCAGAGTTCTAAGGCTTTCCATGGTAAAAACTGTCTTCTTGCATTAGTAACAAATACAGAACTGTGATGCCTGAGTAAAGGGTAATCCATGAATCAAGCGCACAATCACCCCACGATTGTTCTAGCCTTCCTTCCTGCACAGACTTCCCTGAGCACAAAGATGGAGCCCAAACAGAGTGATAGGTTAGCTGTGCTGAGCAGATAAAAAGTCACGTTTGAGGTGGCTAAAATTTTCAGAGTACCAATCCTGAGAAGAGAAAGCTGTACAAGGGAATAGGCCCAGAAATCTGTATGAAGGTTGCCTGAAAGTCTGCAGCTGAGAACTGGGCTGTACCAGTATAAAGAGAACCCAGCTGGCCCAGACGGGATCTTCTCCAGTAGGCCTGATGGCTGATTGGCGAAACAAGGATCACAAGTCACCCTGGGAAGCATTGCAGACCCAGCCCACCCAGAGCGATGAGACCTGGTCCAGCATCTTGGGCATCAGGGATACGGCTGGGAGACATTAGGCCCTAGGGATATGCTCTAGGACTTAGGTCAAAACAATGAAGAAAAAAAAATCAAACTTGACAGGAACAAAAGTTACATCAATTTAACTACTTTATGAACAAAATTCAAGGAAGATGATACTATTGAGAATGTTTATAATACTTCATCTCAACATCTAGTATACAGTAAATAATTACTAGATACATGAGGAAATGGGAAGATATGACCAACAGACAAGAGAAAAATCACTCCAAAGAAAATGGCCCTAAGGTAAACTAGATGTTGAAATTCACTGACAAGAGCTTGAAAAAGCCCACACAAGTTTAAGAATTTAAAGAAAATGTATCATAATGGATGCACAAATAACAAATAGTTTTTTCTTTTTAAAGCTTATTTACTAATGGCTTAATTACTATATATGTTTCAAGAGTACAGATTCTTGACACATGTATATACTACGCCATACCTGACCTAAATTCTAGTCTCATTCACCACCATCAAATCGATCCCTCCTACCTATTTCTTCCAGCCCCACTCTGAAAACCACTTCCCTTCCTCTCTGAAAACCACCTTTTCTCAGAGTTGGAGCATTGGTTTTATTGTGTTTTGCCAGATCATTTGCTTTATTTCTTTATATTACATATGAATGACACCAACTGGCATTTGTTTTTCTTTATGACTTATTTCACTTAGAATAATCACCTTCAGCTTCACCTATGTTGATACAAATGACAAAATAATTTTTTATATGACAGAGTATTTCACTGAGCATATATACCACACCTCAAATGAAGATGCTTATCAGATAAATAAAGCTACAAAAGAGAACCTAAGACAAGTTCTAGATTGTAATTGCTTTAATGTAAGCATAGAAATGGTATAAGAACAGTTGAGTGAAGTTTAAGACAGTTCAAGATAACTTCTGCAATCTGAAGAACACACAGGCAAAAAGTTAAAAGGCAGGAACACAGCCTTAGCATTATCAAGAAACATAACCTCGGTGTACCTGGAGTACCATGAAGAAAGGATAGAGAATAGGAGCGAAAGAAGCAAAAAAAAAAAAAATTTAAATTTGCCAAATCTGTTGAAAAATTAACTAACCCAACCTCAGGGCTCAGTGGACACCAACTAGGATCTACACAAACAACGTTAGGCTTATCATATTCACGGTGCTGATAGAGAGGAAAATCTTGAAAGCAGCAAAGAAAAAATAGCACATTCTGTCCAGGGAGACAGCAAATCATGGATAACTTCTTTTCATAAACAACAGAAGCCAGAAGATGAGAAAACCCACGAGAAAAGGGAAAAAACTGTCAATCTAAATTTCTATTTCCGATGAAAATATATTTTCAAAATGAAGGTAAAATAAAGACATTTGGAAATAAATGAAAACGGAACATGTTGCCAGCAGTCCCATACCAGAAATGCTATGAAGTGTTACAGATTGAAAGAAATGACAGCAAATTGAAACATGTCTACAGATAAGAATGAAAACCTGTTGAAATATATGTGCAAGAATAAAATACCATATATATTTTTCTACTCATAAAAATTGTATAACTTACATGAGTAAGGTTTAAAGCAAAGTTATGATGCCCTGTTGTGGGGTTTAAAATAACATGTAGTGATAATACAACAACATAAGGGTGAAGGAGTATAATGGTAAAGATTGCTGTGAAGTTCATGTACTTTATGTGAGGTAAGGTACTATTAACACTAAGTTCACTATATAAGTCAAAGGTGCATATTGTTATCCCTTGTGCAGCCAATAAATAAGGATGATAACTTTAAAGACAACAGTGGAATTAAAATGGAATGCTAAAAATTATTACTTGAAAAGAAAGCAATAAATGAGTACCAACCACAAAAAAGATGATAGTAAAAATATCCAAAGGAAATGCTTAAATTCAACATTGAAAAGACATACGAATGAAAAGGCAGAAGTTGTCATGTAGAAGTAAAAATAATCAAGACATAACAAAACGCTGTCTTTAAGTTATGTACTTTAATTATAAAGGCAGGGCCCTCCCTGGTGGCACTGCAGGGTTACAGCATAACTCTAAGAAGCTAAAGCCACTTCAGCATGAGTTCAATCCCCACCCTGAGGTGATCCACATGGCGCGGCAGACCTCTCCTGACCCACCTGCTGCTCCCCTCAGCAGTGTACTTCATCAGTGGACCTGTTCTGCTCCCCACTCTGTCTCTGGTGAATCTTCTCACCGCCCCTGCACTTCTGGCCTGCACCCTAGCTCTGTATGTATAAATAAATAAATCTTTAAAAAAATTATAAAGGCAAGTAGGTTGAAAGTAAAATGATGGGAAATAGATGACCTATGTAAATTGTAAGCAGAAGAAAAATGAGGTGGCCACTACCTTCAGGACAAGGTAAATTGCCAAAGGTCATGAGGCTATCTCATAAATGAGGACAGAGTCAACTCATCAAGAAGACACACAAACATAAATGTATGTGTCTGTTAACAGAATTTCAAATGAAATTCTGAAATGAAATAAAACTAATAGCACAAAAGACAGAAATGAACAGATCCACAAATCATGGATGCAGATTTTTAAAGTCTTTTTTTAAGTAATTTGTGAAACAAACAAAATTCAGAAAAGATAGATGACTTAAAAAACATTATCAGTCTTCTAATTACTATTTATATAGTTCTACACCCAATAATACAGAATATACTCTCTTTTGAGGTTAACCACAAGAAACTATCTGCTAGGCCAGAAATTGATTCTTAATAAAATACAAACACTGAAACATTATATAGAGTATGTGCTCTGACCATGGCAGAATTACATTACAAAGCAATGATAATAAGATATCTGTGAAAAATCCCCAAAGAGTTGGAAACTAATAGCACACTTTTATGCTCAAAGAAGAAGTCATGGATCAAAGAAATCATAAGGAAAATCAGATGTGGAATCTGATAATAGTAAAAATACAGTATTGAAATTTGTGAGTGATAGCTAACACAGTGCTTACAGGAAATGTTATAAATTTTAATGCAATTAATTAGAAAAGAAGCTTCAAAATTAATGAGGTTATTTTCCTTTTGAAGGTCCTGAAAAAGAAGAATAAACTAAATCCAAAGTGTAAGGAAGAAAATATTAAAGATAAGAATAAAGTATAATGTAAAATAGACAAACAAGAGAGGAAATAAAGTCAAAAGATAATTCTTTGCAACAATTAATAAAAGTAATAAACTTCCAGAAAGACTTCTTTAAAAAAAAAATGAGGGGAATCACTACAGATCCTATAGCTAATCAAAGTAATAGAATATGATGAACAATGTAATGCTAATAAATGTAACAACTTAGATGTGGACAAATTTATTTGAAAAACACAACTCATCAGAACTGTCATAAAATGATAAATAAAATTTAAATACTAAGTATAAGAAAGATTGTATTCTTTATCAAAAAACCTTCTAAATGTTTTCACTGGTATGGTCTACTGACCACGTAAGAAGAACTAATTTCAATAATAAGTAAATATTTCAGAAAATAAAGGAGTACTTCTGAATTCATTTTGTGAGGCCTGCATAATCTGCATATCCTAAGCTTTGCAAAAACGTTATAAGAAAGCCAAAGACCAACAATTTCATGAAAATAGAAATAAAAAATCCTTAACAAAATATCACTAGATTGAATCCACCAGCATTCACAAGGGATAATACTTCAATAAACAAGTATAATTTATGCCAATAGTGTAATGTTGGCTTATATTTGAAAACTGATCAATACAATTAAACTATATCAGCAGCTCTAAAATGTAAAACTGTGTAATCATAATAGATAAAAGAAAAATAACTGATAAAGTTCAAAATACATTCATGGCAGGAAAAAAATCAGGAAACAGAAAGAGAAGGGAAATTCTTCAGCTTAATAAAAAAACATCTATGGAAAACTTGTTGAAAAATCTATTAAAGACAAGTGGGAACAAAGTAGAGATGTCCATTTTTAGTGTGGGTGTTCAACACTATTTAGAAGAACAATAAAAGAAACAAGAAAAAAGGCCAAAAATGGGGGAAAAGTAAACCTATTTGTAGATAACATAATTGCTTACATAAAAAAATCCTAAGAAAAATATAAAATATTAGTTGCTAACAAGTAAATTTAGCAAAGCCAATGCACAAAATTCAATTGTATTTCCAAATCGTAGAAACAACTGGGAAATAAAATGAGAAAATTTGAGATTTCATATAGCATAGCATCAAAACCAAAAAATAAAATAAAATAAAATAAAAAAACCTTAGGAATAAATTTAACAAAATCTGTGTAAGACAACTACACTAAAAATGATAAAACAATACGGAGGGGCTTTAAACAAAAATGATACACACCACACTCGTGGGGTGGAGGCCTAGACAGTAAAGATTTAAATTCTCTCTAAATTGCTCTATCCATTTAATAGTACATTTCTAATTACAATAAAAAAGTTTGTTTAAATAAAAATGGATCCACTGACTCTTAAATGAAGAATTATCTGTGCACTATGAATAATGCCCCATACATCATTGGACAGTTCGCATGCTGTTAGCTTTATTATAGTGATCTTATGGCCATGATGATAGTTAGGCTGCTGATGGTTGTAATGAAAATGAAGATTAGCTTTATAATAAAGGAAGCTGATGTGCCTAGAATAGTGCCAGAATGGGATGGTGGATCACCAGAGCAAACAAGGAACCACATAATGATGGAAGATCAGAGTAGAGACCCACGTTTGAGTTGACTCTTTTTCTATGTTTCTTTTTATACCTTTGTTAGAGGACGCCACACAGTGCATTTGTATACCTGTGTGTGCCTCCCTACTCATGGTGAGGTCTTGAGGGCACAGATGCCATATGTTATTTGATTTTGCATCTCCCCCGCTTGCCAAGCATACAACCTGACCCATGGGAACTCAGAAGAAAATATCTCCAGCAGGGCACAGAGACTTTTAGAGACACTGGATTTCAACTGAATCACAAAGGATGAGAGAAAACCCCCCTGGTGAAGCGTTTACCTGGCAATAGCATCAGACTGAACACAGGAAACTAGTTCAGGAGAGTAGTTTAATTTGGAGAAGCAATAGTAACAAAGAACAGGTATTAAGCTTGAGGGTGGCGAGGCGGGTCTGATATTAACAGACTAGGATGCAATCTGATTGTTTTAGATCTCTCCCTATAGAAAATGAAATAACTACACCCTGATGGCTAAGAAGGGGCAGCATTTGGTGAACAACTTTTTGCTCGTTCTCCAGACCAAAGGTGACATGGAAATAGAAAGTAATATAACTCTAACCATTCACAGTGAAGCCAGGTTCCTTGTATATCCACTGTGACTGATAAATTTTATCTGAACCCTTGAATAGAACATTTCACACTCAGGTTGTAATACACATTGCCAGCAGCCACTGAGGGCTTGTAGACATGCATCTATACATCAGGTCTTATCAGCAAGGGCACTCAAGGTATTTCTGTCTCAGTGTGGGGAGACTCGGCTTGCCCTGTGCACAAAGCCTTGGGACATTTCCAATAGAGGCCAACCTCTTGATTTATAGAGATACTGCACTAGAGTAATTTGTGCCAGTGCCATTCAGTGAGGTCCTAACATTATTACAGCAACTCAAAGGACCACAGCACCCTTTTATGTAGGCTGCTTTCCACAGCGGAGATGAGAGATCAGGAAATCTGCAAACTCAGCACAGAAGTCCTCACTTCCATGCATCTGCTTAGCCCAGAAATGACTTCAGGAGCTCCCTGAAATCCTTGCAAAGTGGGGACTGGGGTGATGATAAGATACCAAAGCAGAATTTTTCTACCCAAGCTAGAAAATGTCTCTCCTCTCTATTTTCCTTCCCTAAAGGTCCCCCTTGATCATTCAGGCCAGGCTTAACATCCCCCTTGCTGTTATCTGTGATGGACACTGAGGGTCAATGATGGTGTGCCCTGTCTTTCTTCTCTTGGATGCACTGGCAACGACTTCCTAAGTCGTTGCCACCCACTTGTGTCTACTGCGCTCTAGGCACCTGTCTGGTTTACTGTCAGATCCCAGTGCCGGAGCAGCCTGGCCCATGGCAGAGGTCCACTAAAAGTCACTTTTGGGTGAGCAGCCTGAGCTACTTCTGGGATGCTCTACTAAGTGCCCTCTGGCCATTGGTAGGAACAGTGAAGACGGTTTCCATACATTGTAGATTAGGGAAAAGTATCAGTATCATGTTTCCTCTTTTCATCCCCATGAATCCTTATTCCAACTTGTTGTTTCTCTTATTGTCTGTGTCCCCTAAAGCTGAGGTACTAGAAAGATAGCTGGGTACCCCCCCCACCCCAAGAAGATGCTCCCTTTATGAATCAGAGCTCCATTCTACAGTGCTTGGCAGGACCCACTTGAGCTAAAACAGTTTCTCTCATGTTGCTATAATCCAAATACAGAAGAGTTTATTTTAAAAACTGCCATCCTTAGCTAAGTTGCTTTTTAAATAGAATCATATTATTGTATAATATAATACTATCTTATAACTTCCCACAGCTTCCTCCTGCACTGAGTAGGAAACCAATATGCTAAAGAAACCAGCCTGAATCCTGGAAGGGGAGAAGGGATACAGGGGAAGTGCAGTTGTCAATGGCAATTGCTACAGGCAATCAATCACGCCTAAGTAATGAAGCCCCATAAAAGCCCAAAAAGGAGGGGCTTCCGAGAACTTCCAGGCTGGAGAAATAGAGCACTTCCACTTGCTCCCTTCCAGACACCAAGCTCCACAAACTCCTTTGTTCTAGGACACTGACCCACCTTTCACTTCATTTGACTATTGATTTGTATCCTTTAATATCCTTTGCAATAAATTGGTGATCTAGTGAGAAAATGAGCAACAGGGCTCCTGGTTTCTCTGTGTGCCATTTTAGCAAATTAATTGAATCTGAGGACAATGTCTGGGCCGCTCTGATTTACAGCTTGGTCAGAAGCCTGGGTGGCAGCCTGGGCTTGCAGCCCTTTGCAGCTGGCGTTTGCAAGGAGGACAGTCCTAGGCTGCTACGCCATGTCTGTGTCAGCACTGAGCTGAATTCTTGGGCACCCTGTTGGTGTCCGAGTGGGACTGGCTGTTGGTGTGGGGAAGCCTACATGCCGCCATGGCAACTGGATCTGCAATCCAGTACTATATTCCTTCCTTTCATCTTATTACCCTCCCATTTTCTTTATAGCACTTTCCACAAATTGTAATTTGTATATGTATCACTTAAACCAGTCTTTTCCACTGGGCTGAAAACTCCTCAAGAGGAGAGATATTTATTACCACTGTACTCTCATCACCTAGCAAAGTTACTGGCACAAAGAGTGATGGATGGCTCTCAGGTTACTGGAAGGGTGGTGAGGTGGATGGAGATGCTCTGAGCAGAAGAAAGAGCACAGAAAACGGAGACTGTTTTGGGGACTGTTTGGGGACAGAAACTGGGCTTGACTTCTGGTGAGCTGAAGGCTATGGATGTCAAGCACAGCTGCCTTGTAGACAGCTGGAGAAGAGAGTATGGGGGGGGGAGGTCTGGGGCTGAGATGGACATTGTGAACCTTTGGCGTGGAGGAGTTAATTGAACTAAAGAAGCAATGACATAACCCATGCATGCTCACAGCTCACAGAATGAGGAGAAAGTGGCCAAAGAATGTGGCTGTTGGGAGAAGGAGCCAGAAGACACTGAGAAGGAACAGCTGGAGAGGGAGGAGGAAAACCAACCAAGAAAACTGAGAATTTCAAGAATTGTCAGATTGAGTAATCCTGCAGAGACATGCAAACCATGTTCACTACATAAAAATGTGCAAATTGCAAAAGTAAAACATTGAAGTATAAGACTATACTTTAAGATCTGAGATGTCCTGATGTTGACAGCAAGAATTTGATGATTTGAAAACCTCCTGCAGTGTCATATGAGGAGGTGAAGAGTTCACTAAAGTGGAAGGAAATGTCAGGGGAAAACGGAAAGTCCAGGTAATGTCCAAGAAGTCTATATGTTGGTTTGGTTTTATTAAGATCTTGAGACTTGGACCTACTTGTAAAAAGGCACTGAGGAGAGGAAGGGAGAGATGCACTGGAGAGGGAGAGATGGAGAC
>NW_004567114.1:24244671-24253928 GCF_000260355.1 Condylura cristata | reverse complement strand
GGGTTGGGGTGGGGATCCTGGCTTTGTCCATTTGTTTCCTGTGGCTCCCGGGTGCCGTCCCATCTGACTGTGTTCATTTTCTAGGGCTGCCATAACAACATGCCACATGCCAGGTGGCTTGAAAACAACAGCAATGTATCATGTCACAGTTCTGGAGGCCAGAGCTTGAAATCAAGGTGCTGGCAGGGCCGTCTTCCTTCTGAGGGCTCTAGGGAAGTGTCCCTTCTAGCCTCTTCCCAGAGTTTGGCAGTTGCTGGCAGCCTGTGACATTCTCTGACTTGTGAAGGCAGCACTTCAAACCCTGCCTCTCTTCACATCACCTTCCATGTCTGTCTTCGTCTGTGTCTGCTTCTTATATTCTGTTTGTATAAGGACACCAACCCTTATAAATTGTCTTGGATTTAGGGCCGATCTCACTCTGGAATGATCTTAACTCACTGTATCTACAAAGACCCTATTTGTGAGGTGGATATGAACTTTTGGGGCACACTGGTCTTTTGGCCCAGAAAAGATCCAAGCAAGCATGGAGATGATCTTGAATTATAGAGTCTAAAACTAAACTAATGCCATCACTGGCTTGACTAATCACAGGGGAGCAAGCATATGGTATTTGCCAACTACAATGGAGCTAAGAACTCTTCCTACTTTTTCCTTTTATATTCCTTTATTTATAAAGTCATTTGTATTCCAGAAAGCGCTGTTATTTAGCCATTCTTACCTCAACATTAATCCCCTAACACAGAGAAAATGATCCTGTTAAAGGGAAAGGGAGATTAAAAGTGAAGCAAATTACTAAAATGTTAGTGCTAAAACCTCAGGCTAAATCAACATGCATGGAGAAATCCAGGGTGGCTTAAAATTGGTTCAGAAATACATCCCTGTGCTTAGAGAAACAACACATATTAAGGCATTTCATTAGGCCACTTGTCTATCTTGTTCAAGGTCAAGATTTAGAGTTCAAGATCGAATCAGGATTCAGCAGCCTAACTTGACTCTGTAATTGTTTTTTTCTGACATTGTTAGGTATTGGTAGATTTTCTTCTCTGAAGAACTGATAATAAGAGTCCCAGCAGATGAGTAATGCCCTTCCTGGGTGGTATCTGCATGTCAAAAGAGCCTTCTACCTTCTTCCTTGAGAAAGTTTGTGGAAAAAAAGTCTTAGGTACTTAGATACTTCAGAAGGCAAACAGATATGCTTGTGTCAACAAAGGTCAAGTGAGAAGTGGTGGGTGGAGGGAAGAACTTACAGGAAGAGCTGGCCCTTGGTGGCCCACATGACATGTCACAGTCCCGGGGCTTTAGCACTGTTGACATCTGAGTATCATCTAGAATGTCACAGCTGGAAGGGGCAGGAGGATCAGTTAGTTAACCTCCTCCTTTTACAGATGAGGAAACTGATACGGGAAGCAAACTAGTTCAAGGACACATTAAGGGCTCCTAGCCGGGCTGGAGACAGATGTGGGGTTCTTGACTCTCAGTCCAGTTGTCTTTCCATTACATGTAACAGCATCCAAAAGAAAAATGTAGGTCTAGGAAAGCGAACACAGCTCTCACATTTATGTGCTGTGATTTAACTGGAATTTTCCAAACTCTCCTGAAAATTCAGGTTCAGAAATGCAAAGCCTAACGTTAATTCGGGGAGGTTTATTGGCTTTAGAAAGCTTTCTCGAAACATCTCCTCTGCCTACCATCCTTTGGAAATTCCATTAAAAAACTGGTCTGGAGATCATCATTGACTCTGCAATTATAGAAGACCCCACTGAGCACAGGATCGCACCAGCAGAACCCAGATGACTTAGATGGGACATACTACCGAGAGGTGTGCCAGATCCCCGCTGGGAGCTGCGGATCCTTAGCCGAGCAGGGGTGGTGGTGGTGGTGGGGAGAGAGAGAGGATGTGCCACAGGATAAAAATATGGAGCGTTCTTAGGTCACCCTCTCCCTCCATGTCATGGTCAGGCAGACTCTGTAGACTCCAGGTGGGCTGATGGATGAGTGTCTGGTTCCCTGTGAGCTTGGACCAGAAATTCCCTATGCAGAGATCACTTGAAACACATATTGTCAAAGATTCTGAGCGTGAGTGTGCTCTACAGCTACTCAAAGGCCCTCTTGTCTGTAGACTCCTGGCCTTTTAGCTCTGACAAAGCACCCAGGTTCCTATGAGATAAGGCGGCTTCAGGAAACACTCAGTGAGACAGAGACAGAGGCAGAGACAACCTGGACACGATGCACTAAGTCGGAGTCCAAGGGCTCTTTGTACAGTGCTTTACGTCAGGTAACCTCTGTGATTCCCACTCCTCCCTCTATCAGGTGCTAAAAAGACAATCTTTTGGAAAGAGAGAGCCAAATACCACTGGCAGGTACCCTCGGTGTGAATCTCAGTGTTTTTGTGCCTCAGTTTCCTCAGCTGCAAAATAGGTGCAATATGACACTTCCATTAGATGCTCTTATAAGGAGTGAGTAGATTAATCATGTGAAGTGCTTAACACAGTTCTTGACACCCAGTAAATACTGATCGATTCAAGTGGCTATTATTTCTGCTAAGCCTGGACACAAGGCAGAGAGATTGGAAGAGCAGCAATTAGAACTCCAGGAGGAGGAAGGAAAGGAGGCTCTGAAGGAGTTTGAAAGGACAGGTGGGGGCCAATGGAGAGCAAATGCGACTTAAATGCTGTGCAGCTGGTTGGTGGTCAAATGGGCCTGAGGCCTTTGCTTCTGGCTCCTGCACCTAGCAAAGCCCTGAACTGGGCACATCCCCAAGGCTCACAGGTGCAAAATGAGCTTTACTGTTGTGGAACTCTATAAGAAGTGTCCTGTTGTGGCTAACAGGGGAAAAGCGGAGATCCTACGCCATGTGGACAAGCATTTCTAAAACCCTCCTTGCCTCCACATCTCACAAAGCGTATCCACTGCCAGTGTCAGGCCAGTCTCTCAAAGGAATCCCCAGGCTTATGTGTGTTTTGCAACAGGCGGTGTGAGAGGGAAGAAAAGCAGGGAGGGTCAGAGAGGGAATCATGGCCTGGATGGTGGCACCTATGGAAGCAAGGTGTTGGAGTTTTCCTGAGAGGAAAGGAAGTAAGAGCCTAGGAGTGGAACCAGATGCCACCCATATTTGATGCCTACTACCTGGGAGTATTGAGAACAGTGTGCATGTGTGTGTGTGTGAGAGAGAGAGAGAGAGAGAGACAGCAAAGTTGGGAGGGTCCCCCCTTGACCTCTAGGAGTAGAAGCTGGCTACAAGCCACGCTGTGGGTCCTCTTTCCACAAAGACCAGCCAACTCACACGTGACGCCTCCCACCCTCAGCAAATGCAGGTCACGGATGAGCATTTCCCACAACAGAGAGGCCTAACCAAGCTAGCTTTCAGATTTTCTGAAGCTACTCTTGAGTCTTTTTGGCCTAAAACTCAATCTTCCCAGCTTTGGTCACTGTTGTGATCTAAACTCAAGACCTTATTTCTCCCTCCTGGCTGCATGGGTCATCTTTCTTCCAGAGGCACATTGTCTGCCCAGGCAGGGATGCCTGTGCTCTGGTGCACAGACATGGCCACAAAAAATGGAAATCCTTTCAATCACGCTTTCTGTTCCTTAGCGACCAGACCAACATGTTGCCATATAAAGCCTCCAGGAGACATGATAAGAGGCTTCTGGAGCCTCTCCTACCTACAAGGCTGGAACCTTAAGGGGAGTCTGGGTTGAGGCATGGATGCTATGGTTGGGTACATCAGCATCAGGTCATTAGGACACATGCAGGTGAGCACACACTCATACACATGCAGGTGGACACACACACATACACATGCAGGTGAATACACACTCATACACATGCAGGTGAATACACACTCATACACAAGCAGGTAGAAACACTCATACACATGCAGGTGAACACACACTCACACATGCAGATGGGCACACACGTATACACATACAGGTGGTCACACTCATACACATGCAGGTGGTCACACTCATACACATGCAGGTGGTCACACTCATACACATGCAGGTGGTCACACACATACGCATGCAGGTGGACACACACATACACATGCAGGTGGACACACATGCATACACATGCCGGTGAATACACTCATACACATGCACACACAACTCACATACACCCACAGTGAAGTAGTTTCACTGTAGACAGCCATTCCAAGGTTGCCTTCCCTTAGATATTTGGACTAAAGTGAGTCTGCTGCTCACTGTCCCACTGTATAAAATTTCCAAGGAGAAGTCATGCTTTGTGATTCATCCCTCGCGGGCCCTTCAGGTGGGTGCCAAGGCAGGAGCCAGCAGCACACTGCTCAGGGAAGGCGCGGCTTCCTGCTTTCACTAATGTGCAAGTATTTCTGTTGGAATGATTCGTTTTCATGTGACATCGTTTGCTTTCAGGAAATCAGCATTTTGGACAGAGAAGCCATGTTTTTTTTCACCAATCTAGCAGCAAAAGCACTAGATAAAAGTCCTTTTTCCAAGGATACTCATAAGTCATTCTGAGGCCTTGGGTGAGAAAGCACTCCCCCTTTTTTTTTAATGATTTTTTAAAAAAATTATTTATTTGTGGATACAGAACTGGGGTACAAGCAAGAGGTGCAGGGGCAGTGAGAGGATTCACCAGAGACAGTGGGGACAGAACAGGCTGACTGGGGCTGGGGATCAAACTCATGCTGAAGTGGCTTTAGCTTCTCAGTGCTGTGCTTTAACCCGCTGCGCCACCAGGGAGGGCCCAGCACTCCCTCTTTTCTGTATATTGATTTCTGTTTAGGTGATGAGAATAGTTCAACCTGCTTTCCCCTCATGGGCACTGTGAGGATCCATGTGTCTATGAGAACTAGGCAAACTTTGGAAAGGCTTGCTGTGGTCAAGTCCCAATGTAATGGGATTAGTAAGTGTGTGGTTGTGGGGGAGTTAAATGAGATCACATGGACATAGCCTGTGGGATGAGCTGAGTGTCATCCTGCGAGGCAGGGACATCAGCGCCTTCTGTCTCTCAGGTGCGGACACAGTGAGAACGTGGCTATCTGCAACCGGCACATGGGGACCTCTCTGGCCACCTCAATCTTGGACTTTCCAGCCACCAGAAATATGAGGTTTACACACACACACACACACACACACACACACACACACGTTTTCAACAAACATTTACTGAGCACCGTACAAAAAAGCGCAAAGCTCTCAGACCCTGTTTCTGGGCCCCAAGATACTCCATCTAAGGAGGACTTGCCCGTTCTGGATTCGGGAGTGATGGAAGGGCCTTCTGCAGAGTTCTCTGCCTAAAGGACAGTGAGCAGGCATCATTTACCTTGATGTAAAACAGAGGAAAAAGGGATAAGGATTACGTCCCCAGGCAAGTACCTGGGAGGTGCTTTTCTAGGATAAGTCAGAATCTGCAATACAGCAACAATTCAGAAAGCCTTGTTTTCCCAAGCAACTCAAAAGTTCTGCATTTCGGACCCTGAAAGAGGAGCCTATTATCTCCCACTCCTTCATCATACACGTGAAACTAAGGCCCAGAGAAATGAAATCGCTCACTTGAGATTCTTAACTGAAGATGAAGAGGCGTCTCTGCCAGGCATCCATGGCCTCGGAAAGGAAGGGGACCCTACCGGAAAGGAAGGGGACCCTACCGGAGGCTTCCTGAAGGGACTTCCAGGTGAGTGCTGCCTACTGCAAGGTCACTCAAATTCCTCCCTCCAAAACCTCTGCATTTTGTTAATGGGCACTGCTGAAGAAGCTGGGAGCCTTTTCCTGGCCCTCCTGCAGATTCTGATGAGTCTTGCTCTAGTCGCATCTAACATCTACAGCTCTGACATGTAGCTGATGAGCAACAATTTTTTAAAAGGCCTCCATAAGCCTTTCAGCCTCATTTTCCATATATTATACCTGATTTGATTATGCTTAAAACTCTACAACTGCCATTATCATGCAGAACCATGGGGTGGGGGGCAGAGTGTGGATAGTGGGCAAGAGCTAATAGCCACCCCTGGGCTGGAGGGATGCAGACTCCTCAAGACAACAAAAAGCCCCTTCCTCTGTTGCCATAGGAACAGCTCAGCAATGCCACAGGCACTCTGCAGGAGGCTGCCTTGGAGGATAGCTGGGGAGAGGGCTTTCTTTCCACAGAGGCAGGCAAGTTGTTTGGTAAAAAGCAATCTTGTCACCTCTTCTAGATGCCTGTGGGGCTGGAAGTGGTTCCCTGCCTCTTCCTGGACATCTTTCTTAGCATTGCCCAGCCTGCAAGAAAAGGGGTTACGGCCCAAGGCTCACTCCACGTGACATGAAGTAGGATTCTCTGCTTCAAGTCCCAAACTCACTGAGGAGGAAAGGTTTCCTCATCCCCCACACATATTTTCATCAGGACAGGATAACTGGGGACCCTGTGTCTGAAGAAGTCAAAAGTAACCAGTTTCACTTCCCAAGAGACTGGGGTGGGGGTGGGGCCTGGGGGGTGAGGGGTGTGTGTGAACGAGGCAGGGGACAGCCACAGGCCTGTCCGAGGTGCCTGTGGACTGCTTTCGGACCCCATATCCACACCACACACCCACACAAAGACCGACGATGGTGATAGGCCCTGACCCGTTTCTTCTTTTTCTCTCGTGGAACTTATTTCTCAGCCTACAGGCAGGTATTTCTGACCCAGACACCCCTGGAGACACTTCCCCACCCCACCATTACTGGACCAAGGACAGTGGGAGGGGCTGTGGTGCCACGGGGTAAAAGCACAAGCTCTGGTTCAGAGCCTGGCTATGAGGCTCCACGTCCTCGTCCATAGAATGGGGAGTAATACTATCTGCCTCGTAGGATGGCTGGGAATGTTCTAGGATATCGTGCATGGAGCACTTAGCCAAGACTTAGAACATAATCTGTATTTAATGAATGTCAACTTGCCCCAAAATGTTTCAACTAAATGACCATTTTAGGCTTCCCAGTTGTAGGCGTCTTTGATTTCTACCCCCATTTCTAGGAAACAAAAATATAATCATCCTCCATGGTTAGGATTATTTCAACTTTTTTTTTTAAAGTCTTATTCTCTCCTTTATAAATAACTGTTTATGTTTAAAAAGAACATGGAAAAATGAAATACATAAAATGTGAACAATGTGTTTACTGGTAGGAACTGGTGTGGAGTCTTTCTTTTTTAAAGTGGAAAGAACATTCTATGTGATCGCTGTTCTCTTTTTGACATCTATTTTAAAGGTCTTAAATATTGCCCAACTTAAGTTACCTGTTCTCCATAGAGAATATTTTCAAGTCTCCATCTCAGGGCCCAGCCTGCCTACCAGACTCCAGTTCCTCTGGGCCAACATACATTCACGTGAATGAGCCAGAACGACCCATAATTAATCAGTTGCTCATGGTTTATTACTGTTTACAAAGCCCTATCACACTTGTCTTATTTAATCTTCAAAATAATCCTGTGATCGGACCATTAATATCATCGCCCCCACCTTAGGGGAGAGACAACTGCGACAGATGAAGAGGCTTACCTGCTCCATGTCCATCACAGTCAGTGGATAAATGGTGGGGGGGGGGGCGCGAGGAATCTGAACCCCAGTATGACCATGCCACTTCTGCATAGGCTTCCTCAAGGGAGTATCTTGGGACCCCAAGTGGATGATCTCCCCACTAAATCTAGCAACTCCTCTGCTGACTCCTCTCTCTTCAGTAAAGGCATCACCATTCCCTGGCTCATCCAGCCCCAAGCCTGGTAATCATCTGACTTCTCTGTCTCTCCTCCACCTCTTTACGCCATCAACCCTGAAACCTTGTCAATGCCTCTCTTTCCGTATCTCTCAAATTGTCCCTTTCCCTCTATTTCCACAGTTCAGGTCTTTGCTGCCTTAAAAATATCTCATGACTCAGCTCCTGGAGAGCCTGCCAAATGGTCTCACTAACTCCAACCTCTCTGTCCTTCACAGAAGTCAGGTTAGTCTTATCTGTTGTGCAAAAACTTCAGTAGTTCTTCATTGCCTATAAGGTTTAAAATTACTTTCTGACAGACAAGAGTCTTCTCAATCTCCTGACACTGTCACACTTATTTTAACTCTTATTGTCCCCCTACTTGACCATGTAGCTGTAGCCACAGGTGTATGAACTGTCCAAGAAGAGCACTGGGTTTCTTCTTAGGTGCCAAGATAGCAAAAGATAATGTCTGTCTACAGCCCTGGGCTGGAAAGGCTTAAAACACCACCTTTGGATTTGGAGAAAAAAAGGTGCCAATATCAATTAGCAATGACTGCTTTGCCAAAAGGAGGCAGGGAAGGGGGGACAATGGTGGTCTTCCATTCTTATCCCTGTCTGTTCTATTAGTATGAAACTCATCCAAGGCTATAGCTTTGACTTACTTCTCCAATTGAGTTCCCTACTTACCACAGTACCCTGTACACATTTAAAAATGGATCCATAATTTTTTCTAAATTCATTTTGAGCTTTAATAGAACAGGTCTGAAATACAGCTTCTTAATGCTGGGGAACTTTTAAAAAAAATACTGATGTCTAGATTTCATCCCCGTAGGTTCTGATTTAACCAGTCTGAATTCAGTTCTACTACTGCTCTTGGTGTTTTCATTAGTAGTAGTATTTTTAGTTCTACTACTGTTCATAAGCTCCCAAGACTGTGAACCACTCAGTGGAGGGAAGCCAGTGGGTCTTGGGTCCTTTTTTACTGAGTAGCTACATGGTCATTAGTAAGTCCCTGTACCTCACAAGGGCACTAGTTCACCTTTTAGAAAATAAAATGGTTCTGCTACAATACATTAAGGTGACTCCAAGTTCTAACAAATTTCCCATTTCCAAAAATGCACATCTTCCTTCACTTGCATTATTATGATAGTTCCTTACGTCTTTCTGAATTCTCTCCATCTGTCCCTTATCTATAGTGCTTCGAGACTAGTCTTTCAAGTACATACGTGTCATGCCATTCACTTACTCAAAATGAGCATCTGTGAGCACTTTGCTACCTAGAGTCAAATCCAAACCCTGTAGCCTGTCTTCAAGGTTCCTGACAATTTGGCCATGCTCTCAAGCTCTTTCACTCTACATCCAGCCACACCTTCTTCAATTCCTTCTTTTGACCAGAAATATCCTTCTATTCATGTAACCTTGACAAAATTCTACTTCTTCATTAAAACTCACTTCCGTAGGGACCCCCTGAAGGTGCCACAGGTTCAAGTACAACATTGCAAGCTGGCTGCAGCAACTTCAGCAGTTCCATCCCCTGCCAGGGAGCTGACCTACATGGCACAGCAGACCTCT
>NW_004567114.1:24232704-24243991 GCF_000260355.1 Condylura cristata | reverse complement strand
GAAGTGGCTTTAGCTTCTTAACGCTGTGCTTTAACCCACTGCGTCACCAGGGAGGGCCAGCATGGTGCCTTTTACCATTTTAAAGCTAAGTTGCTGACATACTAGTTATTAAGATTATAATGAGATGTTAGAAGCAATAGTACCAAAGCAAAATCATGACAAACCTGGAGAGGTGGACACAGGTTGGCCTCTTAGAACATATTCTCTTTGTATGAATCATGGTTGGGGCTTGGGCTATTAAAATCCTTCTACCCTGCCGCTACACATTACACCTCCATTTTAGCTCTTACCATCTGCCTTTCATGATGGCTGTTGGTGTAAACATTTTTCCTCCCTGCTAGTTTAAAAGATCATGCATAACACCCTGGGAGTCCGAACCTAGGGTGCCTGACATTCGTCAATGTTATCACTACGTCAATTAGCTTCCATTGCAGTTATGGGCACAACTGGTGGTGATGGGGGAAGGTGCCCACATGTAAGAAAATGGCCCCCCGATTATCTTGAGCTCTAAATCTACCCCGTGTGACATCTTTACAATGCCCAGACAGACTTAGAAAGGCACATTTTCTTCCACAGGATAGAGCTAAATATAATTAATCCATCTCATATCACATCCTTTTCTAGCTTGGCAAAGTCATATTCAATGTCTGTGAGCAGAGGAAGAATTCAACAGAGCAGGAGAAAAACGTTATTTAGCTCCTAAGGAAGAGCTTACTGACAACATGGTGCTCTGGTCAGAAGACCTCCTGATCTGGACTCCTGGGCACACAGGTGGGATGAATAATCCAGGGGCTACTTCCCTGAGGGCTCTACCACAGTCACTGTGGGCCAGCACATACCCCCACCAGCTCCCAGCACGCCTGCATGAGGATGGTAGTTATCAACTATCATCATCATCCATATTTCAGAGAAGGGAAACAAAGTTTAGAGCACTTCAAGTTTCAGGACTCACAAAACAAAATATTTGATAACCTTCACTCATGTTTTAATGCTTCCAACGAGCATTTCACTCATTACTGGGCTGATATTGCAGAAAAGTCGAGGACAAGGCAGCGATCATTGACCCAAGAGGGACAGCGAAATCTTAAGTAAACCTGACTGTACTGGGGAAAGGAAGAAGCTGGCACTGACTCAGTGCTCTAACTTGAGAAAAGAACTTGTGCCCACACCTTGCAAGAGGGCATGAGCTGAACTCCTTGAGGGCAGAATCAAATCTTTAATACACAGTTCAAATCAAAAGATACTTAACCCCTGAGAGAACCCCATAGGGGATATCAGAATAATATTCTTTCTTCTTTACATAGGTGCAGGGTTGGGGGGGGGGCTGGGCTGTTCATTGCATTGTGGTTCTTTGGAAACAGCTCAATAGTTGGTAAGAGAAAAAAAGCAAGGGTGTGACATAATTGTTGCAATTAATCTCTCTGAGCAAAATATTTTTAAAAGTAACATAATCTTTCAGATCTTTATAAATCACCTTACCTGTGTGCAGTCTGGGACTTTATCCCTGATTTCCATGAGTGTGTGGCAATACTTAATTGCCATTTTAAAAAATGGCATAAATAGAAGCAAGAGATTTATCAAGCACCTTCCAGTACATTCCAGGGTAGTGCGTGTACGCAGAGGAGGTGGGTATGGGGTCGAGTAAGACAAAGCTGCTGCTCTCAGACCTCCTGGTGTATCTCCCTCACTTACTGCCAGTATTTCCTCCTCCAGCTTATCAAGTCCTCGCCTCACTCACTGTCCCTCAATGCACACTTGACTTATCTACTGGGCTATTCTCTGCTTCATCTGGGTCAGACAGTCCAGAATAGATTCTGGGGTTGGAATTCTGAGACCTGCAAGACCAGGGCAAAGAACTTCACACCTAGCACACATGAAGGTCACTTACTGAACCTGTCGACGCACATATTTCAGAGGAGCTAATAATCGTTGCTACTCAATTCACCTGAAGTTTACTTGCTGACCCACATATTTCCACACTTAGTGGGGGTCCAACAGTGTTAATGGCTGGGAAGGCAGAAAGAGCACATCTCCGGGGTTTGCTTTTATTTTGTGCTTGTGTGTGTGTGTGTGTGTGTGTGTGCTCATGCAGGTCACACACAGGCAGGTCCAGGTGATACTTCTCAGAATCACCGCCCATACAGGGGGCCCAAGGTCTGGTTCCTGCAGTTCTTTGCAAGGGTGATGCCTATATCCAGGAAAACACCTCCAAGCCTGCCTAATTGACCTGAATAGCAAGGCAAGTCCTCTGGGAATTCCCAGGGGCTTGTCTGAGAAGAGCTATGAACATTCATAACAACAAGGCAGAAAAAATAACAACAGTCCGTCTTGGCACCCCAGCTGTAAATGGCTCATTTACTCTGGCAAGAGGAATGGAGTTTTCATGACAAATTGTAATGCTGCACAGCAGGCTTCGTTGTGTGTTGTAAATTATTTTGAAAGAGGCACTATGCCTTAATAAAAACTCTCTGCTGCAGAGTCCAGACTCAGCCTTGGTGAGAGGGAGTCTGAGGTCCCATCCTGCCTTCCACCACCCCCCCGCCAACTTCCCTCTCCTTCTCCTGGCCTGCTCTTTCCTGCCTCTCAGGCAATGTCAGCTGGCTGTGCCTTTTCCCTCCTGGGAGTGTAAAGGCAGAAAACGGAATTTCACAAGACCCAGAGCCAGCGGGCAAAAGGTTCAAGGGGCTTCTCTTCATTTGCCCTGCTGAAAACTTTCTGGTCTCTATTCCAGAGAGGATCATCTTATAAAGAAGGAAGGAGCCCTAAGGACTTCATTGGAAAGAGACAGAGCCCTGCCAGGAGACCTCCAAGTTCACATCTTCAACATCTCATTAAAAGATGTTCAAAGGCAGAGTATTTTATCAGTTCTGGGGAATAAGTGTCAGATGCTCCTGGCTAAATTTCCCACAGCCGGGTGGGTCCTGTGACTGGTTTTGGTGAACTAGTCACTGTTGGTGAAAGCAAAATGTGTGATTTCAAGGTGAAGGCAGTTATGGTCTCAGAGGCTCCTCTCCCCACTGGCCTCCATGGTGATTCGGGGACCATCCATTCCAGACACAGTAGCCCTGAGGTGCTGGAGGGGTTGCCCTAACTTTGCGCTTTGCATTCTCATGAACAAGAAATCTAACTTTACTGTGTCCAACTAGTGCAATGTCTGGGTTTCTCTGTCCTTGCACTGACCCTAAAGCCTGCTTTGCCCAATCATTCCCAGCACTGGGTAGCTGCCCCGTGCCCTCCCACGCATCCGCCCTGTCTGTGCCGGCCTCCGTGGGGCTGCCAGGCCGTCAGTTGGGCCTGCCTCCTAGTCCAGCCCTGCCTCTTCCTAGGCAACCTCCGCCAGGTCGCCTCACCCTCCTGGCTGTTTCTCCATCTGTAAAACAAGAACATCCATCTTGTCAAGACGTTATGACAAGGTGATCTTTGTAAAACCCCAAGGCTGCCCTTGACATAGAACTGGTGCTCAAAATATCAATTATTGCCTTCTCTTCCTCTTTCTTCTTCCTCAAGATGCAATATGTCTCTGAATGAAGTGGGGTTCACAGCTCGTGAGAGCCCAGCCACAGACTTGTTCTCATCGGCACTTGACCCTCTCTAAGGAAGTGAATATCTCTGTGTCCACTGACTGGTGATGTTCCCTTATGCCAGCTCTTTGGACCTCAGTTTCCTTCTTTACAAAATGAGGGAGTAAAGGACCTCACTTGTCTGGTTGTTCTGAGGGTCAAACAAATGGCATTAACTACTTAGCATGCATGACAGTACATGACACAAGTAGCCAGCACATATAAAGGTTCTCTTCTATTGTGACCAATAACAAGCATTATTATTCTCTGCCCCTTGTCTAAGCTCACCTTGAAAAAACTGTCTCCCAAGAGCGTTTGATCTGTGTACAAGGAATTTAAGAAAATTTAAGAACCAGAACTGTTACTCACATAGACAAGAAAACAAGTGACATTTTCTCCTCCCCACTTGCCACAGGCCCTAACGTATTCTAAAGCACTCCTCCTCTCTAGACTGGTTCTCAAAGAGTACAGTCTGGTCTTCTCAGGGTTTTAGTTCATTAGAAATTAGACAATAAAGGTTAAGAGGGGAGAGAGGGAAAGAAAAGTATGTCCTACATCTAAGTTAAAGCTTTGCTCTACACATCTCTGCAATCGGTGCATGCTCTTGTCTGACCTCTAAGCAGACTCAGGCCTGCTGTGTCCTGGCATCAGGCATCCACCCAGATGAAGGTGTCACTGTCCTCCTACACTGATAGGGGTGCAGACGCGGAGCAGACCGCTCTGTGCCAGTGGGGCTGGGAGAATGGAGGTTTGTACAAAGCGGGGGGAGGGTGTCAGCAGTCACCCAAGCTGTGGGTTTATCGTGCCCAAGAAGAAAGAGCTGGAGGCCAGGAGGCTGAGGGATAGGTGACAGTGGGCTATTGGCCGAGGCCCATGGGTTCCTTGGCTCTTCCCTGAGGCGTCTGTTTGGTTGGAATGAATTAAGAATGCAGTTGGAGCGCGCCTTCTTCTGGCCATTTCTCCATTTGGTTATTCTGACTGGACTGGAAAGGAAACCAAACGAAGAAGTGGAAAGCTGCCTCGGAGAAAGCAGCACATTTGGGAAACCCTGCACACTGCAGCAGCTGCCAGGCACATGCCTTCTGCACTATCTGATTTGAGTTTACTAAGGAGAATCCTGGAAAAAACAGAAGACATGGAAGAGCCAACTCATTGTGCAGATGGAGAAATCAGGTGCTGGCTCACCACCGCTGCTGCCCAGCTGAGACCAGGACCCAGGTGTTTAGTGTCCAGCTGCGGCAGCCCCTTGTGCTTCCACCTACCAGCTGCTCTGAGGAGCTAAGAAGGCAAATGTGGAGGGAGCAGAAATCCCCTGTCCTGGTCTCCAGTCACATCTCACGGCAGCCTTTAAAAGCAATGGTCCTGGCATGAGGTGTTCAGAGAGGAGCATCAAGATTACCCACATCAGCCCTCCCTGGGGGCACAACGGGTTAAAACAGCACTATGACGTAGCCACTGCAGCATATCACGAGTTCAATCCCCTGCCAGGGAACTAACTCACATATGGCACAGCAGACCTCTCCTGTCTCACCCGCTGCTCCCCTCAGCAGTGTTTCAGTCAACCTGCCTGTTCTGCTCCCCACTGTCTCTGGTGAATCCACTCACTCCCCACACCTCTATGTACCCCAGTTCTTGTGTGCCTAAATAAATAAATCTTAAAAAAAAAAAAAAAAGAGTACCCAGATTGGCTCAGCTCTTTGCTGCTGAATGCATGGTCTTGGCGAGCCAGTGTGTTGGGCGTCAGTCCAAAGGGAGGTGAGATAGGACAATGGATCCAGGAGTTCAGGTGAGCACAGCCCATCCTCGGCATCTGGATTTACTACACGACACAATGAGACCCTCACACCCCTTCTGTAGGGTCAGTCGGCAATGTTTGCTGCTGCCTGCCCTGGAGATGCCCTCGGCCCTTCTGCTGATCTTCTGACTGACGGACAGAGTCACACTCAATAAAATCCAAAGAAACTTAAGTTAGGAAGCCTTTCCCTTCTCTTGGCCACCTCCACTGTCCCAAACCAGAGAGATCTCTTTGAAGCTATACAAAGGAGAAGCACCTAAGGCAAGTGGGCCAGGCCCATTGGTGGAAAGGCCATTTGTTCTGTCCTTCCCGCCAAGAAAAGGAGATATAGAAGGAAAAGAAAAAGGACCCAATAAAACAGGCAGGAAATGATGCCTAAAGCTCCTGGGCTCCAGGCTCAGGCATCAGACCTTCCATTCACAGGCCAGGCCCTGAGGCGATCTGTCCAATTAGGGCAGACCCTGAAGCCACCCCTTCCTTCCCCATTACCCAGAAAAAACTGCAAGTGGGCTGGGGACCCCTTCCAACTGAGGAAAATGCCCTAGAATGCTCTTTGGGGGCTAGTGCACTGGGTCTGGGTAGGAGCGTGCCAGAGCACACCCTGTGGTGAAATCTTCGTGAGGGACCCAGGCAGGCACATCAATTGGTCGGCACCCCACAGTGTGCCGGGCACCAGAGCCGGGATGCACTCTTGGTGGTTATCACCCCGAATGTCCCGCATCACTTGATCTGACGGAAACTGGAGCAATAAAAGAAAGTGAATATGCAAGCTGAACTGGACGCCGGGGAGGTATCCAGCGCTGGAGGAAGCCAGAGGAGAGACTGCTGGGAGGCAGGAGAAGATGGCGTCTCCTAAATGACGGAGTAACGAGAAAAGCCAGGGCGGTGCTGGCTCAAGCTCAGGAAACAGTGCTCTTTTAAAAGCCCAGCTTTTCACCCACAATTTATGCCAGCCCTGCACCTCCATTTAATGTGCTTCTCCTACGAAGGGACGAGTGCACGAAGGCTTCAAGCAGGCACATCCTGGTGCACCTTCCTCTGTGAAGGTCAGGGGCACACCACGAAGCAGGCGAGTCGGCAGAGGCGGTGGCAGAGCTTTGTCGGACTCAGAAACAGCACTGAAAGCCAAGCCTCGTAAGACTTCTCATGCAGGCTTTTTCCCTCAGCTCATGGTGAGAATATTATAAAGGTCTATTTATATATCAAGAGTTTATAAATCAAGACATATTTGTAAGTGCTGAGGACTCCGACGACTGAAAAGGAATCCTGAGGTAAACCAATTTGTAAAAAGAGTGACAATTTCCTAACTCATAATTTGGGGAAATTCTGCTTTGCGTGGTTGAGGCAGTTGGTATTCAGGCACCACTGCGATCCCTGCTTCTGAAAACACAGTGATGCTTATTGTGCCACCTGCACAGGGCCGGGTGAATTTCCAATATAAACTTCTTGCCTTCACCTTGTTTTCAGGGTTGGGTGCCAAATTCAATGATCTGCTCCAGAAAGCAGCCCCCCCAGTCTAGTTGGAGACATGGCGATGCCTATTTTGGGTGCCAGTCTGGAAATCTCCCAGGACCCGTTCATTGGACTATCTGGGGGAAATGGGCACTTCGCTTCCCTCCGCTGGGCGATGATGGATGACTAGGCATGGCCCGGCCTGTCCTGTGAGCGAGGCTCCTCGTGCCCCTGTTGGGCACTGAGTCACTTCTGCTGTGCCTCCATCCATCAGGCCTCTCGGTCCCGTCATGTCTTCAGAGAGGGGAAATGGGCAGCAGATGGTCCCTGCCGTCCCTGAGAGGGGGAGTGGAGGAGGCTGCTTGCTCTGCCACTGGCTACAGCTCCTGACCCCGGGAGCAGGGCAGGGGTGGGGACTGACAGCTTCCGGATCTCCTGGGTGGCTGTGGAGCAGCAGCCTGGCCTAGAGAACAGTCTGTGATTTCTCAAATAAAGACAGTGACCAGAGAAAGGAACTTTCAGTTACTAGAATGTAAACTCCTCGGGGCAAGGGAGGATTTCATCTGCTTTGTTCACTGCTACGTCTTCATTGCCTCAAATAGTAGACATCCTTGTTGAGTGAAGGAAAGAAAATGAGTGAATGATCATAGCACTTCCTGCCCAGTACAAAACAGCTGAGAGGTGACCAGCCAACTCTGATCTGGTGGTCGCCTGCCCTCAGCTCTGGCTCTGCCTCCTGTACCACTAGATAAAGCAGATTGAGTCCTCGGTTGAACCTTTCCTGTCTTGGCATGGCCCACAAACTAGGAAGCCCTTGAAGCCACGAGTTTAGAACCCCCTGTCTCCTCCTTGGCCCCCATATTGAAGGTGTCCAAGTGTGTGCCTGGTTTGAAAGGACGGGCTCTGTGGTGAGGGCAGAGCCCTGCAGAGCAGGCTCCAGCAAACACTTGGGGCTGAGTCTGGGCTACACTCCCAGAGGGGTAAGGACACCAGGCAGAGAGCACTCTGGCCCCGTGCGCTTGTTGTCCTGCGACGTGGGGACACCACAGTTAAGCAAAGAGGAAATGACGCAGGAAGCCTCCCACTGCTGCCAATTAGGAAGCGCCTGCTGGTGCCAGTTCCTGTGCTAATATGCACTGCACATTCAACAGGACGTTGGAGGGAACTTTAACTGCTGTGCCAACATTGGCAACTGGAGTGCAGAGCCAGAGAAAGAGGCCTCAGGCCTCCAGGACTCCCCCAGAGCAGCCAGCCCTTGAAACACACCCTCATGACTTGGCCAGGGTTCTGCCCTGCTCTCTAGCCCCCACCCCAGGACTCCAGACCCGACCCAAAACATCAGAGGAATTGAAGACTAAGAAGGGGAGCAAGGTGGGGATGTCCCAGAGGCAGACCACCTATCACACTGGGGACACCCCAAGGGGCCCAACGGGGACAGAGGAACCAAATCGTGGATCACACCTTAAGTTCCCCTTGAGTTAGGAACCTGCCTAAAACTGGAGGGACAGGCTTCTAATTAGATTTCAACTGGATACACAGAATAACTGTACGAACAGAATTTGACAGTAAATCATGGATTCTGTCCAAGATGTCATAGGTATGAGCTCGCAGTGCCTGCCCCATGGAGTAAGGGCAGTTCAGCATAGCACTTTCGTAGACAGTGACCAGAGATAAAGAAAACTGCCCATAGATCTGCCAAGCTCAGACTGCCTAGTGGACTATTACTCTTGCTATATCACAGCGAACTTGCAGTAGGCATGGCACCCACTGCTTTCTACGCATTCTCTCGCCGGCTCCTTCTGTCTACCTGCCTAAAAGGTTTTGTTCATTGGTGAGTTAGCTGGTTGACTTTAATGAACACTTATCGAGAACTCCCCATATACAGACATATTAAAAAATATTCAACATGCATGACCCCCCTTAAGACCGTATTGCAAAGCAATCTGATATATATATCAACATTTGTCTGTCGAAAAATAAATACGTGTGAAATGGATTGTTAAAGGTCACACAGCTAAGAAAGAAGAAACCCAAGATGCAAATTCTTGAAATGTGTTTCCCAAGTACAGTCTTATCCCATGTGCTCTGGCCTTAGCAGGGCAGGTGACTTCCAACACATAGGCAGCTGTTAACTGACAGTCCAGACCCCACTGCTCACTCTGCCCCAAAGTATGGAACAAGCAGAAGCAGGATTCTACAGCAGCAGTTCACACCTGCATATCTGTTTCAATTTGTGAACCTTTTCAGAAGCACAAGTGTTCATAGGGCCCTCTTCTAAACCCTTGTACTTGTCAACAGAACAAGCTCTCCTCAGACTGCGTGGGAAAAAAGGTGTGGCTCAGGAGGTGACACCAAGGAATGTTCCCAGCTTTCAGCTGGCCCTAAATCAATTAATACGTCCCTCCAGAAGTCAAAGCTATAATTCTAGAATTATATAGAGAGCGTCCCTGATTCCCTCCTCCTACACCCCCAGGGCCTCGGTACGTTTTCTAGATCAGCACCCTCGCTTTCTCCCTGGTTGACCCCACAGACTGACTGTCTTCCCCATCACCCATTCTTCTCTCTGACAGTTTCCCCCCTCGCTGCTCTCCAGGGGGTTGCAGATCCATCTCAAATGGCTCCACTGCCTGCCTCTCACCGGTAACAGGAGTCCTGCCACAGAAGCCCACTCCACATTGCTCAGGCCTGTACTGAATGTGCAACCCAGCCACCCATGAGCCTGGAGAGAGGCATCATAAGGGCCCGTCACTGAATGGGTCTGACTCTGAACCTCACGGAAGACGAGAACCCCCACATTACTGCCACAGGCAGACCGGCTTCCCATCTTTCTCTATCAGCATGGGTTTTCTTGGGTGAAGTTGTAATCTCTTCTTGAAAAGTGGAGAAGGCGTTGGAAACCCTCAGAAATAGACGAATGGTTCAGGTTTCAGTGAGAGTAGATGGGGTGGATGAGATCGGTGGTGTATCAGCTTATCTGGAAGATTCTCCATTTGGCCACAGGCTTCCTGAAATATAATTTCACTTCTGTGTAACTATTCGTGAAATTCTTCAAAATAAGTTTGGAGGTAATTCATTGCTAGAGTTAGCAGAAGGTTGAATTCTTGGAACCAACCCATCTTTCAGAAGTGATGTGATTTCTCTCAAAGACAGAGACAGATAGACACAGAAGATTCTCTTGGGAATATACTTATAAGTCCCCTTTACCTTCTGATAACTGGACTGGATAGAAACCTAGTCTTCAGATTTAACTCAAAGGCAGCTGTCTGAATGTTAGTATTTAGGTGGAGGGTTCTTTTGTTTCTCTCATTTAACTTTTTTTCCTAGAGGGCAAGGGAAAAAATATATATAAGGCTATATTGACTTAGAGTAAATATAGCCCAGTTCTTTTGCTCCCTTACGAACAAACTTCTCCTCAATGATGCAAAGTTAACTCATTGCTTTGTCTCACTGACAACATTTGTGTCTAGGGGCAGTACTTCCATCATTCTTCAACCCTGAGAACAGGAATGCTTGACATTCAAGTGTTTTCCTAAGCTTCACTCTGTTCCCAGCAACCCCCAGTTTCTCTGGAATTCTACAGCTCACATGTCCCCCAAAAAAGAGCTGTTGGATGCAAGATTTCAACTTCTGAGCAATGGCCACAGATTTCTGACATGATGGCTTAAAAGTTCTTACTGTTAGGAGCCTGAGTGTCCTCACAATTTGGTAGGTGGTTTTGCCCAAAGCAAATTATATGAGAGCACCAATAACTGTTATGACTGTCTGAGAAGTCTTTATTCTATAAGAGATGACAGTCACTAAGGCCAGCCCACACTCAAGGAAAGGGATATTAGCTTTTGGGAATAAGTATATTAAAGAATTTGTGGTCATAGTTTGGAATACCCACCTACTCCAAACTCCTGTTCTGCAGAAACCAAACTTTGGATACTTTTACTTTTTCTCTAATATCTACATCTACATTTTTAACAAATATCAGTTATCTATTAACTTTCTATTATAGAAAATGAAAAAAAAAAGTTCTTACTGTTCCCTATGGTTCAGAACATTAAGTTTTGAGGGAAGGTGAGAGAGCTTAGTTATAAACTGGGTTTATTCCATGGAAACCTCACAATAATCTGATAAAGAGGTAATGTCATTGCCCCCATTTTACAAATTAAGAATTTGGAGCATAAAGGCAGGTCAGCAACTTTTTTGAAGTCACAACTGGTGGCATGAGGTCTCATGCCCAGATGTGCTTAGGTCCAGAGCCTGGGCACCGAACTCTCTTCATCTGCTGCTGCAGAAAGCTGTCCACTCTTGAAGGGATGAGCCAGCATGCAGATGGGCCATCTAAAGCAGTGAGTCAGCCTCACTATCTATTCACTCTTAAAATATATGCTGTCTCAGCCCTCCCTGGTGGCGCAGCGGGTTAAAGCACTGCACTAAGAAGCTTAAGCCACTTCCGCATGAGTTCAATCCCCACCTGCCCCGGAGGTGACCA
>NW_004567114.1:24204990-24232151 GCF_000260355.1 Condylura cristata | reverse complement strand
TATATATATATATATATATATGCTGTCTATCTTTTTTGATTGCTGAGTAGTATTCTATCTCACCACTTGCAGCAACATGGATGGAGCAGGAAAGGAATAAGTTAGAAAAAGAAGAAAAATATTGGCTGGTTTCACTTACAGATGGCATATAGGAAGACTGAACAAAGGGTCGGGAAAAACATAACTTGTAAGCTGACCTAACAGCAGGGGAAGGGAAAGAAGAGGCTCAGGAGAGCGGAGGGAAGGGCACAAGGGTGTTGATGGGTTACAGGTGCTGTGGTGGCGGGAGAAGTACAGGGAGGGCACCTTAATGGAGAACAATGATGTGAGAAAATAGGTTTTTAAAATAAAAAATAAAGCAGTTTACTCACCCCTCAAAATCAGTAAACTGCTGCGGTGTGGGCCCTTCCTGCATGTGTCCGGCTGCCCTCGCAAGTCTGATGGGAAGCCAGGCTGAGAACCACTCAAAGCAGGAGGCCAGACTTGTACTGGGAGAGTGCTTGGATTCCAGGTGGCTGAGTTGAGCTGTAACAGCTCCCAGAACTTACTGGTTTTGCTACTACTGGTCTAGAATCCCACACAGCCCCTACCTCCTCCCCCCAACACCGCCCCCCCCCCAAAAAAACCCAACAGTTCTATCAGACACCCTTCTATCTGGGTCCTGAAATGTTGCATGGCTGTGAGATGAGTACATACTTCACTGCACCCAACAGCTTCTTACCCTCTGTGAACTTTTCCTATGTTCACAGCTCCCAGTTTCTATCCCCCATGGTGAGTTATTCCCTCTGGTACCAATTCTGCCTTGCATGTACTTATCTCATCAGATTGTCACCATCTGTGTACAAGTCTGTCTCCCCCTGTACAGAGCAACACAGTGTCTGGGCTGTGTCTGGATGGTCCCACAGCCCCACTGCATGATGGAGCACACAGAGGATAGATTCAAATAGCACTGGATGAAGGCAGACAGGATGGAAGAACCGGATTCTGCTATCAGAGAAATCTTTCATTTTCTGTTGCCACCAGCTCTCCTTCCATCCACCTCCCTTTGACACAAAGACTTTTTATAGGAAGCAAAAACCAAAAGTTGGGCTGGGAACATACTTCCAATAGGAAGTCTCTCAGCTTACCCCCAACTCAAAATGAAAAGTCTCTTTTAGTGAATTTTTAGTCATTATGGTCTGGATAATTTAGGTTTGAATTGCTTTCTATACTGTCTTCATTGATTTTTTTTTTTTCTCAAATGCTCATAGGTTTATGTTTCACCTCCCTGGCCAGACTAGAAACTCCAAGAATTTAGAGACTATCTCAGAGGATTTGGTTAATCACTTGTTTGATGTCTCCTGATGAGTTGTGAGCCCTATGACGTCAGGAATTCTCTGATGTCCCCAGACATAGTGTCAGCACGGGTTGGGACTTTGTTAAATGAAGGCATTTGTTAAACTCCCCTTGTGAACTTACTGGGCACTCACCAATCACATTTGATGACTAGGTATGAAATGACAAACCATAATTCTTATTGTAAGACATGGTTTAGACATGGCACAGAAATCCTCAGATTAAGCCCTATTTCAGCCTGTCTCTCCCTCCCTCTGGTTCTCTCTCCAAAAGGACTGACAAGTCGTCCCTGACATAACAATTCCCCACAGCCCCTTACCCTTCCATTCAAATCCCTCCAGGATAGCCACATCTCCAGTGCTGAATTCAAGTCACTGCAGAGAAGACAGTCGTGCTGGCTGGGCTTGCTCAGTGCCTGCTCGCCCACACTTGCACCTAAGTGTGGTTTCTAAATAGGGAACCAGGACTACTGCTTAGTTTTGTAAGGGAAAGAAATAGATGCCCCTGCCCCTCAGTGGGGATGCTGCCCTGCTGTGCCACCTACAGAACATAAGGTTCTGCTCTGTTTTGCTGATTACACAGGCTTCCCCCCAGATGGCAGGCTTATACCCAAAGATAACAGCGTTGTCAAACAGATCATTGTTTTGTTTTTCTTTTGGGCAGTAAAATAAAAGGGAGCAGGCAGGTAGAAAGTGGGACAAAAGAAACAAATGAACTTACCTATGCAGAAAATCATCCCATCCACCTTTCCTCTCAACTCCCCCAGCCCCAGCCCCATTTGGGGCTCCACAGCAGCTGTAGCCCAGCACACACAGCTGTTGCTTCAGCTTCTAATAAGCTGCAGTTAGCAGGGAAGGGAGAAGGGAAGGGCTCCCAAATCACTGAGGAGGGAGCTGGAGGCAGGCACTCATGAAGCTGGCTTTAAAGCCCATAGAGGAGGGAGGGGAGAAGAAGTGGGGGAGGGAAGGGAGAGGAGGGGAAGGAGGGGAGACAGTCTATCCAGAGTATGGAACTAAAGGCTCAGTAGAAAGCATTAGAACACCACAAGAGTATCTCAGGGCCAGAGCACAAGAGGGAACATTTTGTGTGGCAGACCCACACCAGTTCTAGTCAACCGAGCATCACCCCTTCAAGGTCCCCTAAAACAGGATGGCTGCGTGGAGTCTCCCCACTGTGGGCAAAGGGAGCTCTGTGGGCCAGGAAGTTCTAGCCAGTTACCTTTGGCCAGAATCTGGCTGGGTCTGCAACCAGATGGAGGGAGGGACTGAGTCTCTGTCTTCAAGAGGTGCCCCAGAGAAAGACAAACAGGCTCTTTTATTATTCTCAATAGTAGTTCCAGCTCCTTAATGGTGCCTCAAAAGAGTTGTGAAATGTAGAGGGATGGAATGTGCTCCAAAGAGACCCAGCAAGAGAAAAGGGAGAAGGGTACTTGCTTCTGACACTCCCTGGCTTCTCATTCTAGTCACTGAAAAAACAGTTGAAAAATATCTGAGAAAAAGCATGATCTACCTCTCCTTTATACATAAAATATGTATCATATTTAATATAGTGTAAACATGTTAAACAAAACATGTCTCATATATACACATATACAAGGTCAGGTGTATGTGTATATACACACATATATGAGGTCAGGCGTGTGTGTCTTTGTATTTTACACATATATAAGATGTGGGAGCCTGACCATGTGCTCCCAGGTGAGGGCACCTTCCCACTTCATCTCTCACTGGGAACAGTGTCCTTTCTGCAGTGATTTTGAGCCACGTTGCCTACATCTTGGAGGGTTTTTTTGCCAGAGATTCGGACATTTCAGATGAGCCCCTGTGTCCGTAAGCTCAAGATGACAGTGACGTGTTTCTGGAGAAACATGAGCTGAAGAAGTTTCTCCAGGCTTGAGCTGCGCTGCTGCCTGGGGGTGCGTATTAACTAAGAGCGTGTGTTAAACAGGTGTCTCTAAACAGAAACACACCTTGAAAGAAGGGAAGGTTTGGATGTCACTGAGGAGGAGGCGCAGGTTATGTGTGATCAGCTGATGAAAATATGGGGACCTGAGGCTCTTGGGGACCTGGCTGGACCTGCTTCAGCAGTCACTAACTCAGGGTCTGCCGCAAGTGCATGGAACAAAACTACTGCAAATAATGAGAACTGTTATTGGCTACTCTTTTCAACTTAAGTATCTAGTTTAATTTTTGTTTATAACTATATGGCTGGATTTTAGGCCTTCTTCTTCCAAGTAAAGAGACTGAATCTCAGGAAGTCACCGGAGGTCTCAGTAGGCAGAACTCTAACCAGGCCCTCAGATTCCTTCTTTCCCTAACACTTATGCTATATAATCCCTTCCCTAAATGGAAGGATGGTACTTCTGAACACGGCAATGGTTATATGCCATGGTTTTGTCAAGGTAAAGGTGAAGCTATTGTGCAGATAGAATGAGGGGCCCTAATCAGTTGACTCTTAAGCCAACTTTATGGGAAATTATCCTGGGGTGGGCTCCTCCTACACAAGCAGCCATTTAAGAGGAGTGACTCTCTCTTCTGGCCTCGACGTAGCAAGTCAGAACCCTACAGCTGATGGGAAACAACCACCTGAACTTGGAACAGGACTGTGAACTTGGGTAAGACAGAAGTTCCAGCTGACACTTCAGTTGCATTTACGTTGTGCCCAGACTTTCAAATCACGGAAATGAAAGTGATCATAAATCAGTGCCACCTGGGTAATCATGCAGCAACAGGACATGAGCACACACGGCTGAGGAGTGGCATAGTCAGTGCTCAAATGCAGCTCTCTGCCTGCCTCCAAAGCTGGTGTTCTTGTCCTCTGGGTTATGCAGTATCATACTTCAGTGGTCTTTGTTTGTTTCCTTGCCTGCTCACCTGCTTGGCATGAGTTAGGGTGCTGACAGAAAGGGATGTGAAAGGCATTTGGATTCCAAACACTTTGGGTGGCTGCAGCAACTGTGGCCAATTAAAAGGGGACAGCATCTCAGTGCTGGGAGATGAGGAATGGAAGTGGGCAAGCACTCTCTCTCCTCTTGCTTAGGAAATAGGTGGTGGGAATCAGAGGGCAGGAAACTTACACAGGTGCAGACTAAGAACACCAGGACCCTGGACTTGCAATCAACTGCGAATGTGACTGATTTTTAACAAATAAATATGACTATTACATATGGTTCAACCACTATATGCAAGGAAAAGCAGCTAGAAAGTATCAGATCAGAGACCAGGGCAGGGGAGAAGTCAAGAGTTCTATAGGGAAGAATTTCTTGAGTGGGAAGAGATGTGAATAGTGACAATGTTAAGTCTGGGATGAAACAAGCAGATGTTCAGAACCAGGAGAAGCTATATCACTTTTCTCATCCATCCCCCAAAGAGGGGAAATTTTAGTTAACAGCTCAGCACCACTGAAGGACGGGTGCACACCAATGACAACAAGTTTAATCTACAAATTTCCATCTAGGGTTATTCTGTGTTTAGGAAGGGGAAGTATAAAGCAGATTGGTCAGGGTGGAGCAGAACTCAGCCACTGCAGGATTATGTAAGGATCATGAGGGACATGTTTCACAGACCTGGAGTAGTATCTGGCCTGTGGTAAGTTCTAAATAAATGGCAATATTAGTATTAGGCGTATCCTTAGATGACAGAAAGCTGCTTGGCTTATATGAAGGCAAAGAGAAGTCGGCTCCAAATAAAAGCACAAGAAGAAAACGTGAGACTCTGCTTGGAAAAAGAAAAAAAAAAGGCTGAAAAACATTTAATTATTTAACTTCCTCTTCAGGGACAGAGTTGGGGGGGTCAGCACCTTGGACAGCGCCGTGGGCACCTTTGCTTGTTCCTCAAGGTCACCTGAGCAGCAGGAGCAGGGTTCTCCACCCAGACGAGTCCACAGTGGCCATGCTTATTCTTTTCATCATAGGCTTCCAGAGATGGGCTCCATTTTGAGACAATGATTGTTCTGCTTCCTGATCAGCAGCAGGCTCCAGAAGGATAAGGCACCAAGGGGCCTGGGAGGTGTGTCGAGTGAAAGAAGCTTCAACACTGCCTACATGCTGCTCAAAGTCATGTCCAAGAGCCCTCGGGAGCCTGTGCTGTAATTATTATAGTCGTTCCAGCCCCAGAGTCCCACTGGCAAGTGATTTCACATGTAATTATCCTCGAGACAAGAAAGACTTTGCCTGTCCTCCCAGCCCTTCTTCCTCCCTCTCCTTTTATTCTCCCTTCTCTCTCTGCATTCCCTCTTTCCCTTCATCTCTCAAACAAGTTTAACAAAGTCCACATCAGGATGCACAGGCATCAGCCCCAAGGTCACCTTCCCCCCCAGCCTGGGGCTGCTCCCTCCTTGGAGAGCAGCCTGTCATGCTCCCTGACATCGTCAAAGAAAGCCCAGAGAATATTTCCCTCCACTTGCCTCCAGACAAGACTCTGCTTTCTATCTTTAGATCAACTATCTCTTCCTAAAAGCTCACCTTGGGCTCAGGGAGGGAGTATAATTACTGATGGAGCGGGGGGTCTTGAGCAAAATACTGGCTCATGTGACATGGCTAAGAGTCTATTAACTAATTACTTAACTAATAACTAGCAAGTGACATGAACACTATGTTTAATGTTTCATATTGTCTGCAATCTTTGCAGCAACCATAGCAGACAGGCTGTCTTATAGATGAGTAAGCTGGGGATCCTAATGTAGATGAGTGAAGTGAGTGGTTAGGTGGCTGACCCTAGATCACGTCACGGAGCTGGGACTCCAAGTTGGCCTATATAACACCTAGTCTGTGTCCACTACCCCCTAAGTGGATACAGGTTTTTACCCACACTGTAGTTCTCATACATCTGGAAAAAGAGAATGTTCAAACAGCTCCATGGAGTGTGAGCTGCATTAGTTTAAGAACTATCGATAAACCAGGCTCAAGGAGACTGGAAGACCAAAGAGAGTTCATTATAACAACATTATAATAGTTGCAATAAAATAACAAAACTAATTTGGGCACGTGGCTTAGAGAAAGTGGCCATTTTAATTATTTATTTATTTTGGTCTCTTATCTAACTTGCAAACAGGGAATGAAAAGGTTATGATTAGACCCGTATGTAATGAAGCCATTAAGTGAGGTTAGGCCTCCTCCTGCCTCAGGAGTGGGTTAGCACACTGAGGACAGCTCACCCCCAAAACAGTGCTCTTCTTTATCAGTCCTTTGGCCATAGGTGTGAGGCCCCCACACACTTACACGAGTCCAGAGCAGGCATTTTTCAGGGCCTGGAAGTGGGCCTGGGAATTTGTTTCCTGTAGCTGCTGTAAAAAATTATTACCAACTTGGTGCTTTAAAACAACAGAAATTTAGGCCCTCCCTGGTGGCGTAGCGGGTTAAAGCACAGCACTGAGAAGCTAAAGCCACTTCAGCATGAGTTAGATTCCTGCCTGCCCCGGAGGTGACCCACATGGCCCGGCAGACCTCTCCTGACCCGCCCGCTGCTCCCCTCAGCAGTGTACTTCGTCGATCTGCCTGTTCTGCTCCCTACTCTGTCTCTGGTGAAGCTTCTCACCGCCCCTGAGCCTCTGGCCTGTACCCCAGTTCTGTATGAATAAATAAATAAATCTTTAAAAAAAAACCAGAAATTTATTCTCTCATAGTCAGGAAACTAGAAGTCTGAAGTCAAGGTGTCAGAGATCGGTTCTTTCTCAGAGGTTCTGGTGCTGCTGGCATGCCTTGGGACCCCGGCTTGAAGCTTTATCACTCCAGTCTTTTCTCTGTGACCTGCTTATAAGGATGCCAGTCACGGCCTCCGGGGCCCACCCTAATCAAGCAAAATCTCACCATAACTAATTATATCTGCAATGACTCTTATTTCCAAAAGAGCTCACATGCTGAGATCCTGAGGGTGGACATGGATTTGGGAGCAGGGACATTATCCACTCCAGGCCTTGCCCATGGCATCTGGGGCCGATTCTGCATAATGGCAAGGAAAGGATTTGAGTTCCTCAAAAGGTGGACTTGAGTAAACCCCTATGCAGGGGTGAGGGAGTCAACATGCTGAGCGCTGTCTCTTGAGACTGAGGGAATACCTCTGCATCTAAAACATTTCACAGAAATCAAAGGAGCAAAGTCACCCAGAAAATTAATTCCCATCCTCCCCATTCAAAACAGAACAGGTACCTTTCTCTAAAAGCTTCACATTTGAATTATCTAGGTAAAGTGCCAGTCACTCAGTCACGCTTACACTACAGCGCCCAGCCCAAGCTGATATGGAAAAGAGACATGTGGCCCAGCTTCCTTCATCTCCCTTCTAACCCCAACACTGGTTAGGGATACCGTGGGGACCAGGCCCTGACAAGGGAGCTCAGCCTCCCACACAGCTGGGAACGGCCCTGGGCACAACAGCTTGGTGGAGCAGGATGGAGGGGACCCTCAGGCTCCCTGAGTGGCCCTCTGAGCCTGTGAGCACTCATTCCTGAGGCCACGGGGAAGTGTGGAGCAGCACCGCATCCAATCTGGGCTAAGCAGATTAGCTCCCTCCCAGACAAAGGTTCTGGGCAGCTGAGCCGGGCAGCTCCCTACACAGGGGCAAGAGGCTGTCACGACGAGGTCCAGACAGCATGTAATTACATGCTCCCTGGAGGGAGCTCCTAATTGAATTACAGGGTGTCTCCTGAGCCTCAAAGGCAGCCTGGGCTCAGAGGCAGCTGAGCTCCCCAGAATAGACCTTCTGGGCAGCCGCTGTGGGATAGGGGAAGGCTGCAGAGGGCCTCAGGGATGTCTGAGCCCAGAGGGCTCTGAGGATCTCCCAGGAAATGGAAAAGAGGAGGAGGAGGGCATGGGGTGGGCTGTGAGCGCTCCCTGTCTGTCATGCCTCAGAAGGGTGTGCCAGTCCCCTGCCAGCCTGGAAGTGGTACAAAGCCAGAGGACTCCCAGGACTTCGCACTGTTCATTCATCACATACTCACTCACGCACACACTCAAGAGATAGGTACTGTGTCTCTGTGGTGTGGGAGGCACTAGCTAGTCACAGGGGAGTTCAGGGGTGCTATTCTGTTCTGAGGATACAGCCTGCCCGGAACCAATGACTCCTGAAGCCAGTTTCTCCTAATGTCTGTGAGAGCCCCACATGCTGAAACCAACTGGTTCTTCTTCTTCTTCTTTTTAAAGATTCATTTATTTATACATACAGAATTGGGGTACGGGCCAGAGGCACAGGGGCGGTGAGAGGATTCACCAGAGACAGAGTGGAGAGCAGAACAGGCCAACTGATGAAGTGCAATGCTGAGGGGAGCAGCAGGCGGGTCAGGAGAGGTCTGCCATGCCATGTGGGTCACCTCTGGGGCGAGGATTGAACTCATGCTTCTTAGTGCTGTGCTTTAACCCACTGCGCCACCAGGGAGGGCCCTGGTCATTCTTCCTAATGAGCAAGGCTTACACAGCTTATTCCCCAGGGCTTTTAAGGGTGTGACTGTGAATGTCCTGAGGACAGGGACAAATGTCTGCAGACTGTCTGTCCTCTGAGAGACTGGCCTCCCACCCCTGCCTCCACTCTGCTGCCTCTGGCCTCACTGGCTCAGAGGGCTCCCACAGGCTTTCCGAGGACTACAGCCGAGACCTTTTCTCTTATCGTTGGTCCTGGGTGCCCTACAACAATATGAACGTGGCATCGGAAAGCCCCGGATGTGAGCTCACAGTCCTGAGCCAGGCTCACTCTGTCCCCCAGGCACCAGGCCAAAGCATGTGTTGGTCATTGCTGATGGTGACGTCGCACAAACGAGTCCTCTGTGCACCACTTGGGCAGGGTGGGTCTAAGCCACAGTGAGGGGGATGAGTCCAAACACTGAACCAGGCATTTAAGTTGATTTCACCCTTGCCAAATCCCCTGGGCCCAGATGTGCCAGGATTAAAAGGGAAAGAAGCCAATTCTTGCTAGTAAGGGAGAGACGGGGGATCTCTCTCAGCGTCGCTGCATGAGAAGAAAGCCTACCACTTTCAGCTTCATGACCCTGTCCGGATGCTAAGATATGAAACGTAATAGAAAGACTATGTGATTTGGAATCAGCAGACCTAGGTTTCACATTTACCCTTAAAAGCCCTGTGTTCTAGAGAAAATTATTTAATATATCTTAGACCCTGTTCACAATCTGAAGAAAAGTAGATAATATTAATCCTAAAAGTATAATAACATTCTTATGCTTTCAAAAGTGAAATTTTACATTTTCATAAAATATTAGTTTTAACATGTAAGAAAACTAACAACACTTATCCTCCCCTAGCTCTGGTAAGTAATACTGTGGCCTTTACTCTGATATATTCTCCAAAATAGTTTTATCTTTCATCAAAACAATTTTCAATGACTAGTGCTTAATATTTTCTGAGGATTTTATGTCACTTAGATCTACTGAAAGTGTTTGGCAGTGTTCATTTTACTCTCTCCCATCCTCCAAAACAGAAAGCAAATAGTCTTCCAACAGTCCACACAGGTTAATTAAATGTCACTTCTCTTTGTTTTGGTTATAATTATATTAACTCATTATAGTAATACTAGTTTTATTTGTATACATTTTTATGGAAATCTAATTTTCAGCTAATCTTCAAAACCTGCATTCCAAGAGGATGGGTTGATAATTAAAATGATCTGTGATATAGGACTAGTTGGGAACCATTGGTCTAGTTTATGAAATTCACTAGGTTAGCAGGGGTTCTGGAAGATTATGAACTGAAAAGGAAATTATCTGCTGTCATGTGTTCAATGAGAATTTCTCTCCCTGTGGATTCAATCGAGAGACTAGAATGCAGTTCTATGTAATGTAGGAGGAAGAAGAGACTGACTTAGGGAGGTTTCTTTCCTAGGATGGGCCTGGATTAGGGAGATGGTGGTAACTTCACGCGATGCACCCCAGTGATGTGTCTCCTAGTTTTGTTTTGGTTTTTGTTCTTAAGATTTATTTATTTATGCATACAGAACAGGGGTCCAGGCCAGAGAAGCAGGTGTGGTGAAAGGTTTCACCAGAGACAGAGTGGGCAGCAGAACAGGCAGATAGACTGAGTACACCGCTGAGGTGAGCAGCGGGCAGCCCAGGAGAGGTCTGCTGCACCATGTGGGTCACCTCCAGGGTGGGGATCGAACTTGCACTGAAGCAGCTATATCCAGCTTGCAGTGCTGTGTCCTAACCCGCTGTGCCACCAGGGGGGGACCGGCTCCTAGTTTCTTTATCCCAGGAGATTCTATCCATTTCTAGTCGCAAGATTAGGGGTTGGTGGGTCTCTTTTCCTCACACCTACAGCTGAACGCAGATAGAGCCACACAATCCCTACCCAGGATGACCCCCTGGAGAGTCACTATTAACTCCCCGGAGCAGTCAGTGAAGGCATCCTATTTTACACCCCAGCCTTGTGCTCTGGGCCTGGAAACCTAACACAGCCACACAGTCACACACTCTGTGCCACCTGGAGATGAAAATACTCTGGCTCCCAGAGAGTTCCTGGAAAGGCATCAAGCTCCAGCTCCACAGATAAAGAGGGGGTGGATGCCGGCTTTAGCTAAGTCCAGCTGACCAGCTGTCCAGCAGGGGTGGGGGTGGTGAGGCTGTCACTCAGTCCTGGGGAACACGAGTGACAGGGGAGTTTTCTATCTTCGTCTGGAACACAGGTTGCTCTGGGAACCCAAACCCAGGAAGAGGCTATAAAAGTGACTCAGTTCACAAATACTGTTGCTGAGAATGACAGCAGATTATCCTCTGATGCTGGTCTCCCGGAGAGGGCAGCCCAGAAAGGGGTAAAGGGGGAGCAATGACACTGGCAGCACAGGGATTTGTGCCACTGAGGATCACCCACAAGGGATGTTTTCTGCTGACCTGGTGGAGGTCAGTTTAACCCTGGCTGCTGGTTCTGTGGTCAGCGTGATGAATCTGATAGGGCTGGGAGTGCTGGGAGGGTCTATTTCTCCCCTTCTCCAGCCTATTGTCCCAGCACAGACCACTATAAAATCAAGGCACTGCAAATTGCTACCCTGTACCTGTTTTACAGCGATAGGTAAAACTACCTGTCTTGAGGCTCCCTTCTAATGACACTGCCACCATTATGGACACCACTTATGTAGCCAACCTCAGAAAGCCCACTGCCCATCTGATTAAGGCAGATTAGCTGTTGGAGAGAAAACTTGACACAGGGTAACCGACACAAATCTGGCCCAGTTGGGGAAGAAAGAGACTAATCAGGTTCCTACTCGAGAATCTGAGCCAGCAAAAATAGAAAGATCTTCCCATGTAGGAGTTGAAAGCAAATATAGGGAGAAGAACTATATGAGATAGAGTCAGTGGTCTAGGAGATACCATTGCAAGTTGAAGTAGCCAGGGAAAAGGCCGTGGAGAGAAGCCAGGGGACAGAAATCCTAGGAGGAAGAAGGTGGAGGCATCAGAAAGCAGGTGGCCCCGAGGGGTCCCACCACCGCTGGGGCTTTCTGACCCCAACTACAGTCTGCACTGAGTCTTACTACTCCACTTCCCAGCGTAGTGCCTAGTAGGCAAACACTTTGGGGTGAAGGAAAAAAGAGCTGCAGGAGGTATTTTGTTTCCTGAGAGATGTGAGTTGTCTTGGCATTACCATGAAGTTAGTTACTTCTGTCCAAGGACCAGGCTTTCGTAATGGAGACACAGAATTTCTTGATCAGTCACAGAAATCATAGCTCAGCCAGTAGACAAAATAGCATGAAGAAAGCTTTCGGGACAAGACAAGAATAAAAGAGGAGACAGAGTTGAAGGCGTGGGTGGAAGGCCACTCATCATGCACCTTCCTCCTCAAACCAGCTGGCATTTCATCCTTTCCAGTGGCACCTCCAGCCCCACACCACGGAGCTTTCTCATGCCTGAGGGCAGGCTGGGGGGAGAAGACCAGCGCAGGTCAGCTGGATGCTTTGCTGTATATGGTCCTGCCACGTCAGTAGGGGTCTGACCCAGCGCTGCCGGGGGACACTGTATCCTTGCTCCCTAAGACAAATTAACCAGGAAGGATCTGGACTCCCTAGAGATTTGGAATGTTCTCTGGATCCCGGAGTTGGCATATTTCACACTGATATATTCTTTGGCAATTTCAGTAGTTCGTAAGGAACACATGATCGATCAGGCTTTAAGGCTTTTCTGGACACAACAGTCACAGCTTCTACTAAAACGTCCACTTACCCTTGAATCTCCTCTGGACCCAGAAGGGAGAGAACTATAGCTGAACAAACCTACCTAGTGGTGAATTTCATGTAGTTTATACACATGTGGACTCTCAGTGCTGCACACCTGGAACTGGCATAACGTCATCATACCATCTAAATGAATAGCATGTTTAAAGAAAATTTGAAGAAAGGAAAGGAAAACATATTCCACTGTCCTGCGAGGCGCCCCCATTGAAAACTGGCTTCATTGTAGATTCCCTTCTTCAACACAGCTCTCAGCCAACACAGCACCAATGAGAGTTCCAAGAAGCCCGGGTTCAGGCAGGGCGGCTCTTGTTACTGGACATCAAATAGCGAAGGCAGAGGGAAAGAGAAAGGAAAGGCTACCAGCCAAGGGGGAGTTAGTGCCATCCCCACCCCCCACCTTGAGTTTGTAGCTTGTGACTCTCACAAGCACAGAAAGAGAGCTCTAGAGGCAAACACTCACTCTTGGTGGCTGGAGAAAGACTGTCAACACCTTGCTGAGGCAAAGTGGGAAAAAAGCCTATGGTTTTAGTCAAATTAGAGAATGTGCAAATTGCATTCTGGAGCACGCCAGATGTTTACAGCTGTTGATGGAAAGATTATTGGGGCTGAACCTTTACAGAGAATGCACCCCTGGGAGCAAATGACCTGCATGATTTTGAAACTATTTCATCATTTTGTGGAACAAGCCCTGCCTGGAAGATGCCCCAGCCATGCTGATCTCCTTTTCACAATAACAAGCCACTAAGATTTTTTATTTATAATTTCTATAAGCTCAACAATTTTTTTCCTGAACAGCCTCAAGGTGAACTGAGAGTTTTAAAATAGTCCATAAGCTATTATTATTTTTAGCTAAAACCTTTGTCATTGAACACTCCTGAATTTGCACTTCCAAAGCATCTTTCCATCAAGAATTCCCATATTCTTTCCAAAGTTAACATTTCTCTGATGGATAAAAATAAAATGGAAAAGTTTAAAATGGGAGAGGGACACATTAAATCAACAGTCTCTTAAAAGCCCTTTTTAACCCCAACTCGCTATCATATCTGGCTGCGTGGCTGCAGAGAAGTTACTTTGCTTCTCTGAATTGCAGCTTCACAATCTACAAACATAGGAGGTTGGCTACCTTCCAGCTTTAACATTCTGATTCTGCTGGAAAATGTGTGAATAGAATAATATTCTATTCTCCTGGAGGAGGACTCTGCTATTTAATTACAGTAGATCTTGGCACTTGCATACTTGACATCTGTGGCTTTGGCTGTTCCCAGAGACCCCAACGGTACACGTGCTGCAATACTCTGTGCTTTTGCAACGGCAAGCTGTGAACCTGGAGTACAGGAGCTACTCACATGTTTCATAGCTGAGATTAAAATGCTGTTTTGTTATTTGCTACAGAAGTTTCAAAGGGACAGTTCTCATGTTGTCCTGGAGCAGTGGTTATAGAGACGAGGACTCTTCTAGATCACAAAGATGTTAACAGTATCTTTCTCAAATGTCAAGAATTTACTGCAACATGGGGTTAATTAAACATGTAACCACTCCTGTTTCATTTACTTCATTACTCCACCCTTAATGAAGATGACTTTTAAAGCTATAATGGTGTCATATACACAGAAAGAGCTTTCATTTTCCCCTTACTGAATTTAGTTCAACCGTACCACTGTTCCCATGAGATCTGATTTGTCTGTATACCTTGCATCCTCTCCTCTGGGGTGGAGGTGGGGGGAAGATCTGGAAAGCTGAAATGCCAGTTTGTGTTATTTGTGTATATTCTCCAGTACATAATCATGCACTGAGTATGCAGCAGATATATGATAGATGTCTGTTGAGTGACTGACCATCTGCTAGGAACAGGCACTATGCTACTGGTGGGTCTTCTTCATATCCGTATGGCAACCTCGTTACACCCTTGAAGAATAGATATTACTACTATCTTTCCAACAAAGTGGGACTCAGACAGGAGAAGTGACTTGCTCAAGATTACACAGCTTACACAGCTAGTTAGTGATGGATTTATATCTATTTGTCAGAGTCCACATTTCACTCTTTCAACTCTAAGCAGAAACCAGCAGCATCAGGAGCTTATTACAAATGCAGAGGTAGACCCCCTTTTGAATCACAACTTGCATTTTAGCAAGCTTCTGCGAGGACTCATAAGTCCACTGAAATTTAAAAAAAAACAGCATCCTAGACAATATTCTAAGGACTTTCCTGGCTCTCATAGTTTATGAGCTTAGGTTAAGAATCTTCTTTGTAACCAAAAAAATGAGCATGCTTATTAATTAGAGATCCAACTAACCTAATCACCCCAACAGCGTCTTCTGGAGCATATAGGTAACTCATTGTTAATTACTATGAATGGCCACAGTTTGCTAGGCAGATACTTTGTACTAGGAACACTGCATATAATGTCTTGAATTGTCATAACAACCCTGCAAGAGACATTACTATCCCCATTTTACCAATGAGGAAATAATCTGAAAGTTAATTAAAATTCCCCAAAACTGCATGCTTAAATTCACAGTAAAGCCAAAACCTTAACCCAGAGTATTTAGACCCCAGGGTTTTCTTGCTACCTCACTGCTTCTCGTTAAAGAATTACTATTTAAAGGATCAAGGGGAGAGCTTCAATGTGGAGAATGATTAACGGGTTTTGTATTCATTCTATGCTGAAGAAGCTCAAAAGGGTCAATCTATACTGAAGTCTAAAGAATAATGCAAAGGAATCAATGAGCACATGGGCTTGTTCACTAAACCCAGAATATCTGAACCAGAACCCCAAACTTGTGAAAGCCAACATCCACTGAGAACAATTATCATCCAGAAGTGACAATTCATGAGGCTCCCGGTCACTGTTCAAGCTAAAAATACAACGTGGCTTGAGGAAGATTAAGTCACATTCAGAGAACCTAGAGGCACCATTGATGAGTAATGGGATGAAAAAATTGGGAGACAAGCCTCTGATTTCTCAAAAACTACCATTCAGGGACCAAGGCAGATGGGTATGGGCCTGGAGGACCCCAAGAGTGTCTGTCAAGGATGGCCAGCATTGGGTGTTAACACCCTGTGATGCTGACAACAACCACCTACACCTGACATTGCTGTAAACACATGTGAACCCCCACAGGCCCTGTCTTCCCAGTGACGTTCTGCCCTTATTTGTAGGTAGAAAACTCTCCCCCAGAGCACCTATAAATGAACAGCATTCTTGGAAGGCACTGCTTTCATTCTTATGCTAACAAATGATTGTCCTTTCCAGCAAAAGGATTAAATGGGGCTCTAATAAGTCAATCTGTGAATGGCTATTTCACTACCATCTTGAGTAGCCCAAATATGACCTACTCTGAGCACTTCGGTCTAGGGTTCAGAAAATCCTAGAGCTGGAAGGAACTGCAAAAGTATCCCGTTTTACTGCTCTAGGCATGGAAATCTTGCCATTCCCAAGATGGTTTAGCTCCAGAGCTAAGACTAAATGACTCATTCAACGTAATTTTTTAAGGTCGGGATTGAAGATTGAGGCGAGACAAGTGTGCAGCCCCCAGGATCATTCACTCAAGCTCTGTTATCACCAAAATTCTGTCCCTTTGAGCTCTGTCCCATGACTAGATCTGCAAAAGAGCACTTCTGTGACTCACTCCCCTCTTTTCCATGGACCTTCCCCCCCACCACTATTTCCTTCCTTAGCTCTTCTAGAAGTTGTTTTCATTTCCCTCTGAAAATATGGCTAGCAAGTTCTTAGAGTAATCTGACATTCCCTCCTGCCCACATTCCCTTCTGTTCTTCACACCTTCCCCTACTCCTGCTTTTTGCTTGGAGACATAAGCAGGAACTGACACAGGCTTGGCTTCCTCTGCCTAATCTTCTTGACTATTCTCGAAAGTATGCCCCTCGTAAGCTACAAATCCTAAAGGAAGTAATTATGCTTCCTTCCTCAAAGCTGCTCTGGTGGTAAGGACAGCACTGTACATGAAGGCTCAGTCGGGGCGGCCTTACAGTGACAGAGGTTGAGAAACGACATACCCACAGTATCAGAAGGACTACATGGAGCAAGTGACTGGGAAGTAATTCAGGAGAAGTCTGGGCTGAGAAAAGATTTGATCAGCAGAAGATGTAGCTTCTCTCATAATTCCCAAGAGTCTTCTCTCACCGCTTACCAGATTTTGGAGCTTAAACTTGGGATAAAGGTCTAGGATAGTCACTGCCTTGGGTGCTCGGCTTCCCCAAGATACCTCCAGTCACACTGACTCCTCTCTCCTAGGCTGGACACACCTTGCACCGTAAATACCCCGTAGTCATTCTTAAGGGGTTGCCAAGTTTCTACCAATTGAGTTTCATTGAGTTTGCAATTTCCAAACTCAATGAAAGGGGTCTGAAATCTGGTTAAGTACTACAACTGTGGTACTGGGATGTGTCGGGGGGAAGCCAGTGCCACTTGCTTTCTTGGAGATGTCCTGATCTACCACTGCCTCATAAAGGAAGGAGTGACTTCAAAGCTCATGCAAGCCCTCAGTATGAGAGGGATCTCCTACTCTTGCTTTTTCACAAGAATTCTCCAAACTGTGATATCAAAAGTTCTGTCACCCTCATACCTCCATCAGCTGTCACTGTGAATTTCAATGGATAAAGCTTTCTGTGCCCTTAATCCCGCCACAGGAGTCCTTGCCCAGAAAACATTTAAAGCCCAAAAACTAAAGGAAAGTTTGGGCCAGAACCTGCCAGTAGTGTCTGCTAATCCTGTATACCTGCGATGAAACCAAAGTTTGACATTAACACAAATGCAGAGAAATGTTTAAAGAATGGTACACAAGATTGGGCAATGATGAGGGATGGAGTACACAGACCGCGGGAGGGCTACTTACACGGTTTCGTCATTCTTGAATTCCAGCTCCCCATATGTGTCTTCAAAATCCTCACCACCACCCTTGGCTGTCCCTTCCACTGTCCTAAAAGGAACGATGACTGTGCCCCGGGCACCTGATGTCCGCAGAACCTTGACCTCCATGACACCAATACTCTCACTGACGTGAATAGTGTCACACTCAAAAGTGAAGATGCCTGCGTGGTCATCATCCAAGATGGTGACTGTGGCCACACACGGGGACGCCAGGACCGCCCGCGGCAGGGGAAGACTATTGAGTATTGTTGTTGGAGGCATCCCCTCCTCCGACTGCTCCTCCTCCAGGCGAACATTGCTCAGCCTCACAAAGAAGTGTTCATCCTCCTCAAAAATGTCATCATCAATGATGCCCACGGAGAACTCCTTCTGGGTCTCTCCGGGCTTCAGGACCACAGTGCCCTCCGTGAACTCATAGTCGGCCCCTGCGTTGGCAGACCCATCCTCTGTTTTGTAGTCCACATACATGGTCTTTGATGTGTCCCCCCCTTTCCTCACCACGGTAAGGAGTACCGCTCCACAGTTCTCCAGGCACTGGTAAGAGCATGGGTCAAAGAAGACCTTGGAGACAAAGTCCTCAGGCTCATCGGTGCGCACCTCGCTCATGCTCGAGGCCTTCTTGGCTTGTTCTGCAGCGTGTTTCTTTAGGATATTGCCTGCACCCGTCATCATACGGGTGGCTTGGATCCGATAGAAGGCGCGGCTCTTCTGTTGATGGGAAAGAGCATAGTAATTGGCCATCTCTACTAGCTGATCTAAGTCCTTCTCTGGGTGTTTCTGCTTCAGATCCTTGAGAATCCGGATCATCTCCCTGCGGGACTCATCCACTTCCTTCCCTTCCAGGGGCACGAGGTTCCCATCTAGGAAGTGAGAATTCATCATCTTCCCGTCCATCTCAATGCCCTTGGGGTGGTCACCCTCTGTCTCTATGATAATTCCTCGGTGTTTATCTGTACGGTACTTTTTGTGCATGTATTTGTAGAAGAGCAGCCGTCTATCTGCCATCCAGGCTAGAAGAACACACACTGGGAAGAAGAAGAGAGTGAGGAGGCCTTCCCAAACCTGGACCACACCGGGAGAGAAGACGGCCAGGATCATATAGAGCCAGATGTAGGCAAAGACACTCCAAGCAGCTGTGACGAAGAAGACACGCAGGTGCTTGATCTTGCGAGTCTCTCCATCGGGGATGACATAAACACAGATGCCGATGATGATGAACATGTTGAAAGCTGCACTGCCTACGATGGTGGAAGGCCCCAGATCGCCAGCAATGAACCCGTGACCACAAACCTCAATTAGAGAGAGGAGGATCTCAGGCGCAGAGGAACCCAGGGCCATAAGGGTCAGATTGGAGACAGTTTCATTCCAGACCCGAATCGTGGTTGTGCTGGTCTCTCCGTTGGGCTTTTTGATAGTCACCTCTCTCTCTTGAGAAGTGATGACTTCAATGGATGCCATGAAGCGGTCAGCAATGATGGACACCCCAAGAAACATGTATATCAGGGCCACAAAGTAGACAATGACCCTGGCAATCTTATCCCCAAGGGAAGGGTTCTCTGGGTACCAAATTGGTAGGATGACACCCTCCTTGCAGTCTGAGGACCCTGAACAGGACTCATTGTTCTGCCCTGAACTGGGCACATCTCCTGAGCTACCAGCCTCTGCCCGAAGACCATTCAGGAAGAGCACAAAGGTAATCAGCCCAAAATGGAGAAAGGCAGAGGTGACAGGCTGTAACCTTAACCACGCCATACACGAGACTTAGCCGCTGGCTTCCACTGCAGCACCAAAGGTCCTCCCGACAGGCCAGAGACCTAGAAAAGACCAGAGAGGCAGGAAAAGTCATGAGGAGGAGGTGGACAGCCAATGGCAAGTTCTCACCAACACAAGCCGATGCTTCACCTTGAGCGACATACCGCGCTAACATATGGGGCAGTCTCTCACTTGGAAAAGGATGTCAATGGGAGGTACTAATAGCTGCTCTGTCCTCAGGACCATCTGGTGGAAACTCAGTTGGATAATGGCTTAAAATAGCTGGGAATATTAGAATGGAAACACAAGTGATACTCTACAGTCCTATCGTCCAATCCCACTGTTACCTGAAAGAATTCTCAAAAATTAACTTAAAGGGCCATCCCTGGTGGTGCAACGGGTAGAGTGCAGCACTATAAACTAGCTGCAGCCACTTCATTGCAAGTTCGATCCCCGGCCCCGGAGGTAACCCACATGGCGTGGCAGACCTCTTCTGACCTGCTTGCTGCTCCCCTCAGCAGTGTACTTCGAAGATCTGCCTGTTCTGCTCCCCACTCTGTCTCTGGTGAATCCTCTCACCACCCCTGCACCTCTGGCCTGTACCCCAGTTCTGTATGCATAAATAAATAATTCTTTAAAAAATAACTTAAAATAGGTTAAGTGTGATTTGAATCTTTGTCCTAACTAACACTTTTTCTAGAATTTTGAGTGTTCCTTCCTCTGCCATTATCATACTTAAGAAATCTTGCACAACATAGTTTTGCAGGTGTGCACATTGTGTTGATCTGCAGATCACAGGCTACTTCCCCAAAATAGAACTCCTTGCTCTGAGTGCAATTTTTCCTTAGGAAAAACTCCTTCCCCAAATGCAAGACTTGTGGGATCAAGTTGTAGTTCTGAGAGTTCTCAGAGAACAGTTGATTCTGTAGACAATGTTATCTTCAGTGTTGCTAAACTAAGGTCCTGCAAGCTCTGCCACAGACCCAGCAGTCTAAGCAGCTCTTAGTCCCTCACCAAACATACTTGTGGAACAGCCTATGCATCCAGTTACAGGAAGATGGAGCTAAGCCAACCAGTCAAATTCCAAACTCAAAGGGTCAAGTGGTAGCAAACACTATTAATGAAACATGCAAGTGACGGGAGACAAGATTTTGAGATGAAATGCAGTCCAAGCTGCTGACCTCAAATGACTAAAAGCTGAGCATGAGTTCAAGAGAGTGAAGTCAACTGACACTGCAGATTCACCTTTCCATTCTGTCATTATTCAGACGGAATGAGATTCTAAATACCTGTACAGTAGGTAAAATAAATAAATAAAGCAACTCACTTATCTTTCCATTTCTCCTACAACTGTGAGGAATGTTGAGCTGTGTCTGTACAGCACCTTAAAGGACTCCAAGGCCTTTTCATCCAGATATGTGCCTCCTTTTCCACTATCTCCCATTTCAAAAGTAGCATTTCCATCCACCAAGTTACTCATGCTAGATTAACAGGTGTTAGTCTGCAAGCCTTTGTCTCTCTCTGACCCTCACCTACTCCAGCACTAATCCTATCCGTCCACCTCTACCTCCACGACCACGACCCAAACCATCAGTGCTCTTCACTTGACAAAGTTACTGTAGTGGCCTCCTAACTAAATGCACCACTCCAGCTCTTGTTCTTGTAACCAAGGCAAGTGGTTCAGTTGCCATAAGATCCTAGAGGACAAAAGAAAAAAAAAATCACCTATCATTTTGAGGTGTGCTTTCACAGAAAGCAGAGCCTGAACCTTATTTACAAATAATACTGCCTGAGCAAGCAGAAGTGGGCAGCTTTGGCCTGCCTGCCAAGGCTGACTGGAGCTGTGAAACACAAATGCAGAGCTGAGGGGAGCCACCCAGAGGTGAGGGGCCCACTAACAGCAAGTCAAAGCCAGCAATTTGAATAAAAGTGTCTCCACACATCTTCATGAATGAGTTGCCCTGTAACCAGCCAATGAAAGTCAGTCAAGTCCTTATTTCTTTGCCCTTAGCCAATAACATTGAAGTCTTTTGTTCTCAATTCTCACCAGAACCCGAGATGGTCAGCACCTGGCACTGACTATCAGCTCAGCACTGTGAGAGAATAAATGCCTATTGTTTAAGCCCCACAGTCTATGGTATTCTGTGATGGCAGCCTGGACTGACTGATAAACTGGATGCTAGCCTTCTTTGAAGCCATTTTATGGTGTGAATTATAGCCATTTACTTTGAAAAAATGATAGATCTCACAGACAAGTCTTGACAAGTTATTAAAGGTTATGTAACCTCCTTAAATTCCCAACCCTTGTACGCCAGAGAAATCCCCTCTGGACAGAGTACACACTGGTAAATACAGTAGCCGTGCAGGCTTTCTTCCCCAAGGGTTCTGGGGCCCACATTCTCCAGTAGTCCAGGTACAGGGGACACAGCAGCAGATGCCTGGGCACTGACCACTTTCAGAGGGCAAAAGATGAGGAGGAGGATGTGAAGAGTAGGGTGGCTGGAGGTGTTCGGCACCTACATTCAAAGGGGAAGAGAGAAGCGGGAGGGTGGGAGTCGAGTGAGCAAGGGTCAGGAGAGGGGGCGAGGAGGAGGAGGGGAAGGGTAAGAGAGGAGGGGGAGGGGGTAAGGAGTATAGATAGAGGTTGGGGAGGTGTGGAGATGGGGGGTGATGGGAGGGAAGGCGACAGGGCACGGCACTAGGCTTGGTGGAGGGTGAGAGAAGAACGTGCACATGCAGAGGTGTGAGGTTGTGTTACTCCTTTGGTGTTGCTGGGAGTTGTAGTTTGGGTGTCCAGAGGAGGGGGTGGAGCCCACAAAACCTGTGTCTGGACTGTTCATTCAGGACATCCTTTCCCCCTAGTAGCGGGACCCCCCTGAGTTATACATTTACATAAAGGAGTGACAGATCCATGAAGTCTGAGGGAAAATAATATAAAGCAAGGAAGTGGCAGAGCCTGAACTCACACAGACATGACACAAATGTGTGGTGTTAATCACTCTGTTCTAGGACATGCACTGCTTTGTTGCTGGAGGTGCTTGGCTCCCAAGCAGCACCCGGTCTTTGTGAACACGGGCCACTAGTGTGTCCCAGGGCAGGCTGGCCCTCTGTCCTAGCAGCAACTAGAGACTCGTCTGTAAAGGCGGAACGAGGCTGAGGACATGTTAGGGTTAAGTAGACAGCTGCAGCAGTTGGTACAGGCAGGAACCCTGAAAGAATTAAACGGGCTTCTGAGAGGAGGACAGTAAATTCTAAAAAGTGCTAAGAAAAGTGTACTGCAGAGATGAGGTCCAAAAGTCCAGGAGGACTAAACAGCATCCGTGAGACTTGAGAAAATAAGACCTTGGACGGGTAAGTGCTAAAATAGGAACTGGGAAAACGGGCACATCTGCCCAGAGGAGCCCGCTAGGAGGAAGGCCAAGCACAACATGAAAGGCTGAGCTTTCGGGCCAGAGGAGAAACAGGGCTTCATACCCCTAGACTGGAGCCCACACGCCCGGCTTCCTTGCCCCTCCCGAGTACAGCGTTTCTGACAGCCCTTACTGTCTTCCTTTAAACAAGCTTTACTTTCTTAAATGAAGCTTGTCTCTCTCTGCTTATTGATCTAAAAAGTCTGCGAGTTCCTTTTGCAGCTTCATGAGACACCAGCCTGTGGCGCCTAGTGGCTAGGACTCAGCCCTGCCCCTGCAGCCTGAGGTCCCTTCCTGGCTGAAGACCAGGCCCGAGAAATCCCAGCAGCACTAGGGCCGCCCCTTGCATGCACACATGAGACTAATGACTAGGCAGGATGGCTCAGTCACCAGGCCTAGTTGGGGGGAGGTGCGGTGGGGGGGGAGTCCCCTGCTTGCTCAACACCACCTCCCATCCAGTCTGACAAACACTGACCAGAGAGCCTGTGGTTTTGCAGGCCTGGTGCCACATGCTGGCATGCAAGGCGAAGAATAAGACAGAGGGTTTGGCCCCAAGGGTCAAGATACACAGGTAGGTACCATTGCTGTGATAAGGGAAGATAAGGGTGGAGGCTGAGGAAGCCTGAGGAGGGCACTGAGCCAGCCTGGGCAGTCAGGGAGGCGTACTAAAGGAGGTGATCCCTGAAATGAGTCTTCAAGCATGAGTGAGCTGTAATCAAAAAAAAAAAAAAAAAAGAAAGGAAGAAAAAAAAAGTAGGAAGGGCATTTGAGTCAAAGAGAACAGCCCAAGCAAAGACAGAGAACCACGGAGGCACGGCCGCGTGCAGGGATTACAAGGAACTCAGCTCAGGGCAGGAGGGACCGAATATGAGGTTGGAGGCTTAGGGAGGACTCAATTCATGGCGAGGCTCATGCGCCAGGCTGAGAAGATGGGATTTTATCCTAAGGGCAGTGACAAGCCAATGACAGGATTTTACACAAGAGAATGACATGGTGTGATTTGTATTTCAGAAAAACCAATTTGGCTAAAGGGTTTAGGTTGCTGCTAACAGGGACAGGGCTGGTCGGGAAGAGCAGTCAGAAGTCTACTGGGAGCAGAACAGATAGAGCCTGAAGGATGGGCCGAGGGGAGGCTGCACCGAGTACAGTCCCCTCCTCAGCTGCACCCCTGCCCCGCTCAGCCCACTAAGTCTCATCTCTTTCCTAGATTGTTTGTTCTAAAGCTCCTGAGGCCCTGTGCAAGGTGTCTGTGGCTCCTGACACCTTTTAATATCACTGGCAAATTTAATTAAAGTCACTGTTCCTCGGCTCTTCCAGATCATTAATAAAACAGAGCCGCCCGGCCAGACGGAGCAACTTCTCCCTCCCGCTACGCCCTCCACTGTCTCCAGTGTGAACACTGCTCCAGGCCTGTCACCAGCCTGGGTAGAGTCGTTCTGTTCTGCTTCTATATCTGGGCCCCTGCACAGGCGTCAGAGCCAATTTACATTAAAGTTTCAGGCACAGCCAGGCCGCACTGGATCTGATGTGACACTCGAGGCGAAAGCCACATCTTCCTCTGTTCCTCTGCCTAGAGGGGTGAGGGTTGGTGCAAAGTTCTCCCCATGGCAAATGCTCTCCCAGCCACACAGGAACAAATATCCCGCACTCGCAAGAACAGAAAAGATGGGACGTTGGCAGACTGGGTAGCATTATTGTCACAACTGGAAGCTGGATTCAGGAAGCAAACAGAATGATGCTGTTTTTCATGCATTATTATCCCTTTAAAAATGTATTTATGCATGCAAGAGCTGGGGTGTAGCCCTGAGGTGCGGGGGGCAGGGAGGCAGTTGAGAGAGGGTACACCAGAAACAGAATGGGGAACAGAATAGGCCACTGGAATACACCGCTGGGGGAGCAGCGGGGGAGACAGTTGAGGTCTGCTGCGCCTTGTGGGTCAGCTCCAGGGCTGGGGATGGACCCTGTGTGGAGAGCTTCATAGTGCTAAGAGCCCTCTGTGCCACCAGGGAGGCCCACATTATTATCTCTTTGCTTCTTCATAGGGAAAGAGGTGTTATTATCATTCTAACGACAGCAAATCAGAGCTCAGAGTGGCTAAGCAGTAACAGAAGTAAAAAAGTGAGCACCTGAATTCTGGCCATTGACTGCAGAGTACATGGCGATAAGCATTGTGCGTGGGGTCTACCCTGCGTTTGGAGACCCCTTGGAACAAAGGCCTGGGGAGGCAAGGGCAAGTCTTTCTGGATATGGAGGTCTCATCTCCAGCCTGGAGACTGCGCAGACTCCCCAGCAGTCTGGAGCAGTGCAGAGCCCGGAATGTGAAGGCAAGAGGCAAGACTCAACTGAGGAGCCGGTGCAGCTTGTAGGGCTCCAGAAAACTCTTGTGGGGATGAGACTGACTCCAGAGTTCTTCTGAGTCAAAGAGGCTCTACTGCAGGCTGGCTTGTCTCACAAGACAAAATGAAGGGACGCATTTAAGTTAGGTTGGCTCAGTATGAAGCCAGACAGAGAATTTATACTCCCAAGGAGAAGATAGAGCAAGTTAAGGCAGAGGGGCGAGAAAGGGTCAAAGAGAAGTCAGGGGAGCCTCCATTCTGAGCTTTCCACAAGCACCATGGGTCCGTTTCTTATGCTGAATGTCCAGTGTGGTTGAGAGTATGGTCACGAACAGCTACACACGGCGCCATGTCACAGAATGCAAGTGATCAAGACAGACGAGTGGTTGTGAGGAGAACTGATCACAGTGGTGTCTCTCATGCCACCCTGCGCTGTCACACTGGTTGCTGCACAGCTGCCTCCAGCCCCACGGACAGCAGACAGCGGACAGCGGCTGCAATGCAGCAGGGCTTCGCAACGCAGGGAACCTTGCAGCTATACGCAGCATGGCCTCTTACTGTTCTTGCTCCTCTCACCTCATGCAATTGTCACAACTTGCCTTCCCTGGCATCTTCAAACCTTGATGACATCCAAACCATGCAGCAACCTCATGAGACCCCAGTGGCATTCACCACCACAAAGGAAAGCAAGTCCTGCACAGTCAGGCAACAATCTGTCTCACTCTCCTCATACTTTAGACAAAACAGAGACTTAAAATAATGACAGCAGGCTCTCCCTGGTGGTGCAGTAGGCTAAAGCACAGCACTGCAAGCTAGCTGCAATAGCTTCAGTGCAAGTTCGATCCCCGGCCCTGGAGGTGACCCACAGGGCATGGGAGACCTCTCCTGACCCACCCGCTGCTCCCCTCAGCAGTGTACTCAGTCAATCTGCCTGTTCTGCTCCCCACTCTGGCTATGGTGAATCCTCTCACCAACTCTGTCTTGTATACCAGTTCTTTATGCATAAATAAGTAAATCTTTTTAAATAATAATGACAGCAACAGTAGCCACATCTACTCACTAAGGATCTATTCCATGACTGACCCCATGTGGGGCACTTTATAACTCCTGTTTAACATGTTGTAGAAGGCAGGCAGTACTGCTGTAGGTTTAGACATAAAGATTCTTGGGCTCACAAGGTCCACTAGCTAAGCAGGTGGCAGGGCTAGGCAGGAAACTTGCTGTTTGCTCTTCTTCAAATTCTGGAAGATTTGGGGCATGCAAGGGGTGGCAGGAGAGTTCAGTAGGAAGCTAGAGCCCCCAGGTCAAGTGCTTGAGGCCCCAGAACACTCCACCTCCTCTGGGAAAGCTCCCCAGACAGTGCCCTCTTCCTCTAACTTCGAAGCGAATCACGTACTCCCGTGTGATTCTCTAGCACCTCGATCACCACTGCAACACCTGTCAGACTGACCTGTGCATAGCTACTCACATGTCCACCTTCTGCTCTCTTAAATTCCCTGGGCAGGGCCCTCCCTGGTGGCTCAGTAGGCTAAAGCACAACACTGCAAGCTAGCTGTAATAGCTTCACTGCAAGTTTGATCCCTGGCCCCAGAGGTGACCCACATGGCGTGGCAGACCTCTCCTGACCCGCCCACTGCTCCCCTCAGCAGTGTACTCAGTCAGCCTGCCTGTTCTGCTCCCCTCTCTATCTCTGGTGAATCTCCTCACCAACTCTGTCGTGTACCCCAGTTCTGTATGCACAAATAAATAAAACTTTAAAAAAATTTCCTGAGCAATATCCAATCACTGTGAGGAAAATTCGCTTTGTTTATTCATTCATTTACTTGCTTTTCAGAACAGTGAGTGGACACAGAGAAGCTCTACTAAGAGGGTTTGGAGGCGGGACCTGACTGCTGATAGGCTCTCTGCCTAAAGTCCTAGAATTTAAAGATATTTAAGGTTGACCAGACTCTGTAGAAACCAGAGACTTTTGCCCCGCTTCGCAAGGCAGACCCTGGGAATCATGAAAAATGAGCATGGCTGGAGAGTTAGGAAGAGGAGGACTGGCTAGGAAGAGGAAAGCTGTGCCCAGCTTAACTGCAGTCCTGCTTTTCCCACTGCTGGACCAACATCCTTTCAGTCCTCTCCCAAGGTGGAGGCAACAATGGAAGTAGCTCCCCATGCTAGAGAAGGCTATGCATTGGGATAATTCTGGGGCTCTAAAAAAAATACAGGCATCTGAATTCTATTCCAAACTCAAGTGTTGGACTCTCTGGAAATAGAGCCTACTTTTTTTTTT
>NW_004567114.1:24193753-24203645 GCF_000260355.1 Condylura cristata | reverse complement strand
TCGATCTGCCTGTTCTGCTCCCCACTCTGTCTCTGGTGGGTTCTCTCACCCTCCGCATCTCTGGCCTGTACCCCAGTTCTGTATGAATAAATAAATAAATCTTTATATATATATTAAAATGAATGTTCCTAGAGGCCAGGAATTTTTTATCTGTTTGAGATATATCTGTATCCCCAGCGCTTCTATCCATGTCTGGCGTGTAGTAGATGTTCTGACTATATTTACTGAATGAATAGATATATTGAATAAATGTGCAAAAATAGAAGGCATACTATCCAGTGACTTCTCCCACTGTTGGCAGTGGCGGATCCCATCTGTCTCGGATGCCGTGAAGAAGGGTTTTCCAAGTTGAGTAATATGAATAAAATATAATCCCCCCTCGAGGAGCACACACGTCATTGGAAGACAGTTACAGAAAGTCAAACAGTCACAACAAAGCAAGTATGAGATTGGGGAGCACGCCAGTGTGTCAAGGGCGGAAACTGTGAGGGGCAGGCAGGTCTGGGACTGCCTGATTCTTCGGGGCCAGCTTCAGGAGTCAGGCAACTGCAGATCGAGGACTTGACGAAGGAAGAGAAGTCCCACATTGCACTGGGTGGGAACCACTACACCTGAGACAAAGTATGAGACAACTCATGCTAAAGAGCCTGAATGGCAGCCTGAATGAGCAGTGTCTGTTGGACAGGGTGAGAGTGTGGCTACAGGCCAGGGGACTTCAGTGAGGAGCAGCTCATCCAAGGCCTTCATAGCCCGCGGAGGAGCAGGGTGTTATCTTGCCACACCAGGAACCACTGAAAGTTTTGTCATCATAGTCAAAATCAGTATCTTTCCTGTGGCTAGGAGACTAGAGTGATGAGCATGTGGAAACTGGATAACTACCCAAGAAGCAGGGCCGGAGAGGCAGGATGACTAGTTGAGACTCAGACATTTGATGAGACGTGATCCAAACCTAACAGAGGCAGCGAGAGCCGCCTGCTGAGGAAGATGTGGGCTGGGGGGGTCTTTCAAAGAGGAGTCAGCACATGGCGGACAGAACTGAAATAGATGGCACTGGAAGAAGAGGGAAGAGACACAACAAAGAGCGGAGCACCCCAGGCACCTTCTCATCCCCTGGCCCTGCCAAGTTACCTCTGATTCTGGGACTCTGGGTCCCAAGACATGGAAGTTGAAGGCATCAATAAAAAAAACCCATCAAACTTACTTATTTGTTTTGCCTTAGGACATCCTGTAATTGTGAGACAAATGAGGCCAGAGAGAGTTCTGCGCTCTCCAGAAAGCGCAGACTATAACCAAGGCATCAGAGTACGCCTGGGCCTAATCAATAATTATTTGTTGATTCCACTGTCCGGTCTAGAGGTGCAGCGATGAAGCAGGGCTCTCCTCTCCTGCCATGGAGAAGAGAGAAGGAAAGTACATGAGATCGGCGCTGATGCGTGTGAGCAAAGGTTTTGGGAATTATGGACACTGAGAGCATCCCAGGGGTGGCAGAGTGGGAGTCCCTGTCTACTCCAAATTCAAAGGCAGTTTCATGTAGAAGAAATGTCACTCAGAAGAAAATGAACTTGTGAAGTGCAGTGCCCCTACAAAGCAGAGCTAGTTAGAAAGTCAATTCTTTTCAAAAGACCCAAAATATTGAGATGAACTCAAAGCCTTGAGTGACCTGGGAGAGACAGATTCTACTCAGTGGTGCATGAGAAAAGTTTTCGTTGCGCATTTAATAGGAGGGTTCGAGAGTGTGAGAAAGAGAGAGAGTGAAAGCCAAAGAAGAAAGTTTATTGCGCTCTTGGGTGATACCTGCACATATATATGGCAGGTATTGCAGGGATACTGGCGAGAAGCAGGCTTTTTATACAGTTATGGGGTGACCACCTTAATGGGGCACTTTGCCCTTTTTGGAGTTGTTTTTCCTTGTTTTCGCGCTACTGACTTTTTCGTGCCCCCTTTTCCAGCTGTTGTCAGGTGCCACTTAGTCACTGGGCAGGCTCCCGGTCTATAAGTTTCTGCCCTGGGGTGGCCTTAACTCCCCACTGGGCCTCCCTGGGTCTAACACTTAAGACCCCTAACCCCTATACCACATTCTTTTAAGGTCATTTCTTCCTGGAGGTGTCTTCAAATTCACTGCGTGCCAAACATGTGAGGTAACCCGTACCAGCTAGTGGGAGTCAGTGCCAGCTCTCTCCCCTGGACCACTGCAGCAGCGGCCAATGTCGCCTCAACTCTTACAGTCTATTCCACAAAACAGCCACAAGCATCTTCCTAAAATGGCCACTTCCTGCCATTGTAACTTTCTCTTTCACACAACCCCCTGCCCTACTGACTTCTACGTCTGCCCTCTGGTTTTTAACCCCCATCCTTCGCTGTGCTGCCTCTCCCCTCCCCTCAGCTACGGTGGGCATGATGGAATTCGGAGGACACGCCCAGCTCACACCTGCCAAAGTCCTCGCACTTGCTGTCCCCTCTGCTTAGGACATCCTTATCCTTAAGCTCCCTTTATTTTATCTTTCAGGTCTCTGTAAAGGTTGTCTTTTCCTACTCTTACCCCAGCACTCCTGGCACATCACTTTACACTTTCATTATAAGACGCATCTTTGTTGAAGTTGAGAGACTTTCAACTCCATGGGGGAGCGTGTGCCTTTTGCTGACCATGGTATTCTCAGGACCTTGACTGGAGCCCAGCATAGTAAGTGCTCAGTGTTTGTTGACTGAATCAATGACAGTCCTGCAGGGTTAAGTGGTGCACCTATGAGGGGAGACATCAAGCTTCCTGGGGAGCCTTGGGATACAGAGGTGGATGGGAAAGACAACGACCTCAGAGGATAAGCACTTGTGTTCATCTGAAAGTGCCAAGAGAACACCCAAGCATTTAGCAGTTGCCAGGCTGTTGCTAACTACGGTTCCTTCTCTCCACCACCCCTTGCATTTCCTGCACAGGATGGGGCAGAATGATAACCAACATTCGAAGTGCGTGATTCATTCAACAAGCTCTAAGTTATACTATGTGCTAACAGATCGTCTCACTTACAAGATCTCCCTTAACCCTTCTGGTGAGGATGTTCAGATAACAAACAGTAGCACTACTGGCTGCCAAGAGTTGCTATTGTTATGCCTATAAAGAAGGAGCTAGAACCAAGCCTTGGCCACCTACTTTCAGAAACTGATCCTCCCACCAGGATCAAAGGAATGTTGCATCCAAGAGGAAAATATCCGCAGCTGGTGAAAGGAAACAAAGGAAACAGGGCTGGGCCCAGGGGTTCAGAAAATGCTCTTAGCCTGCTTAGAGCATTACTCCTGCCCCTGTCTCTTCCGCAGAGGGCACCAACCAGATGGACACCTGTGAAAAGAGGACTGACATCAGTCTGTCCTGTGCCTATTCGTCAAGGGGAAGCTCATAGGGGCCCTGTCCTCAGCTCGCTCTCTCTGTCCCTTTCACTAGCCCCTCCCTTAACCCCCAAGCCCTCAGCATGTTTATGGATGTCCACTGGTTTTTTTAAAGTGTTTCAGGTTATGTTTTACATCTGATTTAGTTTAATGCCATTTGATTTCCCTTCATTGTTGAATTTTGAAATATGGAATGAAATTGTCTCATTGCCTGAATGAAGAACCAATGACTCTGGCAAACAGACACAGTCCTGTCTTGGAGACTCAGCTTGGGGATTTGTTTCACGATCAACTCCAGGAGTGCTGGGCCTCCCTTCCCAGGAGGGGTGTGGAGGTCTCCAGGAGCCCTGGATCTAGCTGTGGTCTCAGCCTGCTGGCTGTGCACTCCCTCAAGGCCTCCCATGGACCCCCTCTAAGTTGACTCCCCATGAACTCCTTCTGGAAGGAAGGACTGGAAGAGACTGGAAGATGCAGGCAGAGGATGATCCTTCCAGTCCACAGGGGAAAGAGGACAGAGGTATGCTGGGGTGGACAAAACCTCAGTGGAAAGCCACTGAGTTCCACAGAGTCTACGTGGCTCTAACCACACATTGCCTGGGAAGGCAAAAGTGCAGGAGCTGACACAGAACTGGCTGGAGGGCTCAGGGACCAGAGTCCTGTTAACTTTTTGTGCAGAAAAATGAGAAAACAGGAAGGATGTCTGTAACACTATTTTAAATGAATTGGAGGAAGGGGGTGACTGAAATCTGGAGGGTTGCACAGGAGTGCCAACCTAGGGCCATCAGGGGTGCAGCCAGTTCAGAATGTCTTGTGCCCAGACATCTAGATAGTTGAGTTGGCTGATCACAATGATCTCTAGAGAGTCAGTGTGAAAACAGACACTCTGGGGGCTCCCTATTGCAGCTGGAAGGTTCTGAAATGAAAGATACTGTCGACACTATCCGTTGTATCAGAGGAGCCAATCTATAAACTCACAAAATACAGACTGTCAGGTCAGGGAGGCAGCTTGAAAGCCAACACATCCAGCATAACCTTTTCTGATGGATAAGGCATGCGAGGCCCAGAGAGCAGGAGTGGGTCTTGCCAGTGGTTGTCAGAAGTGATAAGTACTAAAGCATAACCTTCACCAGCAGCTCGATGTTCCTTGGGTTACAACACAGGCCCATTCTTGGTTTGAGTGTTGAACCACTGCTGGCTTCTTTTATGATAAATGGCACAGATGACTTTTCTTGACCCTGTCTCACCTGCTTCACTTATTCACCCCTTCAATTTTCATTGAACACCCACTGTTGCAGGCATCATGCGACAGGGAGCTGGTAAGAGTAAAGGAGAAGTAACCACATGCAAAACTGAAAAACAACAGCATTTCAGTAAGCAGAAGGGCCTCCTGGAAACAGATGTTGTCTTATCAAAATTCAGATGCAGGGATTGCTTTTTGAGGATGCTCCCCATCTGGAAGAGGCCTTTGAATTGGACATTGAAGAGCAGCAGGATTCTTGGTGAAAGGGGTACCATGGACAAAGGGCAACTTTTATCAAGATGCCCATGGGGAACTAAAAGCAGTGAGACTAGACACCACGGTGGGCGGCCAGGCCACAGAAGGCCTTGAATGTGAGGAGCAGGACAGCTGCGGAAAACAAAAGGCCCTTCAATGACTTTTGCAGAAAAAAAACAACAAGACAGGAAGGATGTTTGTAACACTATTTTAAATGAATTGAAGGAAGGGGGTGGCTGAAATTGAGAAGATGTCAGAAAATGGGTTTATAGTATAATAATAATAACTACCAATTATGGTAGGAATTGGACAAGAAAAATCAATGTAAAGTGCTTTGCAACAAAGTAGCTGACAGGTGGTAAACACATAAAGGTTGGCCGCTATATATTAATAATAGTAATGATAATAATAAAACTACATAGTATAATAATGTATAGTATACAATTAAGTATAATTATAGTGATTACTATGATCATTACTATGGCATGAGAGGTTATCAAATCTGTACTTAGGTAGTGGTGGTTGTCGGGATAGAGAAGAGGGGGCTGGACTTAATAGACATTAGCAGTACTTGGGGAACAAAGGAGAGGAGTCAAAGATCAACATGGGGATTGTGAGCGAGAACAACCGGAGGTTGGATGGTCCCAGTAACTGAATGTGAAGGGGAGCAGCTCGAAAAACAAAGATGATGTCAGTTTAGTGAAATTCAATTTGGGAAGCAGATGGGACATCCTGCGGAAGCTATAAGGAGTGTAGCTGGAAATGAGACACTTGGATCTGGAGAGCTAGTCATACTCATAGCCATACCCATTGTGCAAACCACTGAGGGAAACCAAGGTGTAAGAGAGAGAGAGTGGCGGGAGAAGAGAATCTTGGAGAAGAAGTGGAAAAGAATTATTGGGACCTGGAAGGTTCAGTGTTATAGAAACCAAGAGGGAAAGCTTTAAGGAGTCGATCTTATCTAAAAGGGGTGAAATGGAGAGAGCAAGAGAGGACACAGATACTAGGAGAACATTATTATATTTGGGGAAGTCACTGCTGGATGGTAGTTGAACAGTAAAGAAATGCTGGAAAATGGGAAAGTAATCACTCAATAAGTGAGTGATCAAGAAATAGAGACACGATTATTCTAAAATTTAGAGTTGCTTGAAAGCAAGATGGGAAGACAAATAAAAGGGAATAAGTGAGAAAATTGATATTAATTTTAGAATAGGGCTGGTTGAGTATGTGTACAATCAAAGGGAGAGAATTGGATGATGAACGAGAAAGAGCCTGGGGCAAATTTAAGAAGGGAAGGTAGGGGCTTCTGGACAGTAGACAGGAGTAGGGAAGGAAATAATTTTGACTCTGAGATGAGTGACAGGGAAGAAAGTAGGGAGTTCAGGGAGGTCAGAGTACAAAGGAAGAATGTTCACCAAGCTCACAGGTTGGCTTCATTCTTTAGAGTCAAACTATCAGTGCATGGCTTTACTGTCCTTTTCTCACAAGGGATTTGGAAATCACCAGATGGAAGCCAGGTCAGTATTCCAGTTTTCAACCTCACTTCCAGATCAGTCTCCACCTGACCAATATCCAGCATCCAACCAGAAGGTACCACCTGTCAATGCTACCTGGCCCATTTCAAATTATATCCAAGATGAAACCAAGTTGCTTTCAGAGTAGATGTGACTCTGTAGACAATAACAGTAGTTGTAGCTCTGTAGATGATATCCAAATGTCCTTGACTCTGGAATTAGCCTCTATTCGATATCCAGATTATAAAAATATGCATCTAGACACCAGGCCCTTCCCACCTAGATGTCTTGCCCTACAGTCTCTATGGATCTAAATCCTTCCTACCCTTCCAGGTTCCTTAATAGAATTTTCACCTGCTCCCAGAGATCACAGATATTTAGGGGTTGACCTTGATTGTAGTTCTGTGAAGCAAGAAATGTATCCTATATCTACTGGAGCTACTTTTCCTGCCCCTAAATTGCTCTATTCAGTATTGGGTTTAGGGTGCCTTTTCAAAAAGCAAAGGGAAAATGAAATATAAAACAATCTCATTAAAGAAAATAGTAGAACATCTTCCTATAAGGGCAGCTCTGGTTGTATGCTAAAACAGAAAAAGGAACCCTCTGGTGCTCCCTCACTGGCTGCTGCAGACCACATATCCAAGTTTCTGCAGCAACCTCTTTCCTCCCTCTTTCCTCCCTCCCTCTCTTTCTCTACATTCCAGGTGCAGCAGACTTTCTGAAACACAAATCTGACCATGCACTTACTTCAATTCTTAAACCCTTCCTAAGTCCCCACTGGAAATTCAGTAGTGATCCTTAGCATGGAGTTGAAGTCCATCAAGGTTTGACCCCTACAGCTCCTCCACACTCATTTCCCAGTTTTTCCCTGGTCTTCTGTCATTTGGAATCACGCTAAGCACTTCAGGTTTTTGCTTACTGATCCCTTCGCTCATTACACTTTCTGCCAAGCCTTCTCCTCCTGCTTTCACCAAAGTCAACTTCTACCCAGACTTCCTTCTTGGGACCATTTGTCCTGAGAAGTTCCCAGAGCTCCATGAGCTTCCTACATGCTTCCACTGTACCTGACACTCCACTGAAAAGAATCACTTTACATGGCAATTGCCCATTCGGTAGCTGGTGATCCCTGCTGGGATGACAGTATGTTTATGAGAAAAGAGATCCCCAAATATTTGGTGAAGTTCAGAAATAGGTTTAACTCCAAATGGAAAAAAAAAAAAATGAGTGCATTTCTTTTGGAGTCCAGTGTATTTCTGAGCCTCAGCAAAGATTTGCCCCTCTAGACAAAGCAACCAGATTCCACAGAAAAGGGTTTCTCCTCTTTTTATCTGAACTTAGTAACTGGAATAAGTCAAAATGTGTGTCACAGTCTCCCAAGTCCAGATTGTGGGCAATGACTAGACCACTCAGGCCAGGGGACAATGCCCGCAATGACTACCCATGGGCAATACCAGCACCTCTACCCAGAAGCTGTACCAGCAGGACACGCCTTGTACAGACACAGGCACCTCTGGAACTAAAGGGCACTCCTTCTGTTTCAGACCCCACTCTGTTCAAGGAAGGAGCCCAGAGGAAGAGAATACCATCTTACAGAGTCAGTCTGAGAACCTTCTTCTCCCTCCTCTGGAGGGTATGGAGATGCCAAAGTGGTGATCAGAGGAACAGGAGAGATGTAACTTGTCCCCACCCCTAAGTGCTTCCAACCAGCCAACACTTACTGCTGCTTCTGTGCCAGGCCCAGTGCAGACCCTGAGGTACTGTGTGAATAAAAACCAGCTAACTTTCCTCCCTTGGTGCATCTACTGCTTAGAGGCGTGACTGTCACACAAAAATAAGTTTAATGTGTATCATTAAGTTACTTCAAAATATAATACTAGGTCCTGGTTATGGGCATATAAAGTAAGGGGGCCTGATCTAGTCAGGGAAGGTGTGGAAGGCTTCCTTAAGGAAGCAAACAGTGAGCCAAGCTGAAGCACACACAGTGCATTAGACAGGAAGGGGTTGGAGTTCAGGGGTAATGGAAGAAGGAAAAAGCATTCCAGGTAGAGAGAACAGCATGAGCAGCGTTCAAGAAGTGACTTCTACCCAGTTCAAGTTCAGTTCTGTGGTTCCATCTGCTTGTCAACTCCAAATCCATATTTCATTTTAAAGAAAAAGGAGACTGAAGAGGTTTAGTCTGATGGGAACTGTAGAGGGGCCGCCGTGATCAGCTCACGCACGCACGCTCCCCCGAAGCTCTCACCATAACTGCCCTCATTGGCACCGCTGCAAGGCACCAAGGCGCAGGTTCTTTTCAAACCAGACCCCAAGACTCTGGCAAAAAGAGGGGCGGTGGGAGGCAGCGCCCACATGGAATGAACCGGTGCCCCGCCTCAGGAGGAGCATGGCATAGCAGCTATCTCTGAAAACCGAGGTAAACAAGGGCTCAGCTCAAGTGGACGGGGCACAACAGCTGTGAAGATCTGTCACAGGAGGCTGTCACACCAGGCTGCCAGAGGCCCCAGGCTTCCCTTTTGGTGCACCACAGTAGGCTGGATGCCTCCCTATCATGGACCCACAACCTCCCCCTAACACACACACACACACACACACACAAGCACGCACGCACGCGCGCGCGCACACACACGGACATACGCGCACACATACCCTCCCTCTGGGTGTTCACTGACCACCTAGGAGTTCTGCGACTTGCTCCTAGCTGCCCCCGATTTTCATCCTTCTTCAGTCCGGAAGTCAGGGTTTGTTTTGAATCGAGGGGTGGGGGGGCCGCAGGGATGGGGGGAAGACTAGCGAGGTGGTAAATTTATGGCACTGCATTAAAGGCGTTAGTTCTATTTAGCTCCCCTACACACCCCACCACCCTCCACCGGCAAATAATACACAATGAATAAACACGAAAAACTGCTTTTTCTGCCAGATCAAATAGCTTCCTTCACCCCCACCCCTCGACACCACCCCCCCCCCAACACCTAGAGGATCGGGTCTTCCGGGAAGATCAGGCAGGGTCCCCAGGAGCAGCGCTAGCTTCTCACTGAGGGCTGGTGGTGGTGTGTGCGCGGTGGTGGTATTGGGGGGGTGGGGGTGGGGGTGGGGACGTAGTTACAGACTTCGCTGGCGCGCACCTGGCCCGGGACCGCCCAGACCACCGCGGTCTGCAGGGCACCGGACTGGAGAAGCCCTTCTCCCCGCCCCCTTGGCAGCAGCGGACGGGTGCGCTGGGGCTGCGGTTCCCGACCCGCCGCGTTGGGTCCAGAGGTTGGGGTGCGCGCGTGCGTATGTGCACGCGGGCGCGCGCTGAGTGGGTAACGCGCTCCCCTCTTAGCCCCCAAGCCCCGCGGACTCTCACGGCTCCGGCAGCACAACACGCCCGGCACAACCTGCACACGTACACCCAGCACGCCACACGGCATTAGTCTCTCCAATGCACACCCGCCACCAACCCAGTAAATCCATTACCCAACTACACACACAACCCAGGCATTCTTTCTGCGCCCCCCTGCGGCAA
>NW_004567114.1:24180513-24193618 GCF_000260355.1 Condylura cristata | reverse complement strand
CGCACACACTTCTCCAGGCACTAAACCCACAGGAAGGCATATGAATGATCTTCAGAAATAACTTAATTAACACCATTATTCACAACCAAGATTTCTCTTGGGGACACCCCAAGTCCCTCCCCCCTACATCCCAGCCTGTCTCCTCTGCTCAGCGGCTCGCAGAGGGGGAAGGGCAGGAGGCTCACCCCATTACTCACCGTTTCTTCCCGGTCTCCCGAGCGGTGTGGGAAAGTGAGGGGTTGAGGAGTGTGCTATGCCCCCACCGCGGGGCTCCTCACGGGCCGCAGCGGCTCATGGCCCCCGCGGGCTGCCGAGTGGCCGCTGCCGCGTCCGGGGCATGTCAGTCCACCGCCGCCCGCCCGCCGGGGCTCGTGGGCTCGCAGCTTTCAGGGAGCCGCGGGGCAGCGCATCGGGAGCGCGAGGGCTGGGCCAAGCAGGGGGCCAGGGAGGGGTCCCTCCGCGCTGATCCCGGGAGCAGGGAAACCCCTCCCCCAAAGCCCCCGGAAAACCTGACCCAGAACGCGGCTCCGGACTCAGCCTGGGAGAGGCCCGGAGTCCCGGCAGCCGGCGGCGAGGGGATCCCTGCCGGGAGGGGCAGGAAGTCCAGCAGCCGGGCGCGCCCGGGAGGCTCGGAGGGGCCCGGACTTGCAGGCGCGTCGCGCGGGCTTTCCCGGTTTGGAGCGCGGCGGCTCTCCGCCTCGCACGCAGTCACCGCGGGAGACGTCTCGGCCTCGCCACGCGCGGAGGGAACGCGCGGAGGAACTGGTTTCTGGGCGAGCGGAGAGCTTTGCCCATTAAGCTGCAGCAAGAAGCCAAATCAAAAAACCAATCTCCAAGCCTCCAAACCGAACGTCACCCTATCAGGTGGGAGAGAGAGAGGCACGGAATGACAAGTCGCGCGTATTTATCCTCGCACGCCGAAGGGGGAATTTGCAGAGAGCTTCCCGGCCAGCAGCGAGGAAGTCGAGCCTGCGTCTCGCAGCTAGTGAGCCCCCGAGGTCGAAAGGTAGACGGATCCCCTAGCCTAAGGCCACCCGATCGCTGGAGCCGGGCGCCCTGCGCCTCCCACCAGCTGCAGATCCAAGACCGCGCCGCGTCCTGACCTGGATTCCGTGGAGTCCGGAGCCCGGGGCAGCCGGCGGGGAAGGCGGGCGGGAGGACGCGCAGCACCGGCTTTCCCCCTTGTCCTCAGGAGACGCCGCCTGCAATTCTGAAATTAAGTCTCCACCAAACACATCTGTGGTTTTTAAATATAGCAGGGGACTATTACCCAGGCAGGGTCCACCCAGACTTGGGGAGGAGTTGAGGGGGATGGAGGTTGGCAGTGGAAAGAAAATAAAACTCCTTTTATCCCCGTTTTTTCTTCTCTTCTCGGTGCAGGACTCAGTCTGTCATTTTCTCAACCCAAATCAAACAACAGTTTGTGAGAGACGCTTCTTGGGGGAGCGTTGGTATGTTGGCTTTTGGTTTATTTCTTTTTCTTTTTTCTTTCAGGCTAAAAATAAGAGGAGACTGCCTTCCAAGTTGCTGCTTACTCTGAGCCTGGAGCCTGGAAGAGAGATGGTCCTTTGATGCAGCAACAGAACTAGGGTTTGGGGCTTGGCTCAGGCGAAGTGTACACACAGTAGCCTTAAATCTGAATCTGATGTCTGTAATTTCTGCTATATTTTTGCCAGGCTGGAGAAGTGAGGGGTGGGCAGGCTTCTCCTACGGATGAGATTTCATGGTCCTGGTTTATTAGTGGCATTAGGCAGATCTAAAATGAACATGGTGGATGATCGTTTATAGAGAGACACCGTTGCAGAGTCTGAGACAGAATAGAAGGATAGTGGAGAGATGTTCCTGTCAGGCTCTCTGCTGCCTGAACCTAAGTATGAGGGATGGACAGATGAAAATAACTTAGCAAACATTAATACCTCCTTGGGATTCAGACACCTGCTAATGAATTTCCTTTATATCATCTTCCAAAAACCCAGAAATAGGTACAGTTACTAACTCCACTTTTCTATTGAGGAAACTGAGACTATTAACTACCCCAAGGCCACAAGCAGCCACAGCAAAGGCTGGAATAAGGTAGAAACAACTGTAGTTTTGCAGATAATCACAGTAGCTGCAGGCCCCAATCTCTGGCATCCCTGGGGAGCTGCTTTGATATAGCAGTTTGAGAGTATCTGAGCCTGGGATGGTGTGATTGTTTTCTGGTGTCTTGACTCACTGCTCCTTCAGCAGGTCAGTGGTGGGTACTTTCCTGAGGTTGCATCTTGAATGGATTCTTTATGAGTCTTATGACCTGAAACCACTGTAACTTTATTGGCCTAGAATTCAGTTAAAGTTAGGGATGAGGGGCCTCTCTGGTGGAGCGAGGGGTTAAAGCCCAGTACTAAGAAGCTATCAGCAGCCACTGCAACATGAGTTCAATCCATGCCATGGAGCTGACCCACAAGAGCAGAGCAGAGCTTGCGCAGCTGACCTCTCCTGTCTCTCCCACTGTGCCCCTCAGCAGTGTATTTTAGTAGATCTGCCTATTCTGCTCCCTGCTCAATCTGTCTCTGATCCTCTCCTCTCACCCTTCCCACATCCCCCCCCAACCCCACCCAGCAACTCTGGCATATACCCCAGCTCTTGTGTGCATAAATAAATCTTTTTTAAAAATTAGGCGGGAGAGAGACACTGACTGTAAGACTTCAAAGATGTATAAAGTTGTGAGATTTCAGTCAGTTGATTACTGATATGTCAGTTGATGATATTTACCTTGTATTTGTTTCCATAGAGATCCATGATATTAACTGGTCAAAAATCAAGACCAAGAGGTTGCTAGCGGGTGCATAAACTAGGATCACTTTTAGGGAGACAATTTTGAAAGATATATCAAATTTCTTTTTTTTTAAAGTGGACCTTTTTTGGACTCAGTCATTTTACTCGTAGGCATTTATTCTGTGGCAGTAATTAAGGGCATTCTCAACTATTTAGTTATATGAATATTCCTGGTAGTAGTAATAGTAAAAATCTGGAAACATCTTAATTTTCCAAGACAGAACTTGGCAGGTCACATTGTACTAGCAAAGTGTTGTAGTCTACTGCTATAAAAATGTTGATACTGCATTCTATGCATCGACATTGAAAAGTTTTCTTATTGAAAAAAAAAAAACAGAACGGAGTGTGATACTATGTATGTGTGCACACACCTGCATTTTGTGTGTGTGTTGGGAAGGGGGTGCCCTGTCACATAAAAACACTAAAATAGTAATGGTGGTTATTTTTGGGTGACAAGATTACCAGATTTCTCTTTCTCTTTAAATCAATTTATTGAGGCCTAATTTACATATAGTATAATTCACCTGACTTTTGTCAAAATTACATACAATTATAACAACCACCACATTCAAGGTGCAGAACATTTCATCTCCTCCAAAGTTCTCTCAGGCTTCTCTGCAGTTATCACTCATCCCCTCAAGAGACTTCTGACCTGCCTTTTGTCACTACAGATTAGTTTTGTTTGTTCTAGCATTTACTGCTTTTACCTGTATATATCTGTTGATACTGCTTCAGTGAACATTACCCACTACTACAACACTAACAACCACAATAAAAATGAATTATCTTGTCATCTTTTAGAAGAATTACCACCCCAGAGAGGCAGGAGTCTCACCTTCCTCTTGTGCCCTGTAGAAGGGCACCCCTGGCAGGTGAGGTAAATGCCAAAGCAAGCACTTTTCAACCATATGTGTAAGCAGAGGGACCTGTGTGCACTTTTGAGTTCTAGGTAGATTGGAATAACTGTAAACTGAGTTTCATCAGTAAAATGGAAGTAACAGGAGCAATAAGCCCCAGTTCATGGATTCAGTGAGATTAACTCTGGCATAGAGTAGTTCCCAGGTATATGTTCTTTTTCTTTTCCACCTAACCCTGCTTCTCTCCCACTGTAAGTTGAACCAACATTCCACTTTTATTTATTATATTTAAGTTTGTATTTTGCTTTTCTTATTTTTGTAGAGAAGTGTCATATGCCACTATATTCCCATTTCCTGGCAGTTAGGGTTTAATAAATATTTATAAATGGATTTAAAAATGCTTTTTACCTGAACAGTTGGTTTCAAGGTCTTTAAAACACTGAAGTAGAATAATATATATTTTTCATTTTTCCAATATTTTAAGTTATTATTACATGTTTCATTTTTCAAGGCCCCAGGTAAAGAAGACAAAGTCTGTAACTGTAGTTTCCATTCTGGTGAAGAACTTTGTATTGCCAACATACAGATGGGGTTTAAAGCCAAGAGACAGTGGTCGTAAGAAAAGTGGTTTTCTTAAGTGGTCTTAAGAGAAATTTGTTCAGCTGGCCTTGATAATCATGATTTTAAAGACTACCCAGCAAATCTTCAGTTTGTAGCTCAGGTTTGTCTGTTACACTTTTTAAATACCCTAATAGTGAACCAGACATGTTGTATTAAAATTCATGGGACAAATATTGCAAAATAAAAAAAAAAGAACACAGATAATCTATACATACTACAAAAGTAAGTACAGTGCAATTTATAAATGAGAGAAAATTAAAAATGCACAGTATTTCAGAAGTTGAAGATGACACTAAAAGTAAATAATCTTATTTTTCTTCCAATTTAGTTTTTTTTTTTAATTATAAAGATGAGGCCACTTTTGAAACCTAAAAATATTTACTTATCAAAACTACATTACTATTTTTATAGATAGACAATAAAAAACAAACAGAGGAGATAAACATGTGCATTGACAGAACTGCCTATCAGTCATGCCAGATGCCTGTACAGGAATTCCCAACATGACCTCATTCATCTGTGAGGACACAGAGCAGTTCTCGTTCAGACATGCACGTTCCTGTACGCATCCAACATGGTCAGCCCCCACTCCTGGATGGTTTTCTTCAGCTTTGTGCATGTCCAGTTGTCTGCTTTTTAGAGCAAATGTTTACCATCCTCATTCACCAGCCTTTGGAGGAGGACTAGAGCCTAGAAGCTGATTCATTTGGCCCATCCTCCTGAGGGCATTTCCTGGGATGACCCTCTTCCATCATATCTGGAATCAGATGCATTCCCATAGCCTCTTGTCTATTTCACACGTTGCTGAAGCAGTTTTGAAAAATAAAACCACCAACTCAGCTATTCCCCAGAAGAAATCTGTTATCACAGATAATCTCCATGTATATTGACTCCAACTGTCCAAACCTTGTCCACTGGAGATGTAAATCATTTTGCTTCTTTTTCCCTTTCCAACTTTCCACTTTTAAAACTAGACATACTGTCAATATTAGAAACAAGAGCTACAAACTTCATTTCCAAGGTGGGAAGAAACTGAAGTCGCAAGAAATGAGCGATTTGACCTCATCACAGAGCTCTCAGCAAGATCGGATAGAATCTATTATTATAGGCAATCCAACCCTAATTTATACATTGAAGTGATAACCTTCAAAACCTCAGGATATGACTGCAAAGAGATAGTTAGGTTAAAATGGGGACATTAGGGTAGGCCCTAATCAAATAACTAATGTCCTTATAAGAAGAGATTAGAACACAGAGAGAAGACCCTGTGAAGACATGGCAAGAAGGAAACTACCTACAAGCTGAGGACAGAGGCTTCAGAAGAAAACAAACTCTAGTCACCTTGATCTTGAACTCCTTGTCTTCTAGACTGAGAAATAACTGTGATTAAGCTACCCTGGCTGCGATATTTTGTTATGGGAGCCCTAGCAAAAGTTTCACAGAATCCAAGTTTTCTGGTTTATTCTGAGTCCCTGTAATATTCTGACTACAAGGAATTACTTGGAGTCTATGATTTAATGAAAAGGAAGAGACAAAACCAGCTGTTGTCAATGCCTGCTGTGACACTATGTTATGTATGTTTACAAGTGTTATTTCCCTCAATAAGCATCGCCAGAACACCTTCTATGTGTCAGGTCTATTCTGAGTGTGGTGAACAATAAAGATAAAAATCTCTGTCTTCCCGGAATACACATTCTAAAGAAAGAGACAGATGATAAAACAAACTACCCCAGAGCATGTTAAGTGGTAAGTACTACAAAGAAAACATAAAAACACGAAAGAAATATAAAGAGAATAGGGACTACCATGGAGGGAGGGAAATCTGTTAGAGTTTTTGAGTGATGAGAGGTGAGGAGTTTGCCCTGGGAGTTTCACTGAGAAAATGACAGTAAGAACTCAAAAGCAGTGAAGGAGGGAGCCATGCTGATAACTGAGACTTCAGGATATATCAGTTGAGGGAAAAAATTTCCAGAAAAGCAAATACCACAGCTCTGAAGTAAAGTGGATCAAACCACTTCAGGAAAAACCATTTTGTTTTCAATTTATTTAGCACTCACCTCCATAGTAAGCGATATATATGACCCCTTTTCCTAGAGAAAAATCTCCAGTGGATGAAATGACTCCCAGCAATGTCAAGTGGTGATGGACTTCTTTCTTCAGAGGTGGGCAGCCTGATGAGGTAGATGTGATGGCCATTAAGAGGGGGCCACGGGCTTCTCAGTTAAGCCCCATGACATCATTATGCCCCACAATTCCCCACAAGTTAGTGCCTCTTCAAATGGGGGCCCAGGCACTTCACAAGATACAGCCTTGCTGCCATTAGTTCTGCCTTCCACAAAAGCCGTAGTGCTGCTGTCACAGCTGCCACTGAGCCCAGGTGCCAGCATTCCACAACCCAGGGACTGCACCATCTGATAGCCGCCTGTCAAGACAGGCAGAAGCAGACAATCAATCTGAAGCTTAAAATAATTTCTGGAGTAGCTCTGTAGGGGAGATAAAAGTTTAATAAGCAATCTTTGATCACAGGGTAGCTCAGTAAGATACAAACCTTCTTTACAAGTTATATGATTTTAGAATTTGCACTTCTAAAACTTTTCACTTAATTTTTTTCCTTTAGTAAAATTGTTTGTTGAAGTAGAGCATAGGTATAGACAAACACACAAGTCAGAAGCTCAAAGAATTTTCACAAAATTTTAATCACCACCCAGAACAATAAACATTACCAGTATTTCAGGGCACTCCTCTGGCAACCTGCTCACTGACTACTGTCCTTTTTCCTTGAAACAAGTCATTGGGATTTTGATAGAACTAAGACAAATCTGTAAATTATTTAAGTAGTATGGCTATTTTAATCGTGTTGATGTTTTTAGTCCATGAGCACAGGATAGCTTTCCATTTCTTTATGTCTTATTGCTTTAATAGAGTCTTGTATTTTTCATCACCTCCTTTGTTAAGTTTATTACCAGGTATTTTATTCTTTTTGGTGGTTGTAAATGAGACACTTTTTCTAATTTCCTTTCCTTCTGGTACACTGTTTGTATATAAAAATGCAACTCATTTTTGTGTATTGATATTGTATCCTGCCACTTTACTATATTTATTACTTCTAGTAGGGTTTTTGGAAGTCTTTTAGGTTCTATATATAGAGAGAACAGTGACAATTTCACTTCTTTTCCAATCTGGATTACTTTTATGACTCTTTCTTGCCTAAATACTTTGGAAATGACTACCAATAGTAAGTTAAACACTGTGACAGTGGATATTCTTGTTTTTAGTAGAAACACTTTTTACCACTTAGTATGAGTTGGCTGTGGGTTTGTCATACATGGCTTTATTGTGTTTAGATGTTTTCCATTTATTCCCATTTTATTGAGAGTTTTTATCATAAATGGATGCTGAATATTGTTGAATGTTTGTGTGATTTTTATCTTCTTTTTGTAAATCTGGTGATTCTGTTGACACTGATCGACTTGGATATGTGAACCAGCCTTGCAACCCTGAGATGAAATCTACTTGATCATGGAGATGTATTCTGTATTGCTATATTTGGTTTGCTAGGATTTTGTTGAGGATTTTGCATATATGTTCATCAGGGTTATCAGGCTATAGTTTTCTTTCTTTCTACAGGCTGTGTTTGGTTTTGAGACAGGGTAATGTTGACCTCATAGAATATGTTGGGGAGATTTCTGGGCTCTTCAGTTTTTCTTGGAGAGTTAGAATATGATACATATTTGGTCCTCTTTGAAGGTTTGGTGGAATTCACTGGGGAAGCCATCTGGTCAGGGCCTTTTGTTCATAGAGACATTTTATCACTTTCAATTGCTATGCTTATGATTAGGCTGTTTAAGCTGCCAATTTTGCCCTGGTTCAGTCTTGGAAGAATGTATGAACCTAAAAATCTGTACACTTCCTCTAGGTTGTCCACTTTTTGTGTATAGAGACATTCATAGTAGGTTCTTGTGAACCTTAGTATCTGCTGTAATTTCATCTCTTTCATTTTTTATTCTGTTTATTTGGGTTTTCTCTTTTTTTCTTGGTAAGCCTAGCCGAGAGTTTGCATTTTTTTTTTGTTTGTTTGTTTGTTTTTTCAAAGAACCAGATTTTGGTCTCACTGATCTTTTGGACTATCTTTACATTTTCCATTTCATTTATTTTTGCTCTAAGTTTTATTTCCTTTCTTCTATTGATTTTTGGTTTCATTTGTTCTTTTCCTAGTTCCTTCCTCTGTAAAGTTAAGTGTTCATTTCAGATTTTTCTGCCTTTTTTTATGTAGACCTATAATGCTATGAACTTCCCTAATAGTGCTGCTTTTAAAGATCCTGTACAATGTGGTAGCTTGTCTCTCCAGATACTTTCTAACTTCTTCACTAGTTTCCACTTTTTAATTTCTTCAGTGACTTCTTCATTGACCCAGGAATTATTCAGAAGCATTTTGTTTAATCTTCACATGTTTTGGTTTATTCTGGGATTCTTTTTGTGATGAATGTCTAGCTTTACAACATTTTGGTCTAAGAAGATGCTTGATAAAATTTCTATTTTCATATAGTCTCTGAGATAAGTTCTGTATTTCAGTATGTGGTCTATTCTTGAAAATGTTCATGTAAGCTTGACAGGAAAGTATACTCATTTCTTTTTGGATGGAAAGCTCTGTAAATGTCCATTAAGTCCATCTGGTCTAACACTAATTTAAGGTCTTTATTTCCTTGTTAACTTTCTGTCTGGGTGATCTATCCCTCCATTTGTGTCAGTGGTGTAAGGTGTCCAACAATAATTGCATTTTTGTCAAAATGTTGTTTTAGGTCTGTTAATAGTTGCTTTATATAACTTGGCGTGCCTGTGTTAGATACATAAATATTAATGACAGGTATAAACCTTCGTGATGAATTGTTCCCTTGATCATTATATAGTATTCATAAATCACAACCTAAATATATAATTTTTGCTTTGTTTTTTTAGATTCATTTTTATTTATTTAGTGCATACAATAACTGGGGTGTAGGCCAGACATGCCAAGGAGTGAGAGGACTCACCAGAGACAGAGTGGGGAGCAGAGCAGTTAGATCTAATGAAATACACTGCTGAGGGGAACAGCAAGCAAAGCAGGAGAGGTCTGCTGTGCCAAGTGAGTTAGTTTCCTGGCTGGCATGGAACTCAGGCCATCAAAGTGATCACACTGATTGTTAACCCTTATGCCACCAGGGAGGCCCCAATATATATTTTTTAATTGTAAGTCAGACCTCAATAAAATTGGTTAAAAAAAAAAAAAAGCACACACACACAAAAGCACAAAGGAGACACCAAGAAAAAGGCTGATGCTCTAAGGGAATTCCTCAGAGGAATAGTTGAAGGAAATGAACTAGACAAGAATAAAAGGAAACGAAAATAAGGTAAAGAGAGGGACTTAATACCCAGCAGTGATCATGGTGATGAGGGAGGGAGACAAGATATCAACATTAAACTTAGATTCAGGGGTCATAAAGTTGCACAAGGTCACCTTCACAAGTGGGGTGAGTAAGAAGATTTGTTCATTTGTTTACTTATAATACAACCATTTGTTGAAAGCTGACTTTATCTGTCAGTGTTGAGACTACTAAACAAGGCAAAGTTCCTGCTTTTACCGTGCTTCTGTTGTAACAGAGAAGGGGGGGTGGGTAATGAACACGTACACTAGGGCGCATTTTGTAATATTTCAGATGAAAGTAGCTGATATGAAGAAAACTGAAGCAAGGTAACAGACAGACCCAAATTCTCAGGAATGGCTCCTGAGCAGTAATCTGAACAGTGACTTAAATGAAGTGATGAGTCATGTGCAGCGCTGGGGGCAGAGGGACAGTGGCCGCGTGTGAGGAATAAGAGGCAGCCTCAGCCAGAGCCCAGTGCAGGCAGAGTGGCGGGACATGGAGAGTACCTGAAGCTCTCACTGCTGTGGAAGCCCAGCAGCCTACAAACCCAGGGCTTTCAGCTTGATTTCATCTCCTTTAAATACCTTCTAATATAACATGCCATTCTTCCTTTTGGTGCAAGTGTTTCTCCTCCTAAGTGAAGGGCTGTTTCCCTTTCAAGGGGATCAGTTGACGACCTGCAAGATACTTTTTCTACTGCATGTTGGCTTACAGTTTAGAAGCCAACAGAGCTAAAAATAACAAAGTCTGGAATAGAGCACAGTGATTAACCTGCCAAATTCTGTAGAGAGCCAGGAGCAGCAGGGAGCAAGACTGCACAGGGCCGTCTCTTCCCTGAGAAATCATCACACAACTTCTGACCTGGATTTAATGATTATCCCTTTCATCAGTGAAAATTGTTATATCCTAATGAGAGACAATCACCCTTGAAAGGTTTGCTCCTTCCCAAGATGGTGAACAGCAACAGCTGTTGTATCGGCATTTTTCTCTGAAATGTTGGTTTTTAAAAAGAGGGAGGGGCAATGATACTTATCTAATTATGAAAGCAATACATGTTAATTACTGGGAAATTAGATGTGTGGAAAGGTGTAAAGAGAAGTCATCTAGGACCTCTCTGGTGGCACATGGGTTAGGACACAGCACTGCAAGCGAGCGTAGCCCCAGCCGCTTCGAGTGCCAGTTCAATCCCCAGCCCCGGAGATGACCCACATGGTACAGCAGACCCCTCCTGTCTCACTTGCTGCTCCCCTCAGCAGTGTACTTCCTCAATCTGCCTTTCTGCTCTGGTGAATTCTCTCATTGGTCCTGCACCTCTGGTCTGTGCCTCAGTTCTGTATGCATAAATAAATCTTAAAAAAAAAAAGTCATCCAAACATCAACTGGATATAACTAGTATTATGACTTTATATAATTATATACCATATACGAAGTTATCTGGTAGCTATAGTTTGTATCCTAATTTTAAATTTAGTATTACTTAATAATCACTGTACCACTGACATACTTTGTCATTCCATAAACTGGACTCCAGGTGCTAGTGATTTCAAGAGGTAGAGTATAGTGAGAGGCTGGACTTGACAAAAGCCAAAATTATAACCATTTTGGTTGTTTTCTGCGATAATCACTACCGTGTTACAGCCCGGCAGCTCTTCAGCTCTCCTTTCCAGTTCTTAATAGGATATTACACAAAGAGGACAGGGAGACTCAGACACCTGGGACTGCTTTTTGGAGTAGATTATTTTATATGTTCTGTAGCTGTCAATCAGACTCTGATCAATATATAACACATTACTGAGAACAGGCTCATGGACACATAAATGGCATTTTAAAATGGTTTTATGGGTCTCTCTGATGGTCTAAGGGTTAAGTCTAAGCTCTGTACTTCTGCAAACAGTGTGATCTCCAGCCAGGGAGCTGACCCATGTGGCACAACAGACCTTTTCTGTCTCACTGCTGCTCCCCTTAGCAGTGTATTTCAGTAAATCTCCCTGTTCTGCTCCCACTCTTTCTCTGGTGAACCCTCTCACCCCTGTACCTGTCACCTACACCTGAGTTCTACTATGCATAAATTTCCAAAAAATCTTTAAAATTTTTGACTCCCTGTGGTATGATGTATACATTGTGACTGTCCTAATACGTGGCTCTTCCAAACCAGGGAAATTGCTTATCCTCAATATTCAGGCATAAAAGTATGTTGTCTTCAGCAAAGACACTATCAGAGATTTACTATTCTCTACCCAACTTAAAACCACAATTTTATGTGTCACTTTCATACTTGGCTCAGCTGAACTTCCTAATGGTTACTGGTAATGTGTTCGGTCTATGGGAGAAATTAAGCAACTTTTGAATTCCTACAATTTTGATGCTGATGCCTCTGTTACCTTTTTCATTTTTACTGTGGCCAAAGCTACAGTAGGAGCCAAGCAAAGACCAAACCCACTTCTTGAATAGTCATAATCATAGCTTAGGTAGCTTTACTGTCCTTTTTTACTTATCAGAGTGCAGATCATGTGACTTAACGACATCACACGAGTAGCAGTCACTATTCAACACTCATTTTCTCTTTCTTCATCCTTGGTCATAGTAAGAGTAAAAGATTAAAAACAGCACTAAACAGATGAGACTAAGAAGATTGAAGAAACATACATTGTGACTAGTCTAAGCCAACTGTGCAACCTTAAACCCCATTGCCAGATGCTTTCAACCTGCCTTGCAGTTAGAGATTGTTGTGTATCAGTTCCCATCATGGGCGTAGAAGAAAACCTGAGAAGTATTTCCTTCCAGAGGGATAGGAAAGGTGATTCTCCTTTGCCCCCTTTTTCTCATCTTTGAATATAGTGTGAAGATCTAATTCTTGGAGCTGTGGCTGCCCCTCTTTAACAGGGAAGAACACAAAAAGTCAGCATGACCAGAATGCTAGAGAAGGATAAAAAGTGACTGGATCCTTGATGATACTTCTGAGCTGCTAATCAACTTAGACCTGCCTCCTTTGGGAAACTTTCTTAAGAAACACGAAAATTTCCTGTGTTCAAGGCACTCCTTCCCACAGGTGAACCTATTTTAACTGATACATGCCAAGTGTGAACACATGTTTGTAACCTTTTTTCAGCTTTCTTCTTACTGGCTGATTTCCAGCTTTATACCATTATGATCAAAAAATATCCTTGATAGTATTTCAATTTTTATGAATTTATTGAGACATATTTATGTTCTGACATATGGCTTATCCTTAAGAATAGATCATGTGCAATTGAGAATAAAGTATGCTGCTCTTGGACCTTCTGGAAATGTCTATTATAACAAATGGTCTAATGTTCCCTTATTTTTTTTAAGATTTATTTATTTATTCATACAGAACTGGGGTACAGGCCAGAGATGCGGAGGGTGAGAGGATTCACCAGAGACAGAGTG
>NW_004567114.1:24165315-24180293 GCF_000260355.1 Condylura cristata | reverse complement strand
TACAGGCCAGAGGTGCAGGGGATGAGAGGATTCACCAGAGACAGAGTGGGGAGCAGAACAGACAAATGTATTGAAGTACACTGCTGAAGGGAGCAGTAGGCAGGTCAAGAGAGGCCTGCCACTCCATGTGGGTCTCCTCCCTCCTGGCCAGAAATTGAACTCATGCTGCAATGGCTGCTATAGCTTCTTAGTGCTATGCTTTAACCTGCTGTGCCACTAGGGAGGGCCCTCAATGTTCCTTTTAAGGCAACTGTTTCCCTGTTAATTTTCAGTCTGGAAGATCTCTCAATTGGTCTAAATGGGATGCTAAAGGCCCCTTCTGTGTTGCTGTCCATCTCTTCCTTAAGGTCTCTTAATATTTGTTTTATATATTTAGGTGACCTCTGGATCCATATATATTAGTGGTTATTATGATTTCTTGATGGGGTGAAACATTGATTAGTATATAACCTCCATCTTTGACTCTTTTCCCTTTTTTTGCTTAAAATCTATTTTATCTGATAGTTTATTGGTTCCTGCCTTTTTCTTTATTGTTCACTTTTCCACTATTTTACCATAAATCTGTTTTTATTATTAAAACAACACATTTATTATTAAAATAACTAAATGTTGGCATTTGGTAGTGTAATTGTTCCCATTATCTGAACTCTTGCAAGACATAGTCATAATATTCACAATGTTAGAAAAAAAACACAATCTTGATAAAAAGCAAAACATTTAATACACAAGCAGCCAAGGTCTAATTGTTAACAGTCATGATAACAATGCACTTAAATTGCACACTTTAACCTCATCACTTGGAGTGATGCGGCAGTGGATGATGCACTGTTGCAATACAAATCACAGCCGCCAACACCAGTGGACAAGGGAAAATCAGTGATGATAGATATAAATGATAAATAAACTATGCTGTATCTATTTGACACTAAAACCAATGGTTCTTTGGGACATTATATGAATTTTGTATCACTATATGAATTTTGTAACTGTATCCCAAAACTAGGATTTTCCTTCCAAGGAGGGAGGTTTCTTGGGACTAGAACTTACAGTACTAAAACTTGGACAATCTCCTATCAACCAGGGTAACTGGTCACTCTAGTCAGTCAGTCGTATAAAAGAATGCACATAAAACACTTATGCCTAGTACAGAGAAATGTACGTTGGGGTCTCAAGGAAGTTGAGTCTGAACTTTGGGGCACAGAGATGCTCAGAATTTTTCCAATGGTGGAAATGAACTGGCCCTACCATGTAGAGGGAGGTAAGGAACTTTGGTGAGGGGTGTCCAATATCTGTGAGGTGGATTTAGGCTTATAGCTGTTTCATTGTCTATGATTCTCTAACAAGCTATATAAGAAACTTCAACTACGTATTTGGGGTTTTTGTTGTTGTTGCTGTTTTTAATAAGGATCACCAGTAAGCAAGATAATGAGGCAACTAGATCCCAGGAAAAGACTGGATGTGTTGACACACAAAGTTCAAAAAAAGCATCTGGGTTGTTCTTTAAGTGGTTTAAAGTCCTTGTTAAATAAAATTCAGTTAAATACAAATTTCAAACAAACATCAGTTTAAAAACACAAGTATTTCCCATGTCGCATGGAACATCTTTATATAAACAATTCTTCATTGCTTATTTGAAATTTAATAGGATCCTGTATTTTTAATTGCCAAATCTGAATACTACAAGTGGGAACTTAGAAAATGTAAACTGGATATTTTAAATCATGATATGGCAAAGTTCAGAGAGTGAATGATCAACCGATAGACAACTGAAAAAAAAAAGAAATCATGACAAAGGAGTCAAGAAGGAACAATAGAGAAAGGAAAGTCTATTCAATAAATGGCAGTAGAAAAATTGGATTGTTACATGCAAAAGAATGAAACTAAACTATTCTCTCAAACCATATATAAAACTAATTGTAAATGAATCAAAATCTTGATCAAAGAATGTAAGACCTGAACTATAAATACATAGCAGAAAACAGGCAAAATGCTATGATAATGGCTTTAGTGATGTCTCTAGGGACTCAACCAAAAATGTAAGAGAAACAAACCAAAAATAAATTGGACTTCATCAAACTAAAACGTTCTACATAGCAAAAGAAACTATCATTGAAATGAAAAGATACCTACCAGTGGGAGAAAATATGCACACATCATATATTCAACAGGGCACTAATACTCCAATCAAAAAACAAACAAACAAACAAACAAACAAAAAACCCTCATACAACTCCACAACAAGAAAACAAATGATCCAATGAAAAAAATGGGTAGAAAAGACACTTCTCCAAAGATGACATACACATGGGTACCAGGCACATGGAAAATGCTTATTATCAGGGAAATGCAAAACAAAACCACAATGAGATACCACCTCACACCTGTGAGAATGGCCCATTATATTAAAGACTAGAAACAACCAGCACATGCAAGGATTGAGGAAAAAAAGAACAATGACTCACTGATGATGGCATGTAGGCTGGTCTGGGAACTGCGGAAAACAGTACGGAGGTTTCTGAAAACATTAAAAAGTAGATCTACTATTTAATTCAGTAGCCTGTCTCCTAGGGATCTACCCAAAGAATACAAAACACTAATTTGACAGAATATATGTACTCTCGTGTTCACTGCAACACAATTTTCAACAGCAAAGCTATGAAAACAACCTAAGTACCCAACACAGATGAGTGTATAATGAAGACGTAGTATATGTACACAATGTAATACTACTCAGCTATTTTTAAAAAGGGTGAAATCTTGCCATTTGCAACATAGATGAAACTGGAGGGGATTATGCTAGACAAAATAAGTAAGGAAAAGGACAAATACTGGATGATTTCACTAATATGTGGAATATGCAAATCAAAGCAATGGAACAAACAAAACAAACCCTGGAAACCTGACTACAGAACTGAGATTACCAGAGAGAGTGGGGGTGGAGGGCAGAGCAATGGAGGAAGGGAACCGGGTGGACTATGACAGAATTACTGGGGCTTTGATGGTGAGTGTGGTATGTCAGTTACATACCTAAAATATACTCAGTGCTGAAAATCAATGTTTGCTTAAAAAAACATAATTTTTAAAAAAGATAAAAATCAAATGTTAAAATGGCTATCACTGAATGGCAGTATTAGAGTGATTTCACTTTTCCTAATCTCTATTTTTCAGAAAATGTTGTCTTAATGTTATATTAAAAAGAATTAAAACAGTATGGCTTCTATAATGGAAAAATCTAGAAAAACCCCTAAGGGCTGTACTACTGAGACTCAACTAGCAGTTATAATACACAGTCCCCCAATATAGTGGCCCTCTCCCCCCCAAAAAAGTAAGAGTCCATCATCACCTAAACTCAAACGGAGTGTTTTAGATCAGTGGACAGTTCATTTTCAAATGGGGTTCAAGGGATCCAGTTTATTCTGTCTTGTGGTTCCTCCATAATCCAAAGTTGACCTCTAAAGTTATCACATGTTGTTTCTATCTCTATTTAGCACAGTCAAAAGGGAAACTGAGAATGAAAAAAGTCTGGGTAGAAGGGTATTAGGTGGGAAGCTTAGACACCAATTTAATCCACATTTCAAGCACCAGAACTCATGCAGCAGCTCCTGCCGACAGGGACATGAATAAAAACTTGAAAAACTAAATGCATGACATGTTCCCAGAATGTTTCATATTTTTATGACTATTTGATAAAATCATCTGAAAAGTCATCTATAAGAAAAAACTGTTGATAAGTACAGTCAAAACTTTCTCGAAAGAAAAATGATAATAATGAGTAAGTCCATGGAGGGGGAATTTTCAGTATTAAACATGGGAAAATATTAAAAGTTTACAACATTGAAATCAGAATGAAAAATGAAACAAATCTATGTAATATATAGCATATACAAATACATACATATATGCATGGGGGAGAGAGAGAGAAACAAAGAAAGAGAAAGGGAAGCTCAAAAAATGACGAGTATGAATTAGAAATTGCTTGCAGTGGTTAAATGGCCTCCCCACACACAGGGCCAATATGTGACATCCATTCCCTTTAGGGTCCTTCCTGAAAGTTGCACTGACTCCTGCCTTAATTATAAATCTTTCATTATTTGTTAGCCAATACTTTTGTCCAGCCCTTACTGCCTCAACTTTTGTAATAATTGGGAGAATTTAGTTCAGTGACTTAATCTGGTGATTTACACAGATGATTTACTTATGTAAAATCCAGCAGGCTATAAATTTAAGATTTATTCCATCAGGCTATAAACTTTATTTTATGTAAATTATATCTGAAAGAAAGAAGAGCACTCTTTGAGCATCTATAACGGGGGATATGGTTAAGCCTATATAATCAAGAATGACTTTTCTTGACTGAGCTAGAATCTGAACAAGCTGAGGGCACAGTAGACTGGACTGAAGGATTACCACTTATCACAACCCTGAATGAGAAGTATGTCTTGGAAAAGCACACATCTATATTGGCTTTTAAAACTTTTATAAAGTTGTCTATGACACTTAAATTGTTTTTTTAAAAGATCTATTTATGCATACAGGTCTGGGGTACAAGCCACAGGTGCAGGGGTGGTGAAAGGATTCACAAGAGAGAGTAGGGAGCAGAACAGGCTGAGTGACGAAGTCCACTGCTGAGGGGAGCAGTGGGTGGGTCAGGAGAGGTCTGCCACGCCATGTGGATCACCAACCTGTCAGGGATTGAACTCACACTGAAGTGGCTTTAGCTTCTTAGTGCTGTGCTTTAATCTGCTGCGCCACCAGGGAGGGCCCAACATTTAAATTCTTAACCCACCTGATAATATTTTTGTGTGTAATATTTGGTAAGGCTATAATTTAATATTCTCCATATCGATAACCAATTACTTCAACCCCACTTATTGAAAAAAATTATTCCTTTTCCATTGTTCTGACAGGACAGCTGTATTATTCAAGTTTCCATATCTACATGAGTCTCCTTCCAGGCTTTCATTCTATTCTGGCAGATACTTTATATCTCTACTCATATCACCTATCTTTAATTACTGAATCTGAATCAAGACTTTTCATAGTAAATAGGTATGTGTCCCCAGCTTGTGTTTTTCCAAGAGTACCTTGTCTACTCTTAGCCCCTTTGCACTTTCATAAACATCCCAGAATTTTTAAGATGAGCAAACATTTACTAGGATTTTGATTGTTTATGCATTGAGTAAATACATTAATTTGGGAGAGAATGACATCTTTATGATGTTGTCTTCCATTCCATGAATATGGTGCATCGCTGTTTTTGGGGTAACATTAATTCATTAAATGATTATTTCCACAGTGTAGGTCTTGTGTGTCTTTTACTAGCTTTGTTTTTTAGTTGTTTATATATATATATTTTTAAAGATTTATTTATTTGTGCATATAGAACTGGGGTACAGGCCAGAGGCTCAGGGGCAGTGAGAGGCTTCACCAGAGACAGAGTGGGGAACAGAACAGGCAGATCGACGAAGCACACTGCTGAGGGGAGCAGCGGGCGGGTCAGGAGAGGTCTGCCACGCCATGTGGGTCCCCTCCGGGGCAGGCGGGGATTGAACTCATGTGGAAGCAGCTTTAGATTCTCAGTGCTGTGCTTTAACCCGCTGAGCCACCAGGGAGGGCCAGTTGTTTATATTTTTAAAGTTTCTGAATTATTTTTATTTTTTATATTAGTTTCATTGCTAAGTAAAAATGTAATTAGGGCCCCCCCTGGTGCCGCAGCGGGTTAAAGCACAGCACTGAGAAGCTAAAGCTGCTTCCACATGAGTTCAATCCCCGCCTGCCCCGGAGGTGACCACATGGCGTGGCAGACCTCTCCTGACCTGCCCGCTGCTCCCCTCAGCAGTGTGCTTCGTCGATCTGCCTGTTCTGTTCCCCACTCTGTCTCTGGTGAAGCTTCTCACTGCCCCTGAGCCTCTGGCCTGTACCCCAGCTTTGTATGCACAAATAAATCTTTAAAAAAAAATGTAATTAGTTTGTATAAGTACCTTTTTAGCATAGTTAGCAAATTTAGTAGGCTTGCTAAGTGTTCTTAATCTAACAATTTATAGATTATTTTGGATTTTCTACAAAGAAAATGATGTCATTTATGATTTATGACAGTTTTATTTACTTCCTTCCAAAGCTTATACATTTATTTCTTTTTTTGCCTTACTGTGCTGGTGTGGGATTCCAGAACAATGATTAATGGAAGTGATAATAGATAGTGTGTATCTTGTACTAAATCTTAAAAAGAATGCTTCATTGTTCCAGAGGTAAATAGGAGATAAACTTGCTGAAGGTTTATTTTTTGCTCCAGAAGGACGTTTCCTTCTATTTTTAGTCTGCTAGCAGCATTTTTTCCCCTTAGTCAAGAATAAGTACTGGATTTTAACCAAGTGACTATATAACTTTACATGCTTACATGGTGTTTCTCCTTTAATCTGTTATTAGAGAAGGAAATTATGTCAATTGTTTTTTAAATGTTGAGCCACTGCTGTATTCCAGGAATAAATTCAGTGTGGTCATAATATGCAATTTTTTTTCCTGTTGCTACATTTATTTTGCTAATAATTTGTTTAAGATTTTAAAAATCCATGTTCATTAATGAACATTACCTGTCATTTTCTTTCTTATACTCCCTTATTAGGTTTAAATATCATGACCATACCAGTCACTTAAAATAAATTGCAGTGTCCTCTCTCTTATAATTTTCTGGGAGAGCTGGTTTAAGATTGAGATTATCTATTTCTTGATTGCTAGGTAGAATTCAGCATAATGCATCAATAGGCTCTTGCTGATTTTCTGTCTAGTGGTTCTATCATATGCTGAAATTGGAGTGTTGGAATCCCCACCTGTAACTGTGGTTTGTCTGTATCTCCTTTTATCTAGATCAGTTTTACTTCAGGCAATTTGAGACTCTGTTGTTGAATACATACACAATTAGGGTAATTATATCTTTGTGTTAAGTACTGACTGTGTCCTCCAAAAGTCCTAACCTCTGGTATCTGTAAATGCAACCTCATGTGGAAACAGATGCAGTTTATGATGAGGTCCCTTACAAAAAAGATTAGGGTGTTCCTTACAAAAAAGAAAAATTGGGCCACAAATATACAGGGAGAAGAAAGCCATACAATGACAGAGCAGAGATTAGGGTGCTATAATTATAAGCCAAAGAATGCCAATTGTTTTTAGCAAATATCAAAAGCTAGAGGAGGCAAGGAAGGATTTTCCTTTATAGGTTTTATAAGAACCATGGCCTAGTGAACACCATAATTTTGGAATCCTACTCTGTACAACAATGGGATAATAAATTCCTATTATTTTAAGTCATCTTGTTTGTGGTACTTTGTTACAGATGCTCTAGGAAACTAAGAATTTATCTTCTTGGTGGATCTGCATTTGTCTTATGAAATATTCCTCTTTGTCTCTAGTAATATCCTTTGTTTTCAAATTTACTTTATCAGATATTAATATAACTCCTAGTTTCTTGATCAATGTTTGCATGGAAAAATCTTTAAATCTTGTTTTCAACCTATTTCATTTCATTTGAAGTTTCTTCTACACAGCATATTTTTGAGTCACACTTATCTATTTTGCCTATCTCTATTTTTCAATTGGTGTATTTCACCACTTACATTTAAGGTGACTACTGTTAATTTTTCAATCTGTTTCTATTTGTTTTCATTCCTTTATTTCCTTTTCTTACTTTTCTGTGGGCTATTTAGGGCTCCATCTGTATTTATTCAGTCCATCTTGTTATACATTTTTTAGTATATATTTGAGTACTCACCAGAGTAGTTCTCTAAGTATTATGATATAAATATGTACCTTATTATAGTTTTAGCATTTCAAGTGACATCATGAAAACTTATCTCATTGTCCTTATATCATTGCCTTGAGTCTCTTATGGTATTCTAATATTTGTTTTAATCATCAAATATGATTTGTAAAACTTAGGGAGAGAAAGATAGTGTATACCTCCAAATGTTTATTATTTTCATTGTAATCTCTTCCTTTTTTTTTTTTTTTTTGGTTAAGGATTTATTTATTTATTTATACAGAACTGGGGTACAGGCCAGAGATGCACAGGAGGAGAGGATTCACCAGAGACAGAGTGGGGAGCAGAACAGGCAGATCCATGAAGTACACTGCTGAGGTGAGCAGTGGGCGGGTCAGGAGAGGTCTGCCACGCCATTGTGGTCACCTCCAGGGCAGGCGGGAATCGAACTCATGCAGAAGTGGCTTTTAGCCCCTTAGTGTGGTGCTTTAACCCGCTGCGCCACCAGGGAGGGCCCGTAATCTCTTCCTTCTTAATGATTTAAAATAACTTACTTTATTATTTTTCTTTTTGAAAATCTACTGTCATGAAAATTGGTATTCTGTATAGGTAATGCATCATCTTTCTGTTTTCAAGATTTTTTATTTAGTTTCCAGAAGTTTAATTATGTTGTGTGCTAGAGAGGAGTACTTTGGAATTTTCCTGTTTGGAATTTACTCAACTTCTTGCATAAATAGATTTGAGCCTCTTACCTAATTTGGGAGGTTGTAACTATTAGAACTTTAAGTGTGCCTTCAGTCCCACTCGCTCTCCAGTCTTCTGGGAATCAGATGGGGTAGATGCTGGCATTGTCCCTCACGCCCTCTATTCTTTTTCTTTTCTTTTTTCAGTCTGTTTATCTCTATTGTCCACACTGATTAATTTCTATGGATTTATTCTAATGTCCAGTGATTTTACCTTCATCATCTCCATTCTACTACTGAATCCATGCGGCAATTTAAAAGAAATCTTTTGTTATATTTCTTAGTTTTATATGAAATTTGATTTGTTTCTGAAACTTCTATTTTTGCTGGATTTACTGTTTTTTCTTTTGTTTGCAGAGAATTAGCAATGATTATTAAAGTATTTTATGATTGCCTCTTTAAAAACCCTTGTCAAGGATGTCCACATTCACCACTACTATTCAATATGGTATTGAATAGTAGTCCTAGCTAAAGCAATTATGCAAATAAAGCAATTATATAAAAGGAAATACAAATTGGGAAAAAAGGAAAGGTATCATTATTCACAGAGGACATGATAATTAAAATGATAAACCAGCGTCTTCCCTGGTGGCACAATGGGTTAAAGCACTGCATTATGAAGCTCTCCAAAGCCACTGCAGCACGAGTTCAATTCCCAGCCAGGGAGCTGACCACATGGTGTGGCAGACCTCTCCTGGTCAGCTCGCTGCTCCTCTCAGCAGGGTACTTCATCAATCTGCTTGTTCTTCTCCCCACTCTGTCTCTGGTGAACCCTCTCACCTACCACACCTCTGGCCTGTACTCCAGTTCTGTAAGCATAAATAAATAAATCTTTTTTAAAAAATGATAAACCAGCTCAGTAAAGTGGCAGTTTACAAAAACAACTGTCTTTCTATATGCAAATAATCAGCCTGGAGAGCAATAAATGGAGAAAACCACAATCATACCCAAAAAATTTAAATACATGTGAATAAGGCTAACAAAGGAGGTAAAGGACCTATACAAGGTCTATTATAAAACACATTTAAAAAGTAGACAAACACACAAAGAAATGGAAAGATTTAGTCCCTGCTCATGGATCAGAAGAATCAACATTATCAAAATGGCCATAATACCCAAAGCAATTTACAAGTTCAGTGCAATCCCAATAAAAATTTGAATGGCATTTTTCAAAGAAACAAAACAAATATTATGAAATTCATATGGAATTGCAAAAGACCCATAAATAGTCCTAACTAAAAAGAGGGAAAGTGGGAGTATTTCACTTCCAGGCTTCAAACTATACTATAAAGGCATAATAATTAAATTAGCAAGGTACTAGAACAAAAACCAGACACATAGACCAACAGAATAGAATTGAAAGCACACAAATAAAATCATACATTTATGGTCAACTAATCCATGACAATGGAGCAAAGATATACACTGCAACAAGGAAAGTCTCTTCAATGAATAGTGTTGGGAAAATCAGACTGTGACAAGCAAAAGGACAAAACCAGACAATCATCTCACACTACACATGAAAATCAACTCAAATGGGATAAAAGATTTGGATGTAAGACCAGAAACAGTAAAATACATTGAAGAAAATACAGGAAAAACATTCCATGACATAAACTCCAGAAACGTCTTTGAAGGCTCATCTCCAGCAAAAAAGAAAACAAAGGAGAATGTAAACACCTGGGACTGCATTAAAATTAAAAGCTTAGGTACACTGTGAGAGACAGTAACCAAAGGAAAGAAGCCCTACTGAATGGGAAAAATATTTGCATACTCCCTGAGAAGGGACTGATATCAAAGATCTACAAAGAGCTCATACAACTCAACAAAAAGAAAATAAACAACCCAACCCAAAAAATGGGCAGAAGACCTAAATAAGCACTTCTCCTAAGAAGATAGGATTTTTCAGTTTGTTTTTTCTGTTTTTAGGTCAAAATGACAACTTTCAAACAGCTATGTTTTCATTTTGCAGTTTCTCAATGATCTCTTCACATACACTATCAACATTTTTTATATTTATTATTCTTAATTTTAACAATTCCAATTTAAGAGGCTTATTCCAGGTTATCTACCTAGCCAAATTATTGAAAATGAAAATCTCTCTTATTTTCTTTTGAAGTTGAACTGCTGCTTTGCCATTTGGAACTTCCCAATTTGAGAGTTCCTATTTCTCTACACTCTGACCAACTTTGAGTATACATTGCACAGTTAACTGGTCTCTTTTCTTTATGCTCATTTTGCTTAGGTGTCTTGGACCATGTGGTGAGCTAGAGAATGGGAGATTTCAAGAACTGAAATTGGGCTTAAGAAGATGTGAAAACTGCCAGTTTCACAGGGAATAGGTGTGACACTTTCCTTCAAGTACTCAGACTGTCTGTTTAAACCACAAAAATAAGGTGAGGGTTAATAGAGATACAGTTATTTATAGGCTTAGGAAAAGAATACTTCTAGGTATGGAGACTTTTAGGTTGAGGAGACTTTCTATCAAATACTTTTGCAGCCAGACTTTGTCCAAACTGCAGTGAAAGATGATAGTAAACATCTGTTTTTTCATATTCTTAATTGCCTTACCTCCATTTTTTTTTTCATATTCTGATAAGAGTACAATGGTTTCCTCTACTGAAGCTTTTTAGTTGTCACAAGCTAAACTCTTTCCTAGCTTAATGAGTCGTAACATAGAATGAGCCTGGTAGATAAAATCAACGTATTCTTCTGACCAGAGATAAAAATGTGGACACAGGGCCCTCCCTGGTGGCGCAGCGGGTTAAAGCACAGCACAAAGAAGCTTAAGCCACTTCCACATGAGTTCGATCCCCGCCTGTCCCGGAGGAGATCCACATGGCAGTGGCAGACCTCTCCTGGTCAGCTCGCTGCTCCTCTCAGCAGTGTACTTCATCAATCTGCTTGTTCTGCTCCCCACTCTATCTCTGGTGAATCCTCTCATGCTCTGTGTCTCTGGTGTGTACCCCAGTTCTATATGAATAAATAAATAAAATCTTTAAAAAAAAATGTGGACACAAAGAGAATTTTTTGGCAATTAATTGCCATATTTGGAGCACTGAAATTAACTGCAATTCTAAAGCCTGGAAAATCTATGTAAATAAAAACATCCATGAAGAAGCTATCTAGGAGGAGCAGTAGAGAACACATGTTGAATATAGGGCCAAAAAAAATCTACCTGGTACATAATAAGAGATGCCATAATATTACAAAAACATCACTAACAGTAAAACACAAATACTCTTAGAGAATATTTAATCACTGTCTGAAAAGTGGTCACAGGTGGAATTGAGGTTCCTTTATTACCCCTGATTTTTCTTCTATTTGAGTGGGGATGGACTCTTTCAGGGCACAAATCAGTTGGCTCATACAGTCTAGGAGGCTTAAGTTAGCCACTCAGAACAGGAAAAGGAAAAAAAAAAAAAAGCAGAATGGAAAAAAGATGTGAGCAAAAGACAAATTCTAGTATGAATTAAGATACAGAATCTTAAGGTTAAATTTGTGTTCAAGTTGAAATGATCATTCTTGAGTTTAAAGAGAGAGAAAATAATCAGAGGTCAGATTCTGAGTACACTCTGGGCTCAAGTAGGAAGTAAAACAAGAAAATGTCCAAGGTAAGAAGGGGTCAAGGAAACTACCTGGAATTGAAAGAGTCCACATGTGCTTTCACGTGCTGAAGATTCCACATATTACATGGAGTAAGAGATTCCTGGTAGTGCAGTGGAAAGGGCCATGAGACAAGCACAAGCTCTCTGGTCACCTTGGCAGCATACCTGCATGAAAGTAACAACAACAAAAAGCAATTGTAATAAAGAAAAAAATGAAAAACACAAACAACTATATACCAGAGACATTTTAAGGGGTGGAGAGGGGATCAAACGTGGGGTGGGAAAGGAGCAAAGGACGATGGTGATGGCACACGGATGAACTGGTGGTGGGGAGTCCATGGGGATTACAACCAAGATGGAAAGAGGCACAAAATGAAGAATGACGTAAAAATAAATTAAAAATAATAATAACTGCACAAAAATAACAAAAATAAGTAAACCAGCAAAAACAGAAAAATTGGAAAACTAAATTCTATATGTGAATTTAGTCTAGCACCCGAGGTAGACTAGCTATAAATTCATACTGAAAAATAATTTAAGCAACTGGATAAATATTTTTGATCCTCCCAATTTTTTATAGGTATATAATTGTGCTAAGAGGAAAGTAAATTCTGAAAGGCTAAAAATCTAGTAAAAAGGATAAGAAATACTGGATGGTAGGTGAAAATTTCTGGACAGAGTAAGAAGAACTAGCTTACATCTAATCAGTTTCAATTATTGATAAAGGTGATATTCCTAGAGCTGAGGGTGAGAAGTTTTTCAGACTGACAAATGGGAAAAATCTTAAGATTTAAGATTTCCAAGTCCTAGGATAGGTAAAGACTTCTCCCAGACAATTTTACCTAGTGAAAACTAGGTCCAGATTACCAAGAGATACTCCAGAGGTCATGTGAGTGCTAAATCTACTTAGCACTGCTACCATTATCAACAACCCTAGCTCATCATGATTATCAAGTTCAGTAACATTTCCCTTCCTTAAAGGAGCATCCAGAGGGAAGAGTGGATTGTGAGAACATTACGGTGTTCACTTAACCAGAACCTAAGCAATTCCCTTTCCAAAAGAGCTGAATACCAAAAGCAGTGTTTCCTTACTACAGATCTAAGCAAGAGGTGAGTAGCGCTGAAGGGCTCACACATATGGAGAAGTTACCCAAATACTAGTCATATTTGGAGGCTAACACGGCTACACCAAGAATGTCAGGAGGGTTGGTGGACTAAATTAGACACATAGAGGAGACAGTAAGAGCTGACACCCTTAAGATGACCACAAAACAGAAATGCATGAGCCCAGCAGTATAAGGTAGTGTCCTGTAGAGGCAAGTTCTGATAATGTATCACATGGCCCTGTTCTTTTGGGAACACCAAAGACATGAATAAGGAAAGCTTAGAGCCCTGACATTTGCCAGTGGAGGCTGGTGAAGACCAAGGGGCAAACTACTCAGTTGATCTTATCCAGGACCCCTAACCTGAGTGTCCTTGGGTACATTTATATTCTGAAAGCATAAATGCCTAAGTTTATGGTGCGCATTAAACAGTTTCTTTCCATGTGTAATATATATCCTTTAACTTCTTCCTATTCTGGATCTCCTCTTCTGGGTAATAAGATTATACTTAGACCCCTTTCCTCTTTATAAAGTTTTACTTATTAAAATAAAAGAGTTTACTTACTAAAAAATAAAAGAGTGGGGAAGACCTGTTACTCCAAGTCTTTAAAGTGGCCAATGCTAATTTGCCTCCACAGAGATACCTGGTCTAAAGGTACATTTTTGTGCCCACAAGTCATGTGCACTGCTACAGAAATAATGGGGAGGGTGAAGGAATTAGGAGTAAAATCTTGATGGCTACAAAAGAGCAGGAAAAAACATTCAGGCTCATTTACTATTACTACTGCTGCTTGGTGTGGGAGGAAGTTATCTCTGTGTGTATACACACGTATACACAAATGTATTGGGTGAATATACTTTTATAGACATACATAGAGATATATATATTTGACATTTTCTGGAGATACCCCCCCATGCCACATTCTCTTATGCTGGGTAAATTGTCATTCTGCCACTAAAACAGAATGAAATCTTGATTCTTCTCTTTAATCCACACTCAGTTGGCCTTAGCATGTAACCAGCAAAATGCAACAGTAATGAACCTGAGCACTTCCAAGTCCAGATTAAAATAAAAAAGTTTATGCCAGATAAGTGTTTTTGTATTCTTTGGCACTCCTACATTTGTTGCAGCACTATTTACAATTGTCAAGCTATTAAAACAACCAATGTGCCCCCCCAAAATGAGTGGATTAAGAGGATGTTGTATACCTACAATGGAATACTACTCTTCTGTTTAAAATGAAAAGCTCCTGCCATTTGTGACAACATGGATAGAACCGGAGGTGATTATGCTAACCCAAATAAGTCAAAAGGGAAAGACAAATCCTGGATTGAGTCACTTATATGTGGATTATAGAGGAACAAAACAAAGGGTCAGATAAAGCCAAACCAATAGCAAGCACCAGAAATATGACTATAACTGAAGCTACCAGAGGTGGATGGGGAAAGGAAGGGGCAAGAACAAAGTTGGGAAGAAGCATCTGTGTATCCAGAGGGAAGAGTGGATTATGGAAAACAGTAAAGTGCTGGGCCAGATTAGGTAAGAGGACTAAGGGTGCTTTGGTGGCAGGTACGCTATGGTAGCACCTGAAGGGCGAGATCCTGTAATTCTAAAACACATCAAAGTTGTAAATCAATGTCACCTCGATTTAAAAAAAAGTTTCCACAGAGTGCACTTGAAAATCAGTCTCTAAACATTCCCTTTCAGATTGCTCTCCTTTAAGGCATGTAAATATGAAAACACCATGCTACTCTTTGCCTAATATTTTTA
>NW_004567114.1:24163790-24164354 GCF_000260355.1 Condylura cristata | reverse complement strand
ACCTAACCCTTCCATCCTTACACCAGTATGAACCTGTATTCCCCCAAGCAACGGAGACAAAGTTCCCATTCTCAGAGACTCAATAGAGACAAAAGCACATTAAGAACAAATATGTGAGCAGTAATAAACTCACAAAAGTAATAAGAGGAAGTACAAAAAGCTGTAGAAACACAAAAATAACACCGCTACCTCTCCAGAGGGCTTTACCATTTGGACTCCCAGACACTGAGCTTAAATACTTATATAGCCTTACAGTTGTGTGAAATACTAATTAATCCCATTTCACAAACTAGTAAATTGACACATGAACATGTCCCAAAATGTACACTTAATAAATAGGTACATTTAGCCCTGCTGATCATGAAAAGCAACGTGCTGTATTAAGCACAATGCAGGCTTTCTGATCGGCAGGCAGAGATCGGTTAAAATCTGGCTCTGATATATATTAAGTTTGTTACCTCCAGCCAATCACCAATGACCAGTAAGCCTGTCTAACAACTCCCAATCCATACACAACTCATCCCATCTGTGACAAGGCATCACAGGCCTCAACTCTTACAGCAG
>NW_004567114.1:24161210-24163690 GCF_000260355.1 Condylura cristata | reverse complement strand
TCAGCAGTGTACTTCGTCAATCTGCCTTATTTGCTCCCCACTCTGTCTCTGGGGAATCCTCTCACCCTCCGCATCTCTGGCCTGTACCCCAGTTCTGCATGAATAAATAAATAAATCTAAAATACTAATAATAAAAAAAAAGGACAAAGGTTGGCCCAAAAGGTTTCAGCCCCAGCACTGTGGGGCTCTCCGCAGCCACTGAGCACAAGTTAATCCCCCACCAAGGTGTAGCAGACCTCTCCTGACCCGCCCCTGCTCCCCTCAGCAGTGGATTTCAGTGGATCTATCTGCCTGTTCTGCTCCCCACTGTCTCTGATAAATGCTCTCACACACACACACCCCACCCCGCACCTCTGGCCTATACCCCAGTTCTTACATGCATAAATAAATATTTTTTTTAAAAAGTCAAAAAGCAAAACGATAAAAGAATTTTTAAAAATTGGTTTGAAACAATGACAGGACAGAAAATCTATCATCTGTAAACAGACAATTTTTCATTTCCTATTAAATAGTAGTAATAGTCACTTCCCTATCACCTAGCCTTTCTTGAGTAATTGAGGCAAACAGTTTTAGTTGTGGAAGCTATTAGTTAGAAATCAGCAGATTGACACTCCAGTCAGAAGGCTGGATGTGAAGACACTTTTCCTTGTCTTTCCCAAACATCTGGTGGTTCCTCACACGCTGAGAGTTGCATGGTTTGTAGCATCCTAGTTAATCTCTGCTCCATCTTCACTCGGCCACCTCCCCGCTGTGTCTGTCTGTGTGCCTGTGTTTCTTTTTTTGAGCAGGATAAGATTTATGAATTTTCCCCCATTATGATCCCATTATGAGAGAAATTACCCCCTTTTCCTCCCTCCCTCTTTACCTCAGAGCCCTCAGGATGTTTTGATTTGTTGTTATTTTATAAAGGATTTTAACTGTCTTCACAAGATACTGGTTTGTCATTTTCCTTTCTTGTCTGTTTGCTATCAGCTGGGCTCCTAGAAAGTGTCAATCAGGGAACCCCGGGACACGCATGTTCCAGGTTTTGACTAATGTCTTCTTACAACACCCCAGACACATAGACATCAGTTAAGAAAGGGGCAAAAAAAGTTACCTTGAAGTTAGTGCTCTAGCCTTTATGGCTATTTGTGAAATGGGAAGGTGACTACTTTAAAACAAACAAACAAAAACATGTTCCAAAATGTTAGCCTGAATGGTGAGCACCTTGTTGTCTTGCCACCATTGAAGCATAATACTTTAAAAGCATAATACTTATGCTTTTACCATGAGAAAAAATTATGAATGCTCATTTTCTTTCATTCAGCAGCCATCCAGTACCTCCTCTTGTGGGTCATTAGAAGGATGGAGGCGAACAGAGATGAAAAGAATAACAATCTAATGGATACTGTGAACTTGGTCCCCACATTCTTGGGGATATGTGCCATTTGCTAGGTTGACTCGAGAAAGTTACCTGCGAACTGTTCAAGATGATCAAATAGTATAGAGATGACCCAGAAAAATACTTCCCATGCTATCCCTGAACTCTTTCTATCCGTCCTTGAATCTCCACAGCTACCAAAATATTCCTGGTTTGTGTCTATTGAAATGAACTTTCGTTGGTCTCCAGAGATGAAATTGCTGACCTCCTGCTTGTGTTCCAATAATATGGTAGACAGGGCGAGATGTAGACGAGGAAAGAAAGTTGGTTGTAATTTTCAATTCTATCTTTGACCCTGTTGAAAGTTACCTAAGATATATTTGATGATGGGATTCTCCTGCATTTGCCCATAGTACTCATTCAAATTTTCTTAGCCGGTTACTATTTCTGCTGCAAAGGAACCCCAGTTTCTTGTGATCACTACACCTACATAAAGAAAAGGGAGCTGAGAAGCAGATGAGAACTGAATTCAATGCACTAAGGCAGATGGATACAGCTGGAGAAAGTGAGCAGAGCCCAGGCCAGGTGCTGTCTGGCCATCCTCAAAGCACCAGATGTGGACAGCTTTCTCATCTGTGTTTTCTTATTTCTCACATGGTGGGTCAAGGGTTTATGTGACTCTGTGGGTCTGTAGGCATCAGCCACTCCTCAAGATGACCGCTTCGCTGAGAAGTTAAGGTAGTAGCTGACACAGTCCAGATGATTCACCCAGGCAGCAATGTTCTGGATTCACTTAGCTTCTCGGGGCCTAAAGGGAGACTGTAGACAGAGCACGGCAGAACTGATTCATAATTCTGGAAACTGGCATCTATACTAAAGATGTACTTCTACCAAGAGGTGGAAGCACAAAATTCAGTGTTGTGCGGTTGTAGCGTGCCCTCTGGTGGTGGCAAGCAGTGACTACAAGGCTCGCCCGCACCAGGATGATTTCTGCTGGAAACCACACAGACCAAAGTTTCACTTTTAACTTTGGACCCTTTAATCTTAGATGTTTAGTTTCCACTCTTACTCTATCTAAAAGAATCATGTGGATTATAGAGGAACAAAACAAAGGGTCAGA